>NC_084528.1:29044859-29367359 GCF_024500275.1 Phycodurus eques | reverse complement strand
TCCACCAAAATGATCGCGGTTATAATTATTATCACAACATTGCTAAAAGACAAATAAACAAAAAACAACAAAAATGCAGATGCCTGCACTCAATCCAAGTTTTATTTTCAATGCAAAAAAAAATAAAAAATGAGTTTTCACATTGGAAATTCTAAACCACAGCAACCAAAATATAAGACCCTTGAAATTTAAGAGAACTATTAGCATACTTGCCTTGCATTGGTGTGCAGTTTTGGGTGATAATCATGGATCACTGGGAAGTTTTATGAACGGTGAATGATGTGTGGTTTCTAACTTTAACTCATTTAATTACATTTATATTAAATAAAATAACAGCATCAGGCAAATTACTGTGGTGTTTGTGTGTTATGCAGCTGAGCTCAAATGGAGGGTCATATAGAAACATTACCATATAAAATGAATAAGTTCTCATAAATGCAATACAACATGCTTTGCAGAAAAGAGTCACTGGTCCGATGACACACTTCCATTTTTGTTTGCCCAGTGTGTCACCTCAGTGAAGCACGTGCGGCCACTTGGGGACTAAACACACACACACACACACACACACACACACACCCGGCCCCCCCATCTCCTCAGCTTCTCAAGCCAAAGTCGTTTGAGTCAGAAATCTTCTGTGGCAAGTCCAACACTTCATCAAGGGTGAAGACTCCGCGGCTATCAGAGATGTATCAGTTGGTGTGATAAAGCCCTCGGTGTGGTCCCTGCACCGCTACATCCCATCATAAATAAAAGCAGCAGAAAGAGGCCTTTGTCACTGTTTATCTGCGCTGCTTTTCTTCCTCGCCCTTGATTTCCTCTTCAGAAAATTGATGCACCCTTAAATTGAAGCGGAGGGCTTGACAGGTAATGGTTAGTGTGATAACCGCTCAGATTTCATCAGCCCAGGCTTTTTTTCCCCTCCCTTTGTGTGCAATTGTTGGAACTTTCAGCTAGATTACCTGTCATCCAGTGCATCAGATAAAAATGCAGTGTTGATGAGATACAGCCAATAGAGGAGCAGATAGCAAGAAAAACATCTGGATGCTCCATGTTGGACGGCAGTGGAAGAGCGAGTACACAAATCCACATTTATCTGATTGGGTGCCAAATAAAACACATTACTGTCACAATCGCTGCTGGTTTCCAGAGAGATTTGTGGTTGTATATTATGGGGTTTTAAATGCCCTACAAGCACATGATTTCTACATCATTGCCTGCCTCGGAATATTTGTTGCCTTTTAATACAAATGTTCGCTGATAGATAAACATGCAAACTATTTATTAGATGTTTTAAAACACCTCTTGCAAAGATGTTTGTTGGGCAAACTCTTTCACAAAAGCCACAAAAAGCTAAAGAAGACAAAAAAAACAAACAAACTCGTGGGCTATACTGACGTGTGACATGACACGCGTGGCTGTTCCAACTCAGATGTTTTGTTAAAGACAAAAGTGCATCATGGTAAAGCTTCATAGAAATCGTGTTGAACAATTTACACTTAACAATTGATTTTCAAAAGGAAATGCAGTGTGGTATGGCTGTTTTTTGATCCAATTATATGACAATGCCCCATATGTAACCCTGCAACACTGAGCGGTCTTTGCTGTGTGGAAAAAGACTGAATGAATGACTGTACAGTGTGTCTCCTTATTTCCATATATTGCATTTAAAAATGGTCCAATTGATCCATGGATGGATCTTCTCTATTTAATGATGTATTGATTACTACTTCTCATAGAGATCTTTGGCAAACCACAAAGGTGAAATCTTCTGACAGATGTGCGGCAGCTAATTTTTCCTGAGCTATTTCTGCATTATTGCTACTCTGTTGGAGTTACATAAAACATGCTTTTTTTTTTTTTTTTTTTAGACAGGGAAATGCTCTGACGAGAGAAACAGCTGTGCTGGCCTTACAATGCATGAAGTATTTCATCCCTTTCTAGACGGTTAAATTGTGCATGAAATGCTGCTGGCGTCGGGTTCTCCCGAGCTGGGCTGATTAGGCAACATCTGTTACATTGGGAGAAATCTGTGGCGGTTCTAATTAGCTGTCAGGCTACAGCTACGTTGCGCCTGATGGTGCTGAGAATCTGCCACAGGTTCCTCTCCTCGTCCTGTCACCTGCTTGTGCGCGGCCCCTTCCCCCTCCCCCCTGCTTGCCTCAGTCTCCCTAACATCATGTGTAATTAGAGAGCAGGCTCCATACAAAGGAGCGAGCTGGGAGTCAGGCTCAAGCCCATCTGCGCAAAGGCCATCATCAGCGAGCCTCCGACGCTGGGGGACGCTCCTGAGCCAGAGCCCCAATGAACTGATGCTGGTCATCGGAACAACAAACAAACTTTTCTCCTTTGCTTACGTCATCTTGGACGTTCCATTTTTACTGATTGTCCCTCACACAAGACTGAAAACTAAAGGTGATAGAGCCTTGCAGTTTTGTAAATCTTCACTTGTAGAATGCACTTTTTCTCTTCTGTAGACATTTTTAAATGCACATATGAACACGTATGTTTAGGCATGGACTCCAGCAAGACTTGATTGTTGGTTGATTTTTGAATTGCTTTGATTTATTTTAACTACGCAGAGCACTTTTTGAGTCTTTCTGTGAGAAGTTCTGTCTAACTAAAATGTACTTAGTTACTTACAGTACATTATTTTCAAGGGAAAAGTGGATAACATCCATTTTTATTGACATCAGCACTGGTCTCGCTCTTTGTTTTCTGTGTAAACCAGAAGACTACATCTGTGAAAGGACATGGGCATGCATGTTAAAGGAGATTTTCTCCACCATTTGAGACAGTTCCCAGGTGTCTTAATGACATGTTTGTGACCGCCTTAGTCAAAAAAACGATCAATAGCACGGTTTACATGCCACATTTCTTGTCTTGTTGAAATTGACAACTTCACCGAGCAAAGTACATGTAACCTAGGTAATGCTGCTATCTTACACTAATCTGTGAATCCAACAAAACGCAATGCAGCTCTACTTATCTTGCGCAAATGCCACCACTGGCTAATTTAACCGTAGCTCCAGAATGGCTAGATCACAGGCACAGTTTCAGAAATAGGAAGATAAAAAAAAAAAAAGTATGTACTTGCTTCTTTAATTTTACACTCAATGGCTCAGCAGACCCTCCCGTTACCTGACTTGTATACAAACAATACAAAGTAAAATCTCCATAATATGCCACTTTAAGTGTTCAGTGTCGGCATACTCGAGTATGTTGCGACCGAAACAACCATAGCGAACCACAACGCGCAGTTTGCGTTTAGACTACAAAGTGCACATTAACTGCACGGCGTGCAGTCCCGGTGGGGTCGTGTTCCTCATCCCTACTGCATCAAATGTTATACTCACATATGAGCTTTTGAAGGACATTAAATACTCCAAGTTAAAATCGTGTTGCTGATGGTGTAGTGGTTCGTTGGCTTGGATTCTGTTCAGGCATCAGTTTCCACTCAGTGCAGTGTGAATGTGAGTGTAGTGGTTGTCTGCCTCTAAAGTGTGTTCCCTGTGGTTGATTGGCGACTAAACCAGGGTGTAGTATGCCTTTTGATTTATGGGGCGGCATGGCGTAGGTGGTAGAGTGTGGTCTTCTAAGAACCTAAAGGTTGTGGGTTTGATCTTGAGCCCCTGTGAACAGTGTCCTTGAGCAAAATATAACGGTCCACCCAAGTTGCTTCTGATGCGTTGTCATCGTGAGGATCATTTAAAACGCACCTTGAAAGTAGAAAAGCGCTATACAAGTGAAAGCCCATTGACCATTTTGGCCCGAACCTAGCTGGGATTGGCTCCACCTCCCCACCACCCCGAACGGGACAAGCAGAATAGAAAATGGATGAATCAATGGATGGATAGGGTAAGAATTGTCAAGTAATTAGCAATATGATAAATATTGATATAACTACGTAGTGATATTTTGTGATTAGTGATATTTTGACAGCAGCAATATCACGAAACCGCATATGGATATGTGATGTCGGTGTATTGATACTCTACCATGAGGGATAACGTTGCGATCTATCGCAATATTGGTGTACAGTATATCGAGAAGCAATCGGTGTGCTCGTGTGTAATGTTTCCTATTAAAGGATGCTCGCCAACAAGAGTGGTACTTGTTTTTTTCAGGTCTGTGCTAACGGGAATCATTTTGACGAAGCTTCTCAAATACAGAAGAAGAAGAAAAAAGCATTTTCTCACTTGTTTTCTTTCACTCTGACATTGTGTGTGTGACTAATTCGTCTTGCCATATTGATGCTATTAAATACACAGCCGGGAGGCGATTGACAAAACAAAGCATTAGAGGAATAGCGTGAGCTAAAGTCCATATGGACAAATTAAACAAAGCAGACGTGTCAAAGACGCACACATTTTATTTTTTAAATGTACTCTTCTTTTTGCTCTGAAATTCTAATCCTACAAGAGGCAATCCAAATGCATTTGAATAATTCGCTGACAGACTTGATTGCACCGCTGTCATTCAGCGTCATCACTAACCAACTGACACATTATGCCATCGCTAAAGGTCATTTGCCAAACAGAACACCTTATTTGTCAGATTGTTCATTTCATAATCAATAAGGGTTGCATGCATATTCCAGTGAATCATAAATGGCTTCAGCCATTGATCCTTTACCTATGGGTACAAAGTCTGCTTCTATAAAATAGGTTGATTGAAGATTTAAAAGGCTGATTCTTTTTAAAAAAAAATTTTTTTTATGCAGACCGAGGAGTTATAGCTTCTCCATAAATATTTTGTGCGGCCTTGAGCTTGACACCTGTGGTTTAACGCTATCGCTCAACAATTTAGTACTAAATTGTTCTCAGTCTTTGCATGTTTTCAGCATTACATTTTTTTCCAAATGTATTGAGAAACAAATCACCAGAATAACTCTATAGTGTCTATAAAACTGTAAAAGAACCACATACCTTGATAGCAAGGTCTGTCTTTTTAGAGAAGTCTTCATTTCGCTGCGTGTTCTCGTCACAGGTTCCTGCTGATTATGATTCACGTTTAAGGAGGAAAGGGACAGGTTATCATGTAGTCCCCCATTTTTTTTGTTCCATTATGTGTGTTTTTCCCTGAAAACCTCATGAATCCAAATGAAAAATTACATAAGCAAGGACCTGACTGTCAGCTGTGTAAAGATAAAGTTAAGTGCGGGTACGCTGGGTGGCTGGGGGTGCAGTCTCGCTAGGTACGTTGCCTTTTGCAATTCTGAGCAAATCAAGTTAGAGTGGTAAAACTGTGTGTGACCGAGAGTGACAGGCCGGAGAGAATGTCACAGCAATTGTGGGGCCATCACTGAGGAGAGATGATGGCTGATTGCTCAGTGTTTGCGTGGCGAGTCCATCCTGGAGGACACTGCTCTCCCTCGCGCATCTGTGGCCCCGCCAACCTTTGCCGCTGACATTTAAAGTGTTGATTTTGGAGCACTTATGCTAATTGTTGTAATTTTCCTGATGAAGCGCCTTTCTGATACCTTGATGTGGCCAAGATAGTTTTACATTTGCTTGCGCTCTCCTCTCTGTGCCATTTACACCGTGTCGTGGCAGCTGCGAGGGCTTCTGAAAGCAGACAAAATTGCAAGCAAATTGCATCAGATTGCCAACATTGTGAAAAGGTAAATTGCTTGCAAATCTATTTAAACCACTGCCCTATTTTCATCAGCTATAGTGCTTGGTATTCATGATTACTTAATTGTTGACCTTTTCTCTTGTGTAGTGCTTTATGGTGCGATGGAAAACGATCTTTACCAAACCAATTACCACAATTTTTAAAAGAGTGTTTTTTTTTTTTTTTTTTTGCTCCACGCTACTGCATGCATTAGAGCTGAGATTGAAGCAGCTCGTCCTTTGTAAAGGAGCTGTCAGAATGTAAAAGTGGCATTTGTTTTGATATGATGTCACGGTAGCCATTGTGGTGTTGTTTTTTTTTTTTTTTATTCTAAGCATTGTAACATAGACAGGCATCATTGTTATACCCTTTCTACGTGTGACAGTAATATGCCCACATAATAGTCATATTTAGATTTTGTCTCTCTATCAATTGTGCGTGTTGGCCTACCATGACTTCACTTTAACATTTAAATAACCTTTACAACTGCATGCTGACAACTGAATGCATCTCAATTCTTTTTTAATATGAATGAATATAGGGAAGCGCTGCCTGTCTGCCAACAGGCCAGTTGAATTAATTCTGGATTAACCCACACAGCATGAGTGTGAGGTAAAGCCCCTGGCTGTGCGTGTGTGTGTGTGTGTGTGTGTGTGTGAGATGACAAAACCTTGGCTGTACAACTGGCATCTGTGTGCCGCTGTCAGGAAGTGGAAATGTACTTGCCACGACATCCCTGCTCTCTGCCTCTCACCTTCGATTGTTTGGGAGTACTTGAATGGCTCTTAAGAATGACAAAAATCTTTATTGGGTCCTTAGAGAGGCGGTTTCCACTTGTTTTTCTTATCCATTGAAGGTGATTCAAATAAATCATCAGTTCTGGTGATAGCTAAGTTTAGGCAAGGATTTGGGCCCCGGCGTCCTTTCAGCCAGCAGATACGTACACCTGCTCGCATTGTGTCACATTATGTGCCGTTCAGTTGGTATATGGTTGAAAACACATTTGAAGTAGTGAAAAAAACGTTGTACGTTTTTAAATCACTCAATCTCATGGGTCCTGATAAGTCTTTTTTTTTTTTTAGGTCACTGGTAACGTGACCTTTTGTGTAGCCACTGAGGGATCGATTCAGACTCAGTGACTGTAAGTGTATGTGCATGGTTGTCTGTCTCTTTGAGTGCACTGCAATTTTAACTGCCACTAACCATGGAATGCATAATAAACCAGGGTGTAGTGTGCAGACATCTGGCATAGACTACAGTTTACCAGGGACTCTGAACAACATGAGCAGTAGAAAATTGATGATTGTCCACTTTTGAGGACCTAGAAAAAGTATCCGGTCGGCATTTTAAAAATAATCAAATAAAACCCTCTCAGATTTCATACCTCAGTTGGTATGTATTCTTCCACTCTTCTGTGGCTTGTTTCTCATTAAGACCACATTCATGCATAATCTGACTGTATTGTCATCGGCTGGATTTTTAGTTACTGTTCGTTCAACCGGCGGCACGGTGGCCGACTGGTTAGAGCGTCAGCCTCACAGTTCTGAGGTTCAATCCCCGGCCCCGCCTGTGTGGAGTTTGCGTGTTCTCCCCGTGCCTGCGTGGGTTTTCTCCGGGCACTCCGGTTTCCTCCCACATCCCAAAAAACATGCATCAATTGGAGACTCTAAATTGCCTGTAGGTGTAAATGTGAGTGCGAATGGTTGTTTGTTTGTATGTGCCCTACGATCGGCTGGCAACCAGTTCAGGGTGTACCCCGCCTCCTGCTCGATGACAGCTGGGATAGGCTCCAGCTCGCTCCGCGACCCTAGTGAGGAGACGCGGCTCGGAAAATGGATGGATGGATGTTCGTTCAACCATTATCATAATAATAATAATCAATATCATTATACACTTTAGCCATGACTGTTTTTGTCACTCAGGTTGTATACATATTAGTCGTAAATTTGTAACACTTTCAATCCAATTTTCAGCTATTTTTTGGGAAAATGTATTTTTTTCCTTTAGTTTAAATTTTAATTACATTTTTTTTAATTAAATAAAAAAAAATTAAACTCATACTATAAATTCACGATACACAGGTTGAAATAATTTGGATGATTATAACTTAACAATATGACAAAAAACCCAAATTCGCCATCCCCAGAAATTACATAAGAAATTCCTTTTTATATAGAAATTCGGTAGGAATTGGTCGGAAGTATTTTGGCTTTCTGAATTGAACTACTAAAATAAATGGACTTTTCTACAATATTCAAATTTATTGAGATGCAGCTGTATATTTTCAGCCAAAGTTGTTCACACTTGTGACTGCTTACGTGCTTACCAACAGGAAAACCTCAGGATAGTATACATATAGATAAGAGTGAAAGAGCACCGTCACACTGAAGGAGTCTGATCGAGCTTGATGAGTACCGACAATACAAGTGACGACAATCGGCCTCGGTGGTGGCTAACAACAATGCGGTAGTTGTTGCCATGAGCACGATTTTTGGTCAAAATAATACTATTTTTGCCAAGACTGAGTTTTTTGATGAAATTATTATATTGTCTCTCTTTACATTGTACAGGTGTGCCTAATGTTGGGACCAGTATATGAGCATATGACTTCCTATCATTTCACCAAAAGCACTGCGTGAGTTTGTGAAGGGGAAAGTCAAAGCAAAGCTGATTGATCTGTGATTGTAAAGTCAATAAGGAGACCCTGTCATTTCTGTAAAGGAAGCGTTGGAGGGAGAAAATAAATGAAGACTCCCCAGATTGGTCTGGATGTGCACACACTGAGACTTTGGTCACATGAATTCACTTGACGCTGCGTTTTGGTACTGCAGCGTCCACAGCTTCACTCTCACAGCCGCTGAGCCGTGGCGTGCTCTATTGGCAGCTAGCAGGCCCTGTTATTAAACTATGTATATTTCATCTGGGTCGTGCAGAGAAATCACACACTTGCCCTTGCACCCCCTCCATGTCATCATTCCTGATGAATCTATATAGTTATTTTCTCAAGTGCATCATCCTGAGGGTTGATTAAATCAAGAAGTGAGAGCCATTGTCCGTCTTGCATGTCCCTTATCAGAAGCAATGTGCAGCCTGTGCTCATTTGTCTTGAGTTGTTATAAGAAATAAAGAGCGGGGGCACTTTTCTCTGGCGCGAGATATTGCAGGAAGATTAATTTACCACTTCTAATCTCTTACCTTCTCAGTTTACTGTCGACAATGTCTCCTCTAATATTTGTCACGCTTATATATGCTGCTTTTGCGTCTTCATTCTTGCTTCCCCTCTGTCTTCTCATCTATTATATCACACTTTTCTGAGCCTGAAGAGAATGCGGTCCTCAGTGGATGGATGCTTGGAGGAGGCATAATATCAACTTTTGCCAGACCATTTGTCACAATGTGCCCCCGTGTGTTTCATGTGTGCTCACGATTTGCTTGTATCTCCCACATCTTTGTTTTGTGCCATGTAGAACATGACTGTCTCATGCGGCATAGACAGCGTGCTGTGCACGTGTGGGCGAATACATCCAGCATCTTTTAAACGCTGGTCTCTAATGTGCCTGTAGTTGATGGGGATCCACTTGTCATGTTGCTCAGTTGGGCCATTAAGGACACATCAGACTGTGAAGGCAGCTTGTGGAGGACTGGCAGATAAAAAAAACACTCTCGGCCTTAGTGGGAATAATCTTCAGGTCAGGGAAGCGTCGCATGCAGCTCGGGGGCCTTAGAAAAAAAGCACTGTGATATTGGAAACTGATAGATTGATGACTTAAATTGTCACCAATCATATGTAAGCTTCTTATACTTTACAGAAGGGTTGTCATTATTTGCTTGCACATAGTGCTTTGTGTGTGTGTGTGTGTGTGCGCGCGCAAGTGTGTCACTGTCTGCCATGACAGACAGCCAATCTGTCAGCCAATCATGTTCTAATAGCCACAGTCAGCTCCACTCCCCTATTTAAGGCTTTGTTGATAATGCAATCATTGTCAGACTGTCCAACAGCCATCCATGCAAGACACTACGTCGCAATCCACTCCACTTTCCGTTCACGACCAGGAGTTCTGCCAGATCAAGTTCCCTATTTCTGCTCTCTGTGAATTGTGGATTAAGACAGCAATGAAATCTGACCTGCTATCTGTAGATTACGGAACACCGAAGACAAATTCCCTATCTTCAAAGCCTCACCCGCTCAACTCTGACGTGAACTACATCCTGACTTGGAATAAACCTGTCACAGTTGATCTTAAAGGAATTTGCCAAAATCAATTCCAACTTTTTCAGTGGTTTGGCATTTTGCATTCAGGTCCTTTTGCAGGATTATACAAACTAGAATAACACTGTGGAGTGAAGACCTACACCAAACTTGGACATTTACAAAAGTACCAAATAAATGCGTAACGGTGTATTTGTGTATGTTAGTGTGACCCCATTTTGGCAAGCAGCAGTTTCTGCCTATCAGCAGTCTGCACTCGAACAAGAACAGGTCGGTAGATGCTAATTGATGGCCTTTATTGTGATGTCGCATGAAACTCTAACAAGGAAAACAACTGTAGTAGTGGTTTAAAAAAACCTCCTTGCACCTATACTCCTTCTCCCTTAGCCCACTGCGCCCCACTCCTCTACCTGTCCGTCAGAACTTGCGGCGAGCTACGAGATCTCAGAGGCCCTAAAACGTAAATTGTCTGACTCGTCCAGCATGCTGGAAACCCACGCTATGCCCCCTAACCTTAGGACATACAGTAGGGGTAACGCTCTCTGGCTCTCTTTTACTAGTGCAGTATTAAGCACTTTTTAGCAGACAGTTTTGGAATTGGTTCTAGCTGACTTTGTAGGGCAAAAGCCCCTGGAATGTCCACCAATCATTTGGAAAGCCATTGTGGTTGGGAGGGAAAAAAATGGTGAGATTTATTATCGGGGGAAATTTGTTGCGTTCCGCCCTCACTTTTTGTCTGCTGGCAACCAGTTTGGAATGTGAATTTCCACCACCGACAGAACTGGTTAGTAACAATGTCAACCGTAACAAAGCCAACAACAGGGCTTTTTTGTTTAGTTTTTTCTTGAATAAACTTCACTGTTTACAAACAGCTCGGATATCCTCTGTAAATGTGGCCTTTAATGGCTTTGAAGTCTATCTAATGAGTGCCATTCTAGTTTGTTGTCCATCGGCTTGTTTGAAGAATTACTCAAAAACTCTTGACTTCCTTGAAACTCAGTGGAGGAATGTAGCATGGGCCAAGGAGGATCCCATTACAGTTTGGTACAGATCCAGATAAATTCTCAACACAGCTCAACTTTATTTAGAGAAAATACCACGTTAACCACACCCGCAACCGTAACAGCGCTCTCCACGAGATATAAAACATTTATTATAACAAAATCACGAATAATCAAACAAATATTATTCCACAATCAAAATACACCATAGTTCCCTTCATACTTTTTAAAGTTTGAATCCCTCTTGTTGCAAATGTTGTTTGAAGCTGTTAGTAGAGGAGAGAGGAGCAAGCAACTGTTTTCGAACAGTTGATAGTTCATCCGTTGGCGAATATCACACATACAGAAAGATTGGTTCAATTCCACTGCCCCATTTAGCCGTCTCTTTTGCTTCACTTACATTTTTAGTGCCGACTCTCATCCCTCTCTACATACCCTCCGGGACGCATTCGACTTCACGTCTGGGGCGAAGCTCCTCGCGGTCCCGCTCCTTGGAGCCGTAGCAGCGCAGACACTCCAACAGTGCTGACATTCCCTGCTCAACAAAAACAGAAAAGACAGAATTTAGGTAGCAGATGGCTATCCAAAGTTGGTATTTTTAATATCTTTATCTGTTTTTAAAATTCGAGCAACCCCACACATGGTGAGAAAAAATATCGGAAAGTGCGTGCTCATATAGTGTGTGGTGTATATGAGACGAACCAACGTAACACAAGACACACAATGACATTTCCACTGACAATCCCTAGTCTTCTAGCCCAAACCAGCTGTCTGTCCGAGTAGCAAGACTGACCTGTAAGACCTGCGGCTTGGTGTCCAAACTGCCTGAAAATGCAAAGAAGAAGCTGATAAGTCTAGATTGCGTTTGCCTTCACACAACACTCAACTACAAGCAGTTGCTCCTCTATTTGTGTCCAGCAACAGCGTGAGCTTCAGGAAGCTTCCTAGTTTGAGGTCACAGAGTCCGTGACTTGGCGAAACTCTGTTCACCGCACATGTAAGGATTTGTGATGGTAAATATTGAACAGGTTTAACATTTACAATTAGACCACAGGATAGTCACTATGGATAATCTTTTAGAGACATCCGACAATTAGGTCTTTAATGAGTTTGATCACAAGGGAAGGAAAATGCTCAAATTTGGCCTGATTTTTGGTATTTGTGTACCCCACCTAAGATGTACAATTTGGTATGATCCAAATTTGAATTGTTTGTACTTGGAGGTCTTCACTCAGATTCATCCATCCATGGGTAAAAAATGAAGCAAACCCACAACGTTCTGAGACATATGTTGATGCCGATCTAGGCCGTACCATATAGCGTGGTGGGTGATAATCTGTTGTTCAGTGGAGCCATTAAGGACACACCAGACTATCAGGAGGCGGTTTTTGCAGGATTGACAGGAAGAATAAAAAGCACTCTTTGACCTAAGTGTGAATAATCTTCAGGTCAAGGAGGCTTCACATACAGCTGGGTGTCTTTAAAAAGAAGCACTTTGTGATTTGGGCCTGACAGCTCAAGGACTTCAATTGTCACACACCATATGACTGTTTGAAGAATTTAATTCCTTAGGGATTTAAAAAAAAAAAAAAAAAAAAAAAATTCTATTTTTCTACACAAGAACCTTTGGGCACAAACAAAAGGAATAAATCAGATTTATGTGAATAAATAAAACAAAGTTTCTGATCTGTTGTGGCAGAGCTAAAGACTAATTCTTTCAAGCATGGCATGAAAGGAGATAATTTGTATGTGAAATACTCATTTAATTCACATTCACTAAGCAGGTTATCAAATTAAATCAGGGCTCTGTTAGGCCTGCCACTTGGGCTTTTGGGCCTGGCCTCATGTGTAAAATTGGCCAACAAGAGATTTGAGGGAGCATTTTGCACGCCTCTGTCACGTCATCCCTTGGCTCCCGTCAGGAGGGCGATCCCGAGGTCAGCTCTTGTGGAGAGGTGCTTCTATGGACTGCCACAGGGTGACAGGGCCACGACACCACCTCCAGCTGGGCAACTTATTACAGCCCCGGTCTTTCTCACCCCTCCTGGGCTGATCCAGCCATTCACAACATCATCAAGTCATCACTTATTCATGAAGCTGTGTGCTGGTGGAGTGTGTGTTTGGGAGAGAGATGGAGTGGGTGGGGGGTTCTGCCAGTGAGGTGACGCCGCGCGGTGGTCGGGTTGGGAGAGCGTATGTTGCAGACAGTAGGGGGGTGAGTCTGCAGGTGGCTGTCACATCCGTAATTGCCTCATACTTCCTGCCGCAGCGTAAAATTGTTTTCATTATGTGTCATGCACACAGTGCCAAGCAAAGGCCCCTCGAGAGCGTTCCCGAGAGCCAGAGGGAGGAGGCACTCATTTAACCAGCCGCTTAGCTTCAAATGCGAGAGGAGAAAAGGAGCTGCGAGAGGAGGTGGAGGAGGAGGAGGACAGGAGAAGAGGGAAGGGGTGTGGAAAAAAAAAACAGGAAGCTCATCATTAACTGTGTTCGAACAACAGCAGACAAGTGGGAGCTCATGCACAAAAAAACAGCCAGATCTTATCCTAAACATCTCAGTTACCAAGGGAGGGGGCGCTTGTGTGGCACGCTGTGAGCTCCTGGAGGGCTTCCGTGGTCGGGAGGGGGGGGAGAAAAACAAGGAGCGGGAAAAGAAAAGGGGAAGGGAAAAAAAAAGTTTCCACCTGACTGGAGTTCCCATGGTTTGCCATGCAGGGGGCTAAGCAGGTTTGAGCAATAAACTCAGGCATTGTCAAGCAATAATGCTCAGTCAGGTCCCTGGGATTCGAGGGTGTCTTTTTCTGTGCTCCCCGCGCTGCACTAATCACAGGCCTACTTTGTTTAATTGCGTCAGAAAGGGAGAAAATGTGTTCAAGAAGTCATCCTAATCCCTCCCCTTTACTCCCTCACAACCACCGCAGCTCCTCCGCGCTGTCTCTGTATATTCTTCACCCCCACCATCACCATCCACTTTTCCTCCTTTAATGAATTGTGGAACTTAGCAGAGACAACAAACAGCTGAACAGTGATTTAATAAAGGATTGACCAGGGGTGGGGTGTGTGATAGGTGAGCGCCTGAGGTGTTGGCTGCTTATCTATGAAAAAAACAACAACAACACTTCCGCTGCATTTAATCACCACCATTATACAGTTGTGTTTAGGCTTTAATTGGAAATGAATTTAGCCTCGCAGTTAGCTGCTGGTCGCCCACTTTGAATACAGCCTCAGTGTCGTCACGACTGTTAAAAAAAAATGCCATAGAGCCGCATTCACTCCTTCTGTTTTCCAGTGGCAGATGTAGAAAGTGACGGCGGTGGCGTGCATTGTAGGCGATGACTCTGAGGTCACAGGCGCCAGGGGGGTAAGAGCGGGGATTTATCAATCAGGACTCCTCGTGTTTCTAAAGCTGAATAAAAAGCCAGCCATGAAGAGACAAACCAGTCCCCCTTAAAGCAAAGCCTTTTCTTATTCATTAGATCCGTATTCTGCCTTCTCCTCCTTTTACCTTCTTCTCTGGTGAGAGATGACCTGGCTCCAAGTCATGAAGCGCATGATTTTAAAAATGGTACTATGAGTGAATCACTAAGAAGTCATTTTGATGACAAATAATCCCAGATATGCTGAGTCACTAAGGTAGGCAACATTGATACAACATTTCACAATTTTTAATCATCAATTGTACTTCAACATGAGCTGTTATGAATTGATATATTCTACTGTATACTATTAAGTCATATATACAGTGAATATTAATTAATACAATTACATTGTAAATTGAGGAATAGAGAATTCTTTTAAAATGTTTATTTCATTCAAAAAATGTTTGATTTAAAGTCATTTAATTGTAGTTATTTACTTTTTAAAAATTAACAAACAAAAACAAAAATTTTCATGTTAAAATATTTGAAATAAAATGCTTGTAGCATAAAACAAAATCCCATATTAAAATGATACATATATAATAATTCATTCATATTTTTACAAAACTGCGAAATTCCACAAATTATAACCTGAACCTTGAAGTTTACAACAAGTTTTTTTAAAATGTTGGACTAATGATAATGAATAATTACTAATAATAATAACCAATGTACCACTTGGTTTGGTGAAATTATTTCTGCTTTTACCTCATTGTGGAGCATTCAGAGTCAACGTTGAACTCCCGCTTAAGTAGCCAAATATGTTTCAATATGTTTTCCTTGTCCAAAATAGGGTTAGCTTTTAATAGAATAGAATGTCTTTAAAATTCCACATAGTTTGCATTAAGCACATTTGAATGATTCCATGATTCTGTGTGTTAAAATAAAAAATGTGCATGTTCTCCATCATCAGCATTGAGTCCTTCATCAACAAACATTTGAATGGGATTTTATTGAATTAGAAAACCCCCAAGAGGGCCTGTGTGGATGAGGATTTAGATGGGAAAATCCACCCTAAATAAAGGACTTCCCATGTGACCTGTGGCGAGTCACTTAACCTCTGTCTTCATGGCTGGCACCCAAAGTTTAAACAAGAGGATTGCTCAGTTGCATCCCCATAGAGCCCACACGTCCCCTTGGAACAAACCATTTAGCTCAGGGTGAGAAGTCCTCAGCATGGGAGCCCTCTTCATGGCTAACATGCATATCATTATCAGAAAGAAAAAAAAAAAATCAATTTAAGAATGCATTTGGCCACATTTTTGTATTAAAATAGCTGTAACATGACTTTAAAAAAAAAAAAAAACAATAATTATTTAAAGTGAACATGTTTGTTCACTGCCGTGGTCATCTTCTGATATTGTCTTGATTTCTTCCCACTTTTTCCTTGTTCTTGTGTGAGGAGTCCACAAGCCACAGTTGCAAGCCAATGAGGGCCACCGGTGCCTGTGAATGTTGTATTATGGCCCAATCTCTTTCTTCCTCCCTGAAAGGCTGTTTAAATGCTCCTGGTTTATTATTGGCCAAGGAAGGCTAAAGGCTTCTGTCAGCATTTGGGCGAGGGGAATCACTGGCTCTTTACTGGACAGCTGTTCCGGCCTTAGCCCACTTTTCATATGGATATGTATGTTAATGACAGGCAATGGACTGGAGATGAAGAGGCCCGAGCGCTAGGCCCTCTCTTCAGCGCACTTCTAAAGCCTCCACAAAAGGAGCAGTAAAAGAGGCTGCAATGGTGAAGCTCCCACTTTTGTGCGCTGAATTAGTTCTGCAAGCAATGAAAGTGATCTTTTCGGGACGACAGGGGAAGTCTGCCGATGGCGGGGCCGCCTCATTAGCACAAAAGTCTGTTGGGACTTATAATTGACTGAGGCAGATCCCCCTCCTGTCACAACACACGGGCAGAATATATCCCCAAAAATACCTTTTTTACATACCTGTGCCCTCCCACCGCTGTCCTGTTTACTTCCTTCATACAAATGTTCGAACCCCCCCTTCGCCGCCTCCCCGCACCACCCACCCGGTCTGCCGACAACTATGGAGTGCCACTTCCTGTTGCCGGCAACACTTTTTATTATTTCATATCTTGACTTATGCAGTAGACGTACAGTTACATCCTGTTCAGTGTGGAGAAGCACACCGTTAATTCAAGCTCTGATTTACAGTATACTGTTGTATATATTGGAATTCATAAAGTCAAAAATATTGCATGTGGGCAAAATCTCTCTGAGATGGAAGTAATATGCGCAGCGCACCAGTGGCTGCATCACGGTTAAATTGACCGGAAAATGCCGTTTTAATTTCCATGTTAATTGAAATGGACTAATTGTTAATATATTCCAAGACCGAAGTATACTAAAATAGAATAATTCTCCTTGAATTTAGTCCATTCAGAACAGCTTTGGAAATGGAATTATTTCCAGCCATGCTATAAAAAAGAATCCAATATAATATAATTCCCTTTTCATAATGTTTCTTTTTGCACAGTGGAATTTAATGGATTTTTTCCCCCTTCAAGAGACTTTGGACAGTGTAAAGGAGTCCACTTGAAAACAATTGGCATTGTTTTTCCATTTTTAAGTCAGAGAATTTTGTCAAGCAGCTAAATAGGGTATTCTTCATGGTCTCCCTCCTTCACAGCCAACTATAGAAATTAGCCCTACGTTTCTCGGCTCTCACACATGGATACACACGCTTGCATGGACACAAGAAAAATTTCTTTTCTTCTGTCAGCATTCCTGGCCAACAATGGCTAGATTAGTGGACGTGAGGGCCCCCTCGGGGGCACGCATTGTGGCACAGAATACCCTCGGCAGGAACAGCTGGTAGGGGTTAATGGCTACTGAACCTCTCAGCCGGAGCCCTTTCTCTATTGTGTGTTCTGCTCATGGGAAGGAAGGAGGCTACTGACAGCTTCTGGGGTGTGAGGAACTCTTAGAACAGCGCCCAGGTCACCCCAAATGGGGAGCGGGGCAGAGGGTGGGAGTGGGGGACGGTGGTTTATAAAGTGGTGGTTGATGCTGAGGGTAGTGGCATGGTGGCAACGGGGGACGCACGTCTCTGAGGACTCAGAAAGATGCACATCAACGTGGCCAGCAGCAGCATTAGCAACAGTGTATATTCACGAGATAACAAGGGCTCATCAGTGGGAGGCGCCCACTGTACCCAAGTGAGGATGGAGTAGGCGGGGAGCGAGGTCTGCCCAGGCAAACTCATCATGTCATGTGATTCTATTATAAAGATAAGTAGAATGGCGCTCAGTGGAGCGCGGACCTCTGCCAAGGTTGCACAATCCAAATTTGGATAACCTTCATTCTGCGTATACCAGAATTTTTGAATTAAGGTCCATGCGCTAACCACAAAATAAAATAAAACAATCCAATAAAATACATTTGCGGCGAAAAGTTTAATTAAATGTTCGTCAGTATAATTTAGAAAAAGCATATATTGTATGTATGTATAAAAACAAATCAGCAATGTTTACCTCGGGAAGGGCTGCATTATTACAACTATGCAGTAACAAATTATTTCCATTGAATTCAATGGGATGTTCATAAGTGTATTTTGTATCACTTTTCTGTCAGTATCACAAATCACTCACTAAGGAAAGATATGATAAAAAAAAGACAAAATTTCAATAATAATAAAAAAAAAGAAAAAGAAGAAGAAATGGGCGGCACGGTGATGACTGGTTAGCACATCTGCCTCACAGTTCTGAGGACCAGGGTTCAATCCCCAGCCCCGCCTGTGTGGGATTGGCATGTTCTCCCCGTGCCTGTGTGGGTTTTCTCCGGGCACTCCGGTTTCCTCCCACATCCCCAAAACATGCGTGGTAGGTCGATAGAACACTCTAAATTTTCCGCAGGTGTGAATGTGAGTGCGAATCGTTGTTTGTTTATATGTGCCTTGTGATTGGCTGGTGACCAGTTCAGGGTGTTCCCCGCCTCTCGCCCGATGATAGCTGGGATATGCTCCAGCACTCCCGCGACCCTTGTGAGGATAAGCGGCTCAGAAAATGGATGGAAAAAAGAAATGCACCTTTATCTAAATTTGCTTAGCTTCTCTTGGCAGTGTCCAATCCAAACTTTAATGGAAATTTCATATATTTATCATAATGACCGATCATCTAAACAGGACAGGTCTGCATGTTTCAGCCGTGAGAGCGCTTGTCCCCTCCTGTCCTTTTGATGTGTGTGTGTGTGTGTGTGTGTGTGGGTAGGCTTTGTGGCCTTGTCTGGTCAGCGTCACAGTTCTCCATGCCTGCCACCCAGAGGAGCCCCCGTGTCGGGGCCCCAGAGGAGACGGCACCTCACGTTTAATCCCTCAGATGCTCCCCCCCCCCCCCGCTGGCAGCATGGAGAAGCCTCCCTGGCTGATCCATCCAAGCTTCTCACGCCAGCGGCCACACTCATTAGGCGGCTGATTATGATCGCGCGCCACCGGTGTAATGTTTAATCGAGGTTGACACCTGATTCGCCGTGTTGCAAATCTTGTCATGCAAATTGAGCCATTTGTGCCATTTGATATGGCGGGATGGGCTAGGAAATGTAAGATTAAGCCGGGAATGAGACACGGGGGGACGCGTGCCCTCTGCTCCCCCTGCTGTGATTACAAAGATAGGAACAAGCATCTTTTTTGTAACATGTTTTGCATGACATGTTAAATTAACATGGTTGTTGTGTGGCTGCAGGAATCAGAGACGCGCCAGAGGGGGGGGAAGAAAAAAAAAAAAAGATTGCATCTTCCTGCCGCAAACAAGAACAGGATAATGGACCTCTGGAAGTGTGATGTGTGAAATCAAGCCAGGCTCTGGCAACTGAAATTATTCAAATGTCCTTAGCCATTTGGATGCATGATAAAAGCAAATAGCCACTCGCGTGGGTCCCAGTTAAAATTCTTGATCCATAAATATTCCATTTCAGTCTTGACAGTGTCGAAGCAAATGATCAGCGTTGTGAGTTAGGGTCAGTTAGGGTTGTCGAATAACAATTTCAACGTGTTACAAAGACAAACCACATTGTACTGAATTCAAACGGGGCTGACATTTACGCAGGTATATATGTGCACACTTTGATGAAATGCAATCACATTTTCTGCCCTTACAAAAAAAAAAATCTCAGTGAGAGTCATTGAGGTCTCCATTTAGCAACATGGTTTTTGTTTTGTTTTGTTTCTGACAGCTTCTTATGCCGTTTTTGGCGACCTTATTTCTTTCTGACAGTGTCAATCAAAACTGGGCGTTATTGTTTTTGGAAGGCAAAGTCTTATGTATTGTAATTGTAATGTTGTTGGCATTTATGATATACTGTATCTCGGTTAAAATGAGATTCACACATACTTTAAGTTATCAACTGTCAGAATATAATTCAAATGTTTTTGTTGTTTTTGTGTCTGCTCAGACCACGTCTCACCATCTCATTCTGTATTTATTCACTCAGTCCAGTCGTTGGCGGATCGCTGCGTCCTCTTCCGCATACAGAGATGCGAGACTAAGAATTCGCTTCGATGGGACAGGATTGAAGTCGGCTGAGGTGATGCCCTCACCGCGAAATTACCGAAACCGGGTTACGCCGCGCTGGGTTTGCGCTAGTTACGAAAATAGAGCCCTCAATATGACTTTTCATTTCCTTCCGAGGATTAGGATTAAGGGTTAATTTAAATCAAGGTTTCAATTGTAGTTTTGTAGTTGTGAAAATGTTGGACTTGTCTGTATTTGAATATTAGTTTTTTCTTGGAGTTGTCTGATTTTGTGATGAAATTACGTCAAAAACATCCAAAAAGACCTTTTCGATAAATATTTTTTTTTTTCAAAATTATCCTTTTAATTGCCCAATACCCATGAACTTAGAATACTCCAAATGAAAACGATTAGCTTTAACCTGGAAGCAGAAATAAAAAAAACTAATTTGACTAAAGATTCACACAGAATTGAGACGTCTGCTTTTGCATTTGAACTTTTTTGTCCAGTATCTTATCAGCCTACTCAGTGTCAACATTTCATTTCCTGATCCTGTCTTGTGTCTTTGTCTGTGGTTTTAATCTGAAAGACAAAGCTTGTTCTTGTTTGTCTCGGGGCTTGTTCCTCTCTGCTTTCCACTATCTCTTGACATTTAGCGTGGGTGCAAATGTCGTTCCAAAGATGTTCTCCTAAGTGGCTTGTGTTTGTCTCTTTTTCAAGCGCTTATGTTTAGCTTCCACATAGGTCACCAAACCATTGCGACAAACATGTCGGGCGGCTTCAGTTCCACAGGCGCTTCTTGGCTTTCATCCGTGGAAGCATATTTGTTCCAATCAAACAGTGCTGCTGTGATTTCAGCCTTTGTGGGCAGGCGATCAAGACTTCATATTGAGTTATTGCGCGTGCAAAAAGCTTTTACGTGAGTCACTTCTCATCTCGCTGCTGCATAGCTACCTGTTTTTACAAGTCATCCCCTCGGAGGAACACCTGCACTGAGCAACGGGCTCATTGTTTTCCTTTTAGTTACGTCGTAAAAGATGGAAGGAGCAGTGAGACAACACCAGGCAGGTTTGCTGAATCACTCATCCTTCCTGGCGCCACTGGGCTGACAGAAGAGTTCCTGTCAGAAACACTTCATCATGACTGATGGCTTAGTAGAAATTCAACAACTCTTTGGTCCCGCTGGTTTTTGGCTTCAGGGGAAACAAACGTGGGCTCTGTGCGCTGCACACTGTGTGCAAGAGGCCTCCATGTTTCCGGTTTTTGTCACCTGCCACCAGACTAGCGTGCTAAATCAAGGCCGTTTCACAATTTTCGGGATAAAATATTAGGGGAAGACAAGAATGAAGTTATAATATCGCAGCAAAAACATCACAATGTTAGAAGAAAACAAGTACCAATATTGTGACCAAAAAAAAACAACAAAAAAACGAATACCTTTACAATAATATTGTAAAATGACAACAATAAAGTTGTATATAGTTACATAAATTATGTCCTAAGATTGTAGAAATAGTCATAGCATTATGAGAAGAAAGTCTTAATGTTACAATTACACAGACGTAAAGTTATGAGACTAAAGTATTAATATGATTTTTTTTAAAAAGCCAAAATATTTCAAAAATGTTTAAAAGTTAGCAGAATAATAGAAAGAAAAAAGGTCTGTCATGAGAATTAAGTCATAATGGGCCCAAAAAGTATTTTACAAGAATGAAGAAAGAAAGATTGTTATGAGGATAAAACTGTAATGTTAAGAGAATAGTATGGGAATACAACTCATATTTGAATTAAATTCCAACCCTGCTGTACTGGAGTACATTTTCAATCAAATAAGATTTGAACAAAATATTGTATTTTTCAAGCTTTGATGCTCTTCAGTGTTTTAATACATCCACTCCATTTTTTTTAATCCATAAAAAGAGAAAAGAAAGAGAAAATATGTAAAATAAGGACAAGAAAGATATTACATGTTTTGTCAAAAATAAATCCAAAGATTAAAAAAAAGTGACAATATTGCCTTCATGGTGAACGTCAGACTTTTGCCACACGATTGTGATAAACAAAAGCAAATTATACTGTACTTAAACCTGTCATAATATTAAGTACATATGCTCAGTTTGTTCGTGTGCCTACAAAATATCCAGTAAGTACATCATTTGAGACAATTAGAAATCAGCACCAAAAAATACTAATTATGTTTCCGCAAATTCTAGTCACGCAAACATAGCCCTCATACTTGTAGTTTGCAGAATATAAAAGAGAAACGTGCTCTTTGTTAAATATAAATGTGAGTGTTTTCCCAAACTGCCCAGCATATTGTTAAGTTATTGATTAGTTGTCATGTTTGGACCACTCTTATAGATGGCAGCAGAATGTGAAAGTAGCCAGCAAACACGGATGTAAAGATCAGGATTTATTGCCTGGAAGCTCTTGAACAATTTTATCAGAAGCCCATTCCGCTGTGACACATTTTTTTCTGCAATAAATCAGCGAGGGGAAATCTATCAGTGGACAGTAGTGAGAGATAGATGAGTTCAGGGATGAGAGGGTCAGCAGAGATTTTTCACTGGCCCTCCCCGTCACCAGCGCAGCCTCACTTTTTCACTTTTATCAATTGCTCTTTTACTGACTGCCTGCCCTTTTCATTTGTTTTGCACACTCGCAAAAAAAAAAAACAACAACCAAAAAAACGTTTGGACTGTGCGCATAGGATAATGTATTGATTGTTAAAGCACTAGTGCAGCTGGCTCATATTTAGACTAAGCAAACTTGGTGATGAATGGCACTTGCGAGATGGATTAACCCTAATATAATGTAGTTAATTTTATGGGTATATTCGGCAAGGGCAGCAAAGATATGACACATGGGTTCTCTTTTAAGGCATATTGTTTTTTTAAATCACCTTCTCAGCTCAAAGGAGAAACCAGAGTTTGCGTCACTTTTATTTTTGTACCTGAACAACAGGGCCGAATTGGAGTGGCATTAAGGGTCGCATCTGTCAATGTACATATCTCTCTGCACAATGTAGACAAAGGTTCCTGGCCTTTCTTCAATTGTTGCCCGAAATTTGTAAGCAAAGAACTGTTTAACGCAAGGTGGGGAAATACAGGCTCCAGCTCTCCTTCTCCGCCTCCTGATTGATTGATTGATTAATTGATTAAAAAGAGGGTCTCTATACGATGGTGTGCTAAAGTCTTAAACCATCATTCCGGTCTAATTGTTGTTTTATTCATTACAATGCAGTATAATGGCCTTATATATATTCATTACAACAATTTACTTTTGCACAGTATTGTAATCTGTAGTCTGAAGCCGTTTTGGGTCTAATCATGAAGGTGTTGGAGTGCAATGTGATGCAAAAGCATTTTTGTAGATTGTGTGTCTAAACATTTGTGTTACGACCCTGGGGTTTTTCCGTCGCTTCATTTGATTTTCTTCCTCTTTACATCTGAAGGATTTATTCCTTTTGTTATTACTGGCAGTGCTGTGTTGCTCTCGCTCAATCCCTCTTGATTGAAGGCCTTCATTTGCTATGCAGCCATGTAAAGTGGAAGCCTTGAAATATCACACTGCCCTTGGTCTTCCTTTCTCCATCCGACACGTTATTTTCTCAACCCCCATGGGAATCCTCACACAAAATCCGACCCGAGCACGCAAGACTGTGAG
Organism: Phycodurus eques; assembly: GCF_024500275.1. Lineage (NCBI taxonomy): Eukaryota > Metazoa > Chordata > Actinopteri > Syngnathiformes > Syngnathidae > Phycodurus > Phycodurus eques. The sequence continues at coordinate 29,343,989 of NC_084528.1, read as the reverse complement.
TCGTCCGACGATATTCACATCGAATCCACGTAGTGATCTTGTAGCCGACTTCTGCCATCTCATAAAAAAAAAAAAAAAAAAAGATTGAGATTCATTGCACATTAAATACACATATTTCGAATATATAGAGACAAATGGAAATAGTAAATCTTGAAGTGAGTTTATTTTGATTTAATATCTGTTTTTCCTTTCATATATGTTTTTGGGCAGGATTTTGTACTAGTAAAGTTGATAAAAGGTACTTTTAGATGATTTATCAGCTAAGATGAATGGAAATACCAACACATTGTTTTGGGACAGTTATGGAGATTTTTGGGGCAAAAGTGATTAAAGCGTTACGCGTACAGTATCCGTGATAATGTTATCACAGTAAACAATGTCTCCAGTTACTATACCGTTTGGCAGCACAATGCTGCTGTTTAAGAATAAGTTGTATCCAAATTTCTACACTACAAATGTTGACTTTGTGCGTGACGTCTCACTGTGTTTGCAAAGAAAGTTGTCTTCAGTGCACTTAATTTAAATCATAACTCTGATATTATGCACATTGGAGGACTTTTGCAGATTTGCTTTTTCATACCTCTGCTGTGCAACTTTACATTGATTTTAAGGGGACAAAAAGCAAGACAGCCCCACACGCACATTACTCACTGGCCTTGTTAAGCAGTTTTGCGGCAAAGTGTCGGTACGTTGCAGTCGGGTGACATTATTGGCATAGTTGTTTCCTGTTCACCCCAGGGCGGCGGAGGGAGTGAGCACGAGGGATGAGTGAGCTGCCTCGTGTTGTCTACCAGTCTGATTTACTGTCTTGTCGTGTTTGAAGTCAGACAGGCGAAATTCACTTGGCTCCGTGTCTTAGTGATCACGCCTCCCAGATTACAGCCCAGGTGAGGCTCCTCGCCATCAAGCACAGGATATAGGAAGCCTCTCGCGCTCATCGCCTCTGGACGTTGCCCCTGGAACTGTCAGCATACCTAACATTGTGCTTATCTTGCAGCGTCAAACCAAAACCTCCCAGTGTCTTGGTGGACACTACCACTGACTTACTTACATTTATGTCGTTGGCAACTGACAGAGAATTGAAATATTTCCGTGTTGTGAGAACAGCCTGGGGCGATGACCTTTTGCACAGCCAGACAGCACAGCGCGAGCCTGGCGTCAAAGCTTCGTTTTCCCCCCCGTCAAACCTGCTCTGTACACATGCCGATACTTGAGGGAAAAAAATAAAAAAATAAAAAATGCTTTTTGCCACCTCCACAGTCAAAACTCTTTGCCAAATGTTTTGCTATTAACTGTCAGTCAGCAGCACGTTGGTCTAGTGGTTAGCACGTCGGCCTCACATTTCTGAGGATTGTGTTTCAAATCTCAGCGTCCAATATTCCTGTGTGGAGTTTGCATGTTCTCCCTTTGCTTGTGTGACTTTTCTCCAGGTACTTCAGCTTCCTCGCACATCGCAAAAACATGTTAGGTTATTTGAAGACTTCAAATCAGTATCATTTAGAGTTGAGCAGAAACGTGTATCCACCTTTTGTGACAATTTTGTTTGGTGATATGTCGTACGATTTTTTTTGGCTCAATAAAGGTTGGGAAGCCCTGCGAGTGAATGATTACGTTTGTAAAGAAAAATGCAGATGTTGCAGTTTTTTGAAGATCCTGTAACTGTGAAAGGAAATACAAAGGATGCATTTTCTTCACACTTTCATTTGAAATGGAATGTGCAGTGATTTCTAATGCATCTATGGAAATATAAACTATAATGGGGATTTGGGGATTTATTCACCTTTTTTAACACACTGCGATTATTCTGAACCCAACAGTATGTCTCTTCGTGCGTAATCAGGCAATAGCACACACACACACACACACACACACACCTACCTATACACACACACACTAAGCTCAGGCCAAAGTGATGTTGGCACGATGCGCCTGATTAGAGTCAATCAGCACATGGTGAAAGCAGCATTTCCCCCTCCAAAATGTTGACACAGGTCTAGAATTTCTTCCCTCAGCGCATCAGTTAATGGCGTGGGCACGTTGTCAGAGGCCAAATAGCAGCTTGATTGTGAGGAGAGTGCAATATACAGGATAGAGTTGATCCACAGAGTCACAAGGCAGACTATAATCAGCACCTCTAAAAGTTCAATTGGATGCAGGCATCACAGGAGGTGATTGGGGCAGACGCTGAAAGATAGCTGATGTGTCCTGAGAACAAAGCACCCTTTAAATGTGGCATTTGGCTGCAAAACGACGACGGGAGCTGATATTTGGCTTTGATTGCACTGCAAAGTACGTCTGCAAGCTTGCAAAGTTAACTGCGTTTAGTGTCGGTGTGTGAAAATGTGCCTTTCTATAAATTCCTGCTGGGACAAATTACATTTATTCTGTCGCTTTGGAGTATCATTTACTCAGTCAGTTAAATTGTTATTTAGTTGTTCTCCTCAGTGCAATGCTAGGCACAGCGGGAACCAATATAAAGTGACAGTGATGAGGTCAGAGGTGAGACTCAACAATGACACATCAAATTTCAGATACCAAAAAAGGCTTTCATGAGACAATAAGTGGATGACTGCTGTGAAATAAACATTAGTTCATTAACATGTGTCAGATATCTGAGACTTTCAAGTGTCTTTGGAGGACTAAATAACCACTATTGATATTTTTGCATTTCAAAGGCCACCTTAAGTCTGAAAGCTGTCATTGTTTTTATTTAAGACTTTTACTTAAGTATTAGTTTGGTTTCCCATTGAAGGGGAATATCAGAAGAAACGAAAGAGAGAGCGCTAAAAAGGGCTGTTGTGTCTTGTTCGGACATAGAATGACGGCAAGGGAAAGCAAAATGACAGCACTGACAGCGCATTGTCACTATGGACCACACAAATACAATCACAATAAACTGCTCATACGCAAGATGGTGTCGATGTGACAAAACATCGACTGTATTTTCTGCTAAACTTCGACAACAAATTCCTCAACAGTCGTCTATGGATAAATATTCACGTACATTTACGCTTGTAATTTTATGACCTGACATGACACTTTCTGACTTTGTTCTGTGAAAGGTGCGAAAGGTGCTTGCTTGCTTTGGTTTCATAAAACGATTGACTTTGGTGTGTTTTGGTAATACTACCCCCCCCCCATCATTTTAATTCTCGTAAGATTGCTGTATTACTCATTTCTCAAAACAAAATGGCTTGCGTCTCATAATTATATTTTTAAATTCCGTTTGTACTGCAGGAATAGGATCTTGCAAAACAAATGCAAAAGAAGCTGATTTACAAAAAAAAAAAAAAAGGTGTCCTGCGGCAATACAAAAAAAAAATGGTGGACATGTGCTAACCAACAAAAGCTATTGGACAATTCAATACAAAAACTAAAACTATGGCTAAAAATATTACACAATTATTTGCAAAGGCTTTGTATTGAATGAGTCCCTTATTGTTTTGACATGCAACACCTTCCCGGCCGAGCGGTGTGTGGTCATCTTTATCAGCATCCACCCTGTGCATGAACTTACTCTGGATTGACAAATCTTTGAGAGAAGTTCTTGAGGCGGAAGCGAGTCCCAAATTGAATTACATGCACGATTGTCAGCCACTGAGGGGGGCCATCGCTAATTAAAACCATGTGATTGATGACACTGATGCTTCATGCCAAAGGAGGATAAATCACTCTCGCGGTCACTTTGCTGCATTGGATCCTGTCTCCACACTTCAACTTCAACACTTACTCAGCGGAGGGGGGCAAATGGCGGAAGCGTGGCTTGTTTTGAGTAGAATGTGCTCACTGTTGATTGTTTTTCCTCTTGTGAGCCAACAAATGCACCCTTCCAAAAGTATCTTACACCGATCTGTGTTTGAAGTGAGACACAGATCTTCTTAAAGATGAATTAGATTAAGAATGAGCATCATAAGCAATGAGTCGTTTAATAGACCATTCAGAATTGTGGAATTGATTAATCAATACGGTACACTGATTTCATGACAGCCCAATGCAACAATAAGATTTCTTAAACTTCTACGGGAAAAATCATAATGATAAACACTTACAATTTGCCACACCTTTGTTGACACGACCCATTGACAGAGCAAATGGTGGTGGCAACCTGAAATACACTTTTTGCATCATGGTAAATGGTAAAGACAAACGTGCATGACGGTAAACACAAACAGCTTTGCGGCAACCATGTGAGTGCATAAATAATCCTAACTACTCATTAAAAACATTCCACTATTGTCTTTATACATTCATAATAAAAGCAAGGACATTTGGTTGTTCTGAAACTTTCACAAATCCATACATGTCGCAGAAATGGCACCTTCTATTTTGCCGTCCGCTATTATGTGAATGCAAAATGGCTGCCACATCCTGCCACTTCAGATCACAGATCCCACTGTTGTATTGCAACAATATAATGAGGTTCTTCCCCGTGGCGTTAACAGTAAAGACAGCTTGAGTTACAAGGAAGGACCATTTGAGAACCCCCCCCAAAAAAGGAACTCTGCAGACACTAAGGACAAAGACATTACGCAATAGGAGAAATATGCAGAAAACGTGGCAAATGATTACATTTGATTGGGACATAACTGTAAAGACATTTTGGCATTACAATTGTGACCAACACTACTTTAGAAAAAAAAAAATCTTAGAAATACCATTCAGGACAACTGAGGTAATTTAACAAATATTGATACTAGCAGTTTGTTCACTTTATTACATTTTGGCCATTATATGTTTCAATAACAATACATGGAAAAATATTGGATGCGAGCAGAATCACCATTGGAGAAAATTCAAGTTGGAAACCTATAGGCAAATACCAGAAGTCAACTGTAATCCATATACTGTAAATCCATGTTGGCATGCGCCACAAGTGGACTATCACAGTGGTAGGGAAGATTTTAACACTCTTAAAACGCATACAAGTCAGATCCTGTTGGTGTGTTAGTTGTGTTCAAAGGAGCAATTAGTGGGTCCTACCTTAGCCTCAAGCTGGTGGACGTTTTGGGGGGGGGGCATCCACCTGAGAGGTGCACTGCTCTCCCCACTGGGCTTTAATTGGGAAGATAAGGGCGGGTGGCAGTTTCGGTGGCTTTTACCATTACATAGGACTTCATTGTGGCTGCTGACCGTTTGATCTTAAAATAATTTACTTAATGATCTCACCGCGGGAGCAATTGGTACTGCTCGATTAGTCTGCAGGGTCTAATGGAGCTGGGAGAGAGGGAGGAGGAGGGAGGGGACAAGGAGTGACACAGTAAGGACTAAATGAATCTGCTGTGTAACCTTGGGGAGGTGCACTTTTTGCATAAATTCACAGGGGAAATTCTGACAGCGTTACAGCCGAGGTTTATAAATGTGCAAGTTATTGCAGCTTTTTAACAATCCAAAGCAGCAGGGAGACTAATATACCAGTGGGATTTAATTTATGGTAAATATTTTTGATATATTAACTCTAAAACCACAGCCATGCACCTTACACCACTGAACTGGGAATCGATGGCAATTTGTTCATGTTTAATATCCCAATATCCAATGCCTTATCTACTAAACTATAAACAAATTTACGTTCTTGATTCTGTAAATATGAAAGGTTAAATGATCTTTGGGCTACACCGTATATGAATAAATTTGACTAGACTCACGACACCCTTCACTTTTCTTAGACAGTCACCCAAATGAATTCATACCTAGATTTTAAGTTAAAGGTCTTGTATTTTGGGTATTTTGACCTCCATAGAGTGACTCACTAACATGGACTCGTATAAAAGTCTCAATTTCATTTAAAAAAAAAAAACACCTTGGTTTTGTCATGAGGGTCAAGAAAGTCCCCTCTGACAGCTACTTCTGTTTGACCCAGTTTTGTGTCCGCTTTGACCATATTTGGCCTTTCTTTCCTCTGATTGGTTGCCTCCGTGGAGAAAGCCCACTTTTGAGAGCACGCTGGCTCGTGAGCAGAAAAAAAATAGACGCAGGTCTTCTCTAGTGTCGTTGATAAGGTTCGAGAAATTCGAATGACCTGAATTCAGTCCCCTCGGCAGAAAACAATTCCTGACTTTTTGTTGACGTTTTGTTCATTTACATTGATACATATGTTACTTGCACATTTTGCCATATTCTGATTTACTGTCATGTGATCTCAGTTAGTCTAGAAGTTGTTTTTTTCTCGTTTTACATACATTTTTGGCGTAAATTTCAATTAGAACTACAACAGCTTATTTGGTCCTAAAAATGGTACGCAACACACTTCAAGCAGAGTTGAAAAGGTCACTTCACTTAACTACACGAGCCAAAGCATTCCTGACCTCTGGGCCTAAATTACTGGTCAAAGAGGTGAAGGGGGATGGGTTGTAAATTTCACCATTAGGATATGAGATAGTTTCAGTCGGTTACGCTGGAGCAGTTTACTGAAAAGTACAGTATGAAAAGAGAGGGTGTGAAGATGACTTATAAAATGAATGGGGAAGCCTGTCAGAGCCCGTGAAGTTGCCCGTGACAAGCCTCAACAGAAATGTGGCCCGCTGTCAGAAAATTCCTAAATACTTGAATGTGGGTTTTATTGATGGGACAATGCGGTATCATGTTTAATGATGAACAATGATGATGATGACAATGATGATTAATGAATGAATGACAACAAACTTACAAGACTGACATGTGTATGAATTGTAACATATTATGTGGAGACAACGAGCGGCGTATTGGTTTCCTGAGAGAGGGCGGTGATCCAGTTTGCTCTCGTGATTTGATGCTCAGGCTTTTACTGTGACATGAGCAAAGGTCGACCTATTCACCTTACAGAGGTCCTTAACTGCACACTTGGCAGTAATGAATAGCCACCACGCATTTTGGTTCATTTTATAAGTACGAGCAAACGATTTGCCTTTTCGTTCTCGTGAGAAGGAACAAATGTGTGAAAGCGGGCAATTTTTTAAAGTGTATAACGCTTTAAATGCACACGTTTGGACAATCTATAAGGCCTCTGTTGAATTTCAAGACAATTAGTGAACTATCTTTGCCCCATTGAATGGCTGTAATCCTTGCGCCAAGCTCTGCATATTAAAAATTTTTTTTTTTTTTTTTTTTTTTTTTTTTAACACAAGCTCCAAACCACCTGTGATCCTCTCGCCTGCGAGTCTCGCACGGGAGCATAAATCACAGCTTGTGAGCGGAATATCTCTCTGACATTCCACCGAGCTTGTGCAAGGATTAGGAAAGCAAAAGGGCACGCGCTCTGCAAATGCTACACAAGGCCCAAAGGAAGCCTGAGTGTTAAGAAATGGCAAATGAGGCTCCCTCGGCAGTCGTTTAAAGCAGTTTCAGACTGACGCAAGCCCTTGGGATATTCCTTGCAACAAACTATATGTGCCATGCGAACAGCTACAAATTGTAGTCTTAACAAAATGCAAATTGCTGGACGCATTCTCGGACGTCTTCATTATCTTGTTGTGTCTTAGATTAATTTACTCTCAGCCGCATGAGGCTATGATGATTCATTTAGGCAGATTAGTTTACCCAACAGCGGGAATTGTGCTGAACATACATTTTGTAAAACAGTGTCGGAGAATCTGAGCCTCTCTAGTGTAAAGCAGGTGTGCAGTGTACGTGTGCGATTAACGTTGCGTACAGGACATGCATGATTTTCCATGTATACAGGCCAAATGCACTGTGAGAATTTGAAGTATTTGATAAGGGGGGAAAAAAGAAGCTCCAGATGCACAGCATCCTCGCCTGGCACTCGTCAAATCATTGATGAGATGAATTTACATTTATGGAGTGAATGATTACACAAGTACACTGTATGAGGAATAAAAGGCCCAGCTCAGGTTAAGGCTGATTGACAGCAGCATTGTCTGGCGAGGTTGCACTTCATTTGGAGGAGCCCATAGTGACCCCCCGGCATTATGGCCAAGGGAGGGGGGCAGTGCCAGTCTCTCAGGATGCTGATTAAGTGGGATCAACCAGCCCCTCGCACACAAGTGGCCTGGACGTCCTCAGGGGAGCCTTGCCTAACAGCCTGGACCTGGACTTCCTCCACAACACACCCACCCCTCCCCACCTTATAGACAAACACACAAACACGCCGTGACACCGCAGAAACATTGGGAAAGGCTCAGAGGGCTTCACGTCTCATATCATGCAAGTTAAAAAAAAAATATATATATGTCTTAAATATATTTTGGTAGCCCTTAAAGCAGTAAACATAGCCCTACCAGCGTGATGCTTGGGATATGCTTTAATATCTACTGTATGTGTGTGAACCAAGTCAACAATGGGGATTGAAGAACAATTGTACGGTAATGGGGGCCCTTAAACCTTTTGTTTGACCTCAGAGGAGGCACTAAAAACAAGCCTTTCAAGATAAGCGGCCCGGCTGTTGTATTGAGGCTTTGGCGCTCCCCCAGGACAGCATATCCATCACCAGATGCCCTCGGGTGTGGCCTAACAAATTTGGGGCTTCTGGGGCTTACATCACACCTCAAGAGCATTAGCACTCACCAGTGGGATTCGTGTGTGATCTGCCACAGAGATCCAGCTGTCAGATCATAGCAATCCTGTTTTGTGTGTGTGTGTGTGTGTGTGTGTGTGTGTTTTTTTAATACTTGTTGAATGTTAATTCACAACAGGTTGCAAATGCTAACCCCCACCCACATGTCACTACACTTTTGGGCTATTATTTTCCACCAGCGGAGCAAAATTATTGTATGTGTGTGTTTCCGGAGACACCTGATAAAGTAATGACTGACAAGACTTTATTATTTTGTCAGCGCGAACAATTATTTCAGAGTGGAGGTCACAAAACAACAGGAGCATGCTCTCCTCATAAACACCGGAACAATTTTAAACTATACTAATTCGAATAACGATATAATAATAATAATAATCTATATTTATTCTTTCTTTCTCTTCTTTCTTTTTATATGTATGTTTTAAGTTGTCATGCAGTCTCCCCAACCTCTTGCAGTTCAGTGGCTGTGTCAAAAGAGACAAGCTAGTGCTCTCCACAGGACAACGCTGGAATTGCACAATGTCAGAAAAAGCTTTATGGTTCTCTAGGTTATTATGTACAGTATGTATACTGTAAGTTGCTACAAAAAAAACAATAAGACAAAAAATCGTATGAGAGAAAGAGAGGAAGAAAGAATTAGAAGAAAAAAGGACTTTTCTTTTGATTTAAGCCAACTATGCATCTTGAGCCAAAAGGATGCACCAGTACAGCACCATCAAGAAAAGTCAGCTTTCATGACCATCCACTGTGAGCTGTTTCAGTTTTGTAAATATGACATTTTGTTACAACCATAGGACAATGTGCACAAAGTACCAAAACAACTCTAACCTAAGTTGTGAGCCATTTTATTAGCATTATTAGAATGTACTGTGTATAATTTTGCTACTACTGTAGATCTTGCTGGTGTTGAACATGCATTTTGTGACATTCTTCTCGTCACAGTGAGATGAAATAGAGAATATAGTGTGTCCTAATGGAGACTAAACCGCATGGGCAAATGAAAAGGCTCACATTCTCAACCATGTTAACTAACACCTGTTCTGATTTTCAAGTAGAAAAACAATGAATGTTTGGCATAAATCTGGAGCCATCTTCATCTTTACTGCTTCACTGCATTGCTTCCAACTTGTTATTAGCACCATAGCGACAGGCAGGAAATCTCTGCCCCACAGGTGGTCCTGTTATTGCTGGTAATGTGGGCCAAAATGGCAGTGCCACCTGCAAACATAACTGACTGTCTGAGTCACTTCTCACTTTTTGAATTTTTGAATTTTTTAATGAGCTTCTTCACTTGAACACCAGTGCAGTAAATGTAAAAAGGGAATGCCCAAGATGAAATTTTAATTTTGCAAATTCATCACTCTGCCCTGAAACTATCTATTAACTCTAAAATGGGTCAAAATTTTACTTTGTTTTTATACCCTCATTTTTTTTCACATTAATTGTGTATTGTCTCTCGCTATATACAGTAGCAATGGTCTCTTGAATTCTCTGGTCTCTCCCTCGCTCCAGTTTGTGTGCTCACTGTGGTGACGGGTGTCCACCAAAAAAGGACACCCGTCACCAAAATTATTGATACAATTATCGATACAAAAAAAAAAAAAACAGTTTATGCATTATGGTTTTATTTCTGTTAACACATTCAACATAGGCAATAAAACAACTATTAACAAAGGAGGTGAAGGGAAGCTACAGTGGATATAAAACGTCTACACATCCCTGTTCAAATGACAGTTTTTTTCTGATATGCACTATGAGTTAACTGATAACCTGCACAACTCGATTGAAAATAAAATACAATATTTTAGAGAGGGGAAGCAAAAACAAACAAGTGAGATAATGTGATTGCACAAGTGCACACACCCTCATAATTGGGGATGTGGCTGTGTTTACAACCAAGCAATCGCATTCCAAACTGTTAAATGGGACTCACCACGCAACTGCCACCTTTTAAAGTGCCTCTGGTCGACCCAAAATAAATGTCTGCTATTCTCGCAGGCTTTTCCTGACAGTTTTGTCATCACATATTACAACACAAGCCACGGTCCGCACACGACTTCCGCAGCATCAGAGGGGTCTCATTGTTCAAAAGGAAGATGGGTACAAAACCAATTCCAAAGTGTCAATATCATATAGCATAACATATGTATAATTCTCCCGAGGACTCAAATAAATGCTTGTCAGATATGAAAACACTTTGGGTGGAATTGATGACGCGGAGGGTAATTTTAGAATTTTAAATATTGATGAATGAAGGGAAAAGATTGGCTGCAGCAAAAAGGGCATTTCAGGGCAAAAGGGCAGATGACTGAGCACCACTTGGGGTCTATGTGTGCATGTGCCTGCTGTCCTCATATCTCTCCTTACATGGAGAGATATGAGGATATCATGTGTGATCTGTGTGTTTTTCTTTCTCCGTGTGTAGTGTCCAACACAACACAACAGTACAAAGTGTACATTAGATTAAAAAAATGGTCTGATTTAGTGCCGTGGTTGCTGAAACAGAATATTTTACAGCACTGCTATCTCATCAGATTGCACAAGAGTCCCTAATATTTTAGCTAGTGTACGGTCTAACATTTGTGTGATCTGTTTGGCAAACAATATTTACTTTTGTTTTGTTTTTGTTTTTTTCCTTCGACAGCGACTAGAGCAAACGGTCAGATCGTGTTTATGTATTCACCATAAGCATGATCCACAAAACTCCCCACGGTGACACACAGCGCTCCGAAACGTCCTCGGCAGTGATTGAGGAGACTGTCCGTTGCTTGGCAACTCCACGCGGAACCTTCCCCGTGGACCTCTCAACGCAGGACACTCTTCTTCACCGACAAACGCTTGGAGTAACACCAATTTAGCGGCTATTTCTCCACGGATATCACATGAGAGTTTTTTTTTTTTTTTTGGTGTGTGTTTATTTTATTCCCGAAAGTGTTGACGTTTCAACGTCATGGTCGTAAAGTGAGCCAACATGTCGGACGACGAGGAAAATGTGCCTTCGTTTCTCGACGATGTAAGAGTAAAGTTTGTCGAGGGCAAAGTTTGTAAGTTCCTACAAATGCAGCATCAAGTGTGGGATAAAAGTGCTGCCAGTCAAGACTTCCAAACACTTTTGGCAGACCTTTTTGAAAAACACACGACTGTTTATTTTTCTTTGTCAAAGACAGGTAGTCTGGTCGCTACTAATGAGGTATGCTAACTGTTAAATTAACCAATACAGTCATAACTAGCTTAGCATTTGTGCTAGCTAAGCTTAATACGGTTGAAATGTGTCATATTGTTTTTGGTGCATGTATTTTCTTTTCTTCTTCTTCTTTTTCCGAACAGACACCGAGTGTTGCCAGAAATAGGCTCATTTACACCACAAAGAAGCGAGCTGACCCCGTCAATTCAGAAGACTACAGGGAGCTTCTGCTTTTTGGTGTATTGGCTCCATGTCCATTACTGCAACTGTCAATCATAGTTGAACAGGTGACACCAAAACACTCCCATCATTTTATCATTTGCTCAGTTGTAGTATGTCCTTTTTTTTTTTTAAACTTGGCTTGTTTACTTCCAAGATATGTGCCCCATTGCTGTCCAACAACCTTAACCAGCACACATGGCCACAACTGTTATCTGAGGATGTTACTCGAAATGCAAGGAGTATATGCAGTAAAACATCAGTTGTGCGGAGACGTGCTTTGGGGAAATCTGTCCTCGCTGTCCCACCTGATACAGACTGGATAGGAAATGCATCCAGTTCTTCTAAAATGTAAGATTACACACACATATTATCACAGAATATAATGGAGCAGATTGTAGACGCAAAACGTGTATTTTTACAACCCCAGGTATGGTAACTATGACAGGGCACTGGCTCACAACATAGAGACCCAGGTCAGTAACTGGACCAATCTGATCCAGAGAATGTTGAAGGAGGATTCATCAGACATACTTCTGACTGGCAGTAATCCTGGGCCCGATGCAGAGCTGAGGTTTTGGGCTTCCAGGAAGAGCAATATTCAGAGCATCTATCAACAGGCATGCACTGAAAATGCTCATATTCTTTATTGTCATCTCCTGACATTCCTTGATATAGATGTCCCACCTCACTCCCCTTTTTCTTTTTCTTAAAAAACAAAACAAAACAAAAAACAAACCCTGTATAGCTTCAGAGTCCTGTTGTTCAGGAGATGGCAAAGATGTTGGAGATGATGGAAAGCAGCTATTATCCTGCCATAAAGAGCCTGATAGGAAATGTATTTGATGGTAAGATCTTTTTCCAAAATCAAACCCCAAATAATTTGTAAATTACATGAAATTCAGACTATAAGCCGTGACTTCTCCTCCTAGCCCTCACCCCTTTTCGGATTGTTCGTATTGACTGTGTATGATTTTATTTCTCCATTAAGATTTTAAATCAAATCCACACGCATTTGGGTCGATATTCAGAAATGCTCTGCTCAAGTACATACCCTTGTCATGCCCAAAACGTGAAATAATTCCTTTGGTGCAGCGTTCAAGTTGAAAGGCAATCGACCTCGCCTTTGAAAAAGGATGTTAATTCTCAACATTTTCAAAACAAGATTAGGAATATCTGAATTTTTTGGAAAATACAGACTATTTTTCATTACTATCTCTGACAACAAAGGTTTTGCATGTGTCATTTCCAGCCAAATGATACACATTCAACTTTTAAAAAATTACTTAAATTTGCTCTCAAAAACAACTTTTGTTTCTCAAAAGCACTCGAAGAAGCAGAGGACATTGACCTGTATCTACAGCCACTGTGTGTTCAACTTTCTCAAATGGAAAATCAAGGATTCGCACACTTTGAAGCCTCCATCCCTGCACTGTTTCATCTGTTATTCCTCATCTTGACTAATTGCCAACCATATCAAAGGCCCACACGAATCGTTGTCTTACTTCAGCAGTTTTGCAATCTGCTCATTGAACAGGTATGACTCGTGATTTTACCTTTGTAGTTATTGTCCTAATACTGTATATACAATAAATGTACACATTATTTTGCACTTTGCTTCTGTCAACCATGTGTGACAGCAGAGGTTGATTTACACTTTTACAGGTGTTCTATTTGATCTTACAGGCATCTACATATTTGTCTGCTGACTTATTACTGCGAGAAGACCCTGAGGAAGGTCTACACATGGTGAAGAGGGTGATAAAACTCTTCAGATGTTTCAAAGAGAGTTATCAGAGTCAAAGGGAGAGGTTGGCAAGCCGTGCAAGACATGCTCCGTGGGATTTCCCATCTGTCATGATTTTCACACGTTTCAACATCTTCCTTAACCGCATGCTACAACTGGAGGTAAGGTTAAAACTTCATGTATTTTATGTCATTGGTTAGGTTGCACTCCATTTGTTTTTTCTTCATTGCAGGACATTTTTGAAATAATGCTGGAATACAAAAGAATGGAAAAACTGGAATTTGGTGGGCCGAAAGGCAAACTCTACAGTGAGCGTGTTGCTCAGATGTACACTGAGTTCAGTGAGCACTGCCTGAAATTGATCCACTGTGATCACAACACTCTTGACTGCAACGGCCAGGTAAACTTTTCTTGAATAAACATAGGTTGTATCTAATAAGGTTTTCTTCACATTAGTAAATGTAGACCAAATGCAAAACAATATTGTTTTTACACTGTAACAATACACAATATTTATTCCTGGAAGGGGCGATCCCTCCATCAGTGGTCCTTTCTCGAGATTTCTTTTTTTCCCCCAAAATGGGGTTTTGAGTTTTCCTCTGCTTGGTTGGGGGGGTTTTGATTGGGGGATGTAGCCAATGTTTGTCAACTGTGGGCCTGCCAAGTCCTTTGAGGCGAAGTTTGTGTTAAGGCCTATACAAATAAACTTGACTTGAATCTTGATTTTACAGGATTTTGAGAAGGAATACACAAATTTCAAAGTGAAGATTGTGGACTTTGAATACCGATTTGCCAGCCTACTGTGCTCAGCGTTTAAGGATTGTGCAGGACTAGAATCAGCATTTAAAGTAAGAAAGACTGGCTATACTGTGCTGTATCGAAACTAGTGCAGACAGCTCACCCACTGTGACAGCAAACGATCATGGCATCATATTCTCTGGTATTTGTCTTTAGCTGTTAACAATTTTTGGACCTTTCCTTGAAAGAGGACACATTCTACAAGTATTCAGTCCCAACATTCCTCTACTGCTGCAACAATTCCGAGATGAGCTGGACAATTGTAAATGGCTCTTTAAGTCACAAGTCGATGAGGTAGGTACCAAAAGCTGAATTAATATTGCTAAAAGGATTAATGTAACACTCCGTTACTATTCTCTTGTTATTTACAGTTGGAAAGTTGTTTGGGAAAGAACATGACTCGTATGTCTGGAGTGTTAAAATGGGCAACAATGATCAGAGAACGCATTAAAGCCCCATGGGAAAAAATGAAAATTGTGTTTAAAAGGTTGTGTGAAATGACTACTTAATTATACATTTCATATACCCAGATGCAGTACTGTGCTAAAGCTCTAGACTTATTATTCAGCATTTTCAGATCTGAGGGAGGCATGGATACAACAGAAGAGCACCACATATCCACGGAGATGATTAGTCTTCTACACCAATGGGAGGAAGGTGTTTATACTGAGTGGTGTGATGGTTTGGAGCAGGTTTGCCAGATTAACCTGAAACAACCACTCATTTTTAGAAACTCCTCAAATGACCTCATCGCAGTCAATTTCAATCCCAAAGTGAGTTCCCTTTTCCCCCCCCCAACAGACACCCATAGCACTGTTCTTGCTCCTAAATAGTCAATGCAATTCATAGTGAGTACATTTTATTGATCCTTAAAAATAGTCTTAATTTCTATAATATACCACTGCACCCCCACCCTTCGGAGTTGCACCCCCCACAGTTTTGGGAACCTCTGCTCTATTTGATTCTGCCAAAAACCTAGCCCTGCCCCTCAGTCCAAAGGGTCAGGTGTCACAGATCTTTATTTCTGTTCCTCAGCTGGCTGAAATCTTGAAAGATGTGAAGTACATTCAAACGCTCAACCTTAACATCCCTGTGGCAGCCATGACTGTTTTTGAGAAGCGTGACCTTTTCACAAAGGTTAGAAGCTCACATGCACTCAGCAGTACCTGTTACTATTTTGTCGGTGTTTAAGAGGTTCTCATTAATTATCTGGATATATTTCAGTATGTGAGCAGTCTGCAGCTAATCGTGCAATGGTACAAC
Organism: Phycodurus eques; assembly: GCF_024500275.1. Classification (NCBI taxonomy): domain Eukaryota; kingdom Metazoa; phylum Chordata; class Actinopteri; order Syngnathiformes; family Syngnathidae; genus Phycodurus; species Phycodurus eques. Next base: position 29,328,269 of record NC_084528.1, on the reverse strand, counting down.
AAACTCAAACAGTCTCTCCTCGAAATTGAACTCCCACTCATCAGAGATGAACTGGCCTCAGTCGACCAATTACTGAAAAGAGCGGAGACCGACGTGATGTGGCAAGACCAGGACTGCTGGAGCTTCATAAGCACCACAAAAAAACAAGCCGAAGACCTTGTTAACCGAGTCGTTAGAGCAAAGGAGAACCGTGATGCCATTCAATCAATGATGAAGAGATGGAGCAAACACACTATGTTTTGCAGAAAGGACAACAAGAAAAGCTCACTGCTACAGCTTGAGGACAGGGGAGACCGTGTTAACAAGATATATAGCTCAATAAAACAAGATGGAGACTCCATCCACAAGTTGGTCCAGGTGCTTCACAATTTGTGGCAATATTCTCTCTTTTATGTCGGTCATATTTTCCGCATGTATACTCACTAATCCCAACATTACATGTACTGGACCTGTAAAATCTAAAAGAAAACAAAAAGCAGGAAGGAATCTGCATCTAATAACGCTGCATGTTGCATATGTATTCTCTCCTGTTGTCCACAATGCTGTGAACAATCTTTAGGAGAACATGGTGCTGTTCAATGCAGACCCAACTTCAGACGCTTGCCGGGCCTACATGGACTATGTGGACGAGATGGTGGTCGAGGGTCTTTTCGGCTTCATCGGTCACTCACTCCAATTCTTTGTGGACAACATGGACTCATATCCCAAGCAGGCCCCTCTATTTGAGGCTCATTTGATGCTTACGGATTCTGGGATGATCTTCCTTCCATCACTGGAGAGAGATGCAGGAGATGGCTTCTATGAGCTGTTAGAAGGACTGGTTGGAGATATATTTAAGGCAGCAGTGAATATCAACAGGTTGGCTTCTGATTTTAGCGTGGACAACTATCAGGTACTGAATTTCATTGGCTTCTGTAATACAATTAGTGATGGGCATTTGACAGAATTTCCTCGATTGACTATTAATGATCCATTAATTGATTGATGAATAGTTATTTTTAATGCAATGGGAAAATGTCTTTCAATGTTTTTGATGTGGTAGGTGAGGAGTTGCCATAATGTGAATGTGACTCAACTTCCTATAGCTAACATGTTTTTGTTCAAGATAGCAACTACCTGTAGTTCAGAGTTCAGACTAAATTAACAATACCTTTTCTGGTTGCTCCCAAGTAGTGCACTTTGTTTTTTCTTACTTTCTTCAAGACATCTACTGTACACACAATCAATAGAGTTCTTAATGATAAGTTAATTGATCAATCAATTAGAATGCCCATGTCTTAATTGAATAGATAATGTACTCCACAACATAATAGTTTGATTTTAGAATACATACAGGCAAGTATTTGTAGAGTTAGACGCATAGATCTCCCCCTTGTGCTGAATGATAAACCACTTTAAATACTTTACTGGACTCCGGGGCATTGTTACAATATATAGATAGACTTTTATTTGGTTGTCCATCTGCTGTTGCTGTTGTTGTAGAACTCTGGACATAAGGAGGAAGGACCCTCCAAAATAAAGAGGCTATGTCAAGGGAAAGAGTAGAAATGGAAAGCCAAAAAATGTCTTCACTTTCCACAACTGCCTTAAAGCATTTTAGCAAACAACCGTCATGTGATTGAACCCATACAGGATGTAATGGAAGACATGCTTGATTTGTTGGATTTGCGGAAGGACGTGATGGAGAGAGTTGAGAATGTCCGCAACAAATCCATATCTTACCAGAGACAGTTTGATTGCTACACCCATTTGTGGCAAGATGACCGGGCAGAGTTCCTCACCCAGTTCCTCTTGTATGCACGAGTGCTAACACCTGAAGAGGTGGAGGCTCACAGAGCTGATATTCTCCCAGAGAGCCCTCCTACCGTTGATCAATTCAAAGAACAGGTGAAAGGCGTCTTCACCTCATCAGCTGCAAAAATCATATGATATTTGCATTTGTAAATAACAGTGTTCTTAACTTTACAGATTGATTACTACGAGGACCTGTACTCTGAAACATGCAAACTTGAAGATTCCAGAGTATTTGATGGATGGTTTCGGGTGGATATTAAGCACTTCAAAGCCAGCCTCCTAAACACTATTAAGAAGTGGAGTTGGCTTTTTAAGGAGCACCTCTTGACATATGTCACGAACAGGTCACCATTGACTCTGCTAAAATACCAGAACAAAGAAAACAGTCTTTGTGTCATTCTTACATTTCATGTTTTCCCTTCAGTCTTGATGGCCTTCAAGGATTTGTCCGTACTACTGTTGAAGGGCTTGCTAAGTGTGTGCCAAAAGGAGACTACCAGAGTCTGGTGGAAGTCATGAGTCACCTCCTGGCCATTAGAGACAGACAAGTTGTCACCGACAAGATGTTTGAGCCTTTAAGGGACACAGTGATCCTCCTAGAACGGCATGGAGTGACCATTCCTGACAAGGTCCATTTTCAGCTTGAGGTAATGGGGGGGGAATCCTTTTTATTTCTTGAATCACTTGCAACTGATGAAAACACACTTGTTAGGAACTCCCTGAAAAATGGAATGGGGCTAAAAAATTGTCCTTAAAAGTGAGACATGAGGTCGCTCCTCTGCAAAATGAAGAAGTGATGGTTTTACGAAGATGCTGCTTGGAATTTGAGGTCACGACTCATCTCTGTCTCTTGTTTATGCATAAATTCTATATAACATAATTTGATGTAAAAATTATATTTCTTATTCAGGTGAAACAAAGCCAATTCAGGGACATCTTCAGAGCAACTGCACCTTTCAGTTACAAAACATCTCATCCCTACATTAGTCTGGATAAAGTAGGAATTGAGCTGTGGCCTAAATATGGTTAAAAAATAGAAAACAATTCGCAATAGTGATAACAGATTTTCTCTCTTCTCTTCTTTTCTCTATTCTTGTTTAGTCTGAAAAAGCAATCCGAGAAATGGACAGAGAGTTGTCAGTGTTGCAGGCCTCAACACACCTATTTGACGTCACAATTCCTGAATATAAAGACATCAAGCTCTGCAAACGCGAGATCATTGTTCTCAAAGAACTGTGGGACATTGTCATATTTGTGCATGTAAGTAGTGTACTAGTTATTTTAAGAACATGGAAATATAGCTAAAAGCCCCAAGAACCAATAACTCAATAATCTGACCAGCCTACTGTCTTGGTGGTCATTGATTCTCTTGCCACTAAATGCCCAATTAAGCTCCCTCAGCCTATTGACCCCTATGCATGTGTCTTTATCTATACAGACCAGTGTGGAACACTGGACAAAGAGCAAATGGAGGCAGATAAACTTGGAGCAGATGGATGTAGAATTGAGGGGGTTTGCTAAGGTTAGATCACCAACAGTGCACATCTCTCCAGTCATGCACCACTGCTTTGATGATGACATTAGCCTAATAACTAATCATGGTTACAAACCCGTCTGTGTAGGACATGCGGAAGCTTGACAAAGAGGCTCGTGTATGGAATGTGTATTCCGGTTTAGACCTTTTTGTGAAGAACCTGTTGACGTCACTGCGAGCTGTGAGTCAGCTACAGAACCTTGCAATACGAGAGCGTCACTGGGTGCAACTAATAAGGACAATGCAGGTGCATGACTAATTAAGAGCAATGTCTTGCTACATGGAAATGAAACTTTTCACATGAAAGTTTTTTCTTTTTATATATATATAGATGAATTTCACTGTGACTGATCATACCACCCTGGCGGACCTTTTGGCTCTGCAACTTCATCTTTACGAAGAAGAGGTCCGCAGCACCGTGGATAAGGCAGTTAAAGAAATGGCCATTGAGAAGGTTCTTCTTCAGTTGTTTATGCATGATGGTCAATCGTATCACGAAAATAATCGTCACTAACAAAACTATTATAATAATCTGAGATTTAACACACTTGTCTCCCGTCTTTTGGTTTGTGTGTTTGGAAAGGTTAAAAGTATATTTTTCATCAGTTTGGATAGGTCTATTGGTACAATTCTGGTCATAAGTTTACATACCCTGGCAGAATTTGTGAAATATTGTCAATCTTTTGGCTAATATGACTGATCATGCGGAAAACCTTTATTTTGCTTTATTTAGGGGTAGTGGTCAGGTGAAGCCATTTGTTATTACCTCAGTGTGAGTGCCCTTTTTAAATTATAATGACAACTGAAATCACCCGCATGGCCCCCATCAAAAGTTAACATACCCTTCAGTGGTTGGCCTGGTAACAGGTTTAAATGGCTATTAAGGATAAGTTTCTACACCCTTGAATTGTGTGATTGTAATTAGTGTCCATGTAAATATAGTCAAGCTCATGAGGGACACCTACACATTTCATCCAGGGGCTACACTGACTTGGCTGCATACTGATCTATGCAGAAAGCAAAAGAACTGTCAAAGGACCTTTGAGAAAAAGAAGTTCAATTTTGAAATCCCTAAATGGATATAAAAAGATATCTAAAGATATCTTTTATATATAAAGATATCTAAAGATTTGAAAATCGGTAGTGTTCAAACTCTGATAAAGAAGTGGAAAATTGGTCATTCTGTTGACACCAAGCCACTGTTAGGTAGACCACCAAAGATTTCAGTCACGACTGACATGGAGATTGTTTGGGATCTAAAGAGAAACCCAAAATCAACTTCAGCTGAAATGCAGCCTTCTTTTTAAAAAACACGGTGTGGCTGTCTCAAGATGCACAATGAGGAGATACTTGAACAAAAGTGGGTTGCACAGTTGAGTTGGGAGAAGAAAGTTGTTACTGTGCCAACACCTCAAAACAGCCTGCTTACAGTATGCCAAACAGCACCTAGAAAAGCCTCAAAACCTTTGAAACAACGTTATTTGGTGTGATTACACTCAAATTCATGGTCACAACCATAAAAGCCGTATTTGGAGAGGAGTCAACAATTCTTACAGTTTGATGAAAAGTACGTTATTCCTTCTGTGAAACATTGAGGTGGATCTCTGATGCTTTGTGGAGGGATGAGCTACAACAACACATGGAATATTGTAAGAACTGATGACAAGATGCAGCACGTTAGCAGAAAATATTGGAGGACAATTAGCATTCATGTGCTCGGAAGGTGCAAATGTAACAAACTTCTGACTTTCCAGCATGACACTGATCCAAAACACAAGGCCAAGTCAACTCTTCAGTGGCAACAACAGAAAACAGTGAAGGTTCTGGAGTGGCCATCACAGTCTCCTGACCTCAATTTCAATGACACACAGTGGGAGATCTCAATCGTGCAGTTCATGTCAGGCAACCCAATAATTCACGGGAAGTGGAGGCTTCTTGCCAAAAAGTGGTCAGCTTTACCACTCGAGAAAGTAAAGGGCCTCATCTGCAACTATCACAGAAGACTGCAAGCTGTCATTGATGCTAAAGGGGGCAATCCACAGTATTAAGAACTAAGGGTATGCAAACTTTTAAACAAGGACCATCTCATTATTTTCTTTATTGCTGTGTTTTTTTTAATTATACTGATATTTTGAAATGCGTTATAGTTTAATTTTTAATCACTTTAAAAATAAAATAAATGTGTATTGCATGATCACTCTTTATTTTATTTTTTATTTTTTAAATAGTACACATATTTAAAATTTTGGCAGGGTATGTAAACTTATGACCGCAACTGCAGATGAACCTTGAATAAGTAAGTTCTTATTAGCAAAAAAAAAAACAAAAAAAGCAGTTTGTGAATAAAAAAAGATTGCTCTTTAATTTCAGGTTGTGACAGAAATTAGTCAGATATGGGCATCAATGGAGCTTTCTTATGAAGATCATTACCAAACCTCTGTGCCCCTTCTCAAATGTGACGAGGAGCTCATTGAGACGCTTGAGGATCATCAGGTAAATTGCTCTGAGAGTCTGCTCAGAATTACCTTATCATCTCAAAAAGGCTGTAGCTGTAGCACGCAAGGACTAGTTCTCAAGATGAGATGTCTGTGAGAAACACTCGTAGTTAAATGCTGAATGTAGACGAGAATGCAGAATGGGGCCGGTCTGTCTGACTGGCAAACAGCACAGCTGAGGCAGGAGAGGTCCCTATTGAGTCGTCAGATTTACAGCCGCTATTGCACATGGGGCATTGTTACACCGCGGTGGTCTTTGTACATGTACACCAGATGCAATGGGGGGGTTGTAGCTAGCAATTAGAAGTCTTACTACTTTAGTGCCCCTCTCTTTGTGTAAATAGACTGTATCCTCCCCCACTTTTTTTGTGGTGTGACAAGCTGATGAGATTGCTTGAAAATGAAACTGGTGCATATGAGCTTATCAAGATGTGACCCCCTGCAGATTACTGTTTATGGTTGTAACAAATGTTAGATAACCATAACCATTCCAACTCTTTGTGCCCATCCTTAAGGTTCAGCTCCAGGGCATCTTTCAGAGCAAGCACATATATCACTTTCTTGGCCAAGTTGTGGAACTTCAGAGACAGCTAACAGTGGCTGACTCTGTGCTGATGGTCTGGATGGAGGTGCAGAAGACATGGGCCTACTTAGAAAGCATCTTTAAAGGCTGTGATGATATCTGCCAGCAACTACCAACAGATGCACACAGATTTCGAATGATCGACGCTGAATTTCAGGTCTGCGCTTGCATTAATACACGGGGGAACACAATTTTTATTGAGTTATGTCTGACAACTGTTTTAAACTATTTTTTGGGTGCAAAATCCCAAACTGATCTTAGTTTTTCTTTTTCACGTCAAGTTTTTGAACAAAGTGGAACAAAGGAAATATATACCTTTATAAATAAAACACTAAGATGGAATAGTTACAAGCTTTGAAAACAAACAAAAAACTGCGTAAAACGAACTAGAACTTAAAACGGTCTTCCGATGGTTACAAGGTTAAGAGAGAAGCCAGCACAAATCCTCTTAACTCCCACTATGCTAGCTTTCTGTTTGCAGATATTGATAGTACTGACCTATTGGGAGCTGCACACACCTTTCACCGCACTGCCTCAATTGTGACTGCACAAACAAGTTGCCACGTAGCTGTCAATGAGTCCAATCGTAATCAGCTGACAAGTCTTACTACAGCTAGTCAGTGGATTTTTGCTTTTTTGGAGGGTAAGCTGTGGAGCAAAAACTTGACGTGCTAGAAGAAAAATGACTGCGATTTTGGAATGAGCATGCCAATTTTAGTTTTAATCAGCATAAAAATATAACTCAACAGAATTTTGCTTTCTAATTGTTCCCCAGTGTAATTGATTTTCTGGACCAACAGGACTCCAATTGAATCCAGTTTTTTTTTTTTTTTTTTTTTTCCTTCAGGAATTAATGTTGGACAGTGCAAAAACCAAACATGTCATTGAAGCCACCAATAAACCCAAACTATTTGAAAAGTTAGAGGATTTTCAGAAAAGGTAATTTAATTTTATTATTTAAACATAGCGGCACGGTAACGACTGGTTAGAGCGTCTGCCTCGCAGTTCTGAGGACCGGACTTCAATCCCCGGCCCCGCCTGTGTGGAGTTTGCATGTTCTTCCCGTGCCTGCGTGGGTGTTCTCCGGGCACTCCGGTTTCCTCCCACATCCCCAAAACATGCATGGTAGGTTAATTGAAGTCTCTAAATTGGCCCTAGGTGTGAACGTGAGTGCGAATGGTTGTTTGTTTATGTGTGCCCGACGATTGGCTGGCGACCAGTTCAGGGTGTACCCCGCCTCCTGCCCGATGATAGCTGGGATAGGCTCCAGCACTCCCCCGACCCCTGTGGGGATAAGCGGCTCAGAAAATGGATGGATGGATGGACCTTTTAAACATAAATACTATTATCATAATTCCGAAACCATCTGTTTTAACAGGCTGGCTTTATGTGAAAAGGCTCTTGCTGAATACCTGGAGACAAAACGACTTGCATTTCCGAGATTCTACTTTATATCATCTGCAGACTTGTTGGATATTCTCTCGAAAGGAAGCCGCCCTAAAGATGTACATTTTTGACTTTCTCTTGTTTCTATAGTAAGAGCCACCTTTCAATATTGACTGTACATTAAATATAATTTATTATTTTTCAGGTAACGTGCCACCTGTTAAAACTATTTGACAATATGTCTGATGTGGAATTCTCCAAAAATCATACTAAAGTTGCTGAGGGCATGTACAGCAAAGAAAGGGAGTATGTACCATTCCAGAAGGGATGTTACTGTAATGGAGTGGTAAGCTATTGCGATAAAATATTATATCTAGAGTAGTATAGTGTTCATATTATATTAATCTCAAGGCAAATTCCATAATATTCAACTGTATGCTAATATTTCATTGTTAAAACGTTTGCATATGCTGTAACATGGCTATCGTACAAGGTGGAGGTATGGCTTGCCTGTCTGGAGGATTCCATGAGGGAAAGTGTTAGGTGTCACCTGTCTGAGGCTGTATCTGTGTACGAGGAAAGGCCCAGAGAGCAGTGGATTCTTGACTATCCAGCCCAAGTTGCTCTGACTGCATCACAGATATGGTGGAGTAACGATGTGGAGCTTGTGTTTAAAAGACTGGAAGAAGGATTTGAGTCTGCTCTTAAAGACTATAACAAAAAACAGGTGAGAAGAGGACATATAAATGTTTTTCATGCCAACATAATCGCATCCGATTTAATGTCAATTTTGCCAGTGCTGTGTCAGGTTAACATGTCCTTGACTGCTGCTTTAATAATCTTATCTTCCCTGTAGCAGATGGATTAGAGCTGTCATGCAAGACCAGTGACAAATGGACGATTCCCAGTGATATTTTAGTCACAAGCTGTTTGTGCCAAATTATCTAGTTGCAGTGTCCACTTTCATATACTGTACTGCAGATATTCTGAAAACTGAAGTGTTAGACTGTTAATGTTTTTCGATAACCTTTGATTTATTTCAAGTTGTTCTTTCCAATCTCCCCCAGGTTGCTCAACTAAATGTGTTGATTAACATATTGTTGAGTGAGCTGAGTCTTGGAAACAGACAGAAGATCATGACTATTTGCACCATTGATGTGCATGCGAGAGATGTTGTTGCCAATTTAATTGCCCAAAAGGTGAGCAATCTGTGATTCAACTAACTGTAGAACAGGCAAATTTGACCTGACCAGAAAATGATATTCACTGTTTGAAGACTCGATTTTTTTTTTTATTGTTAGGCTCATTTTATTTGACTAATGGAACTAAAATTTTTAATCAGTTCCCACTGTCATATTTCTTTGTCCTGACGGTGATTGCTTTGCTACAGCATACAGTAGTTTGTCAGTTGTCACTTGTATTTCTAGATCACCACCTCGCAGGCCTTCCAGTGGCTTTCCCATCTCCGACACTGCTGGAATGAGCAGCAGCGCCACTGTTTTATTAACATTTGTGATGCCCAGTTCGCTTACCTTTACGAGTATCTTGGAAATACACCACGGCTAGTCATCACTCCCCTTACGGACCGGTAAGAATGCTGGCCATTGTCATTCAGAAAATGTATCAAAGGTTTCAAAATACTGCATATTTATTTCTTTATTAATTTAGTTGCTACATCACACTGACTCAGTCACTGCACCTGACCATGAGCGGAGCACCAGCGGGTCCTGCTGGGACTGGCAAAACCGAGACCACAAAGGATCTTGGCCGAGCAATGGGTGTCATGGTCTACATCTTTAACTGTTCTGAGCAGATGGACTACAGGGTTGGAGATTTCACAATCAACCCCCTTTGTTTATTTTGCATATTGTCAAAAATGCAATTGTTAATTTGGTTTTCTCTCTATTATTTTCGTGCTAAGTCAACAGGCAATATCTACAAGGGTTTAGCCCAAACTGGAGCATGGGGATGCTTTGATGAATTCAATCGCATCCCTGTCGAGGTTTTGTCCGTTGTTGCGGTGCAGGTGAAAACGATCCAGGATGCCATCCGATCTAAAAAGAAAAGGTGAAGAGATTAATCGTAATGTATAAAGCCTTATGCACAAGGTAAAGATAACTGGTACCACTAACAGGTTGACGTTTCCTCAGGTTCCTGTTTCTGAATACAGAAATTGTCTTAAAGCCCTCTGTCGGGATCTTTATCACTATGAATCCGGGCTATGCAGGAAGGACAGAACTACCTGAGAACCTGAAGGCTTTGTTCAGGTAGAAATTATACACCCTTATAATGTGTCATTAAGTATCTTTAGTTTAAATATGTGCTTTATCTTCATGCTGTCATAGACCCTGTGCAATGGTGGTACCGGACATTGAGCTCATCTGTGAGATCATGTTAGTGGCAGAGGGCTTCTGTGGTGCAAAGCTTCTAGCCAGGAGGTTTACTTCTCTTTACGTTTTGTGCAAAGAGCTTCTTTCCAAGCAAGTAGGTCAATGTAGTTTGCCACATTGTTATACATATATATTTTTACTTTAGCATTAATCTAAATACACACCTTTTGTTAGGACCATTATGATTGGGGTTTACGAGCTGTCAAGTCTGTTTTGGTCGTGGCTGGTGCGCTCAGAAGAAGAGATAAGACAAAACCTGAGGATCAGGTGATGCATTAACACTGGAAAGAAAGGGTGCTGTGTGCTCAATACATTTATTATCAAACAATTTCAGCAGAGATTATTATCCAAATTTGTGTGTGCAAACAAGATTTCTTTCAGCTTTCCTCAGAAGAAATACTACTATACTAAAAAAAACATTGATGCAACAACGTATTTCTTAGGTGTTAATGCGTGCGCTGAGGGACTTCAACATGCCAAAAATTGTGACTGATGATGTCACCATCTTCCTTGGATTGCTGCGAGATCTATTTCCAGGCCTGGAAGTAGAGAGAGAAAGAGACTGGGACTTTGAAAACGAAGTAAAAAATACCACAGTTTCTCTCCAACTCCAGCCAGAGGAAGCATTCATCCTCAAGGTATGCCTCATAAATGCTTATCTTTTAAAATAATTAATGAATATCCAAAATGTCATCACATCTCTTTTTTGAAGGTGATGCAATTGGTGGAACTCATGGCTGTGCGTCATTCTGTTTTTGTTGTTGGAAATGCTGGAACTGGGAAAAGCTCGGTTAGATATACACAGTTTTACCGTACTTCTTAAAAATACATCCATCGCTTATGCAGTTACTGTGTAGTAGTGTCTAACTTCCGGCATACTGTACTCACTTTTCACTAGATATTGAGGGTTCTCTATAAAACTTACTTAAACCTGAAGAAGAAGCCTGTCTGGAATGACCTCAATCCAAAAGCAGTTGTCAGAGATGAATTGTTTGGCTTCATCCATCCTGCAACTCGGGAGTGGAAAGACGGCAAGCATAATTTATTTGAAATAAAAATATATTTAAATCCATAAACTACAGTGCTCATTCGTATTAAGTGTGGCTAAAGACCCTCCAGTCAACATGAAACTAATACCTTGCAATCTCCTTTCCTGTTTGCTTCCCCAATGTAAGGTTTGCTTTCATCGCTGATGCGAGAGCAAGCGAACATGTCCCACCTTGGACCTAAGTGGATTGTGTTGGATGGAGACATCGATCCGATGTGGATTGAATCACTCAACACAGTGATGGATGACAACAAGGTACCTCCCTCCTGTTCACTCATACACTTTTGTACAACACATAGTAACCAAGGTGGTACAGACAGAAAAATATGTTTCTTTCACCCTTCTTCAGCAATCATTTCCTGGAGTGAGAGTACTTGGAGCTCTTTTTTTTTCCAGAGCAATGAATCATGTCACTGAGCTGATGAGATATGTTTTCATTGTTTAGGTTATGTCTAGCTGATCATTATTTAGGAAAAATAAAGCTGTATACAATCTTTCAGGTCCTGACTCTTGCTAGCAATGAGCGGGTGCCACTCACCTCATCCATGAGGCTTGTTTTTGAAATTAGCCACCTGAGAGCAGCCACTCCTGCCACTGTGTCCAGAGCAGGAATCCTCTACATCAACCAGCAAGACCTGGGCTGGAATCCGTGAGTCTTAAACAATTGTTTTCCATTCCTTAGCTGTGAGTGGGACATGGTGTGACATGTGACGTGTTTATTTCATTATTATTTTTTGCTAGATGATGTTGACATCGTAATTGCTTCAGCTCATTAATAAATTATAAATCTTCGCTCAGATATGTCACCAGTTGGATTGACCAACGAAAACGACAAACAGAAAGGGCCCACTTAACCATTCTGTTTGAAAAATATGTCCCACGTTGTCTTGAGAAGATGAGAAACACCTTTAAGACAATCACTCCAATTCCTGAGAACTCTCTGGTGCAGGTACATCACACAGGCAGCAAACGTTGATTTCCATTTTGCCTCGACGAAATAACCAAGACAGAACTTATCTGTATTTCTCTTTTCTCATTTAGACACTCTGCACTTTGCTCGACTGCCTTCTAACCCCAGAAAACATTCCATCTGACTCTTCAAGGGAGCTTTATGAGACCTACTTTATCTTTGCCTGCATTTGGGCTTTTGGAGGGGCATTGAGTCAAGACCAGGTATTCATTTTCTAATGTATTAAATGATTTCATTTTTTTTTTTGCATCTCAGTTTATAGGTGAATACTTACATAAAATAGACTACCTATAATACATATATATATGTATTTGGGTGGAATAAAATCACCCTCCAACATAAATGATGTACGGATTAAAAAAAAGCATACCTACGTGATACTGGTGATGATATTTTATTCTTACATTTAATACTAGGTTTGCTCATATTTCACTTTTTTGTCTTTCTAATAAAACAAACATACAGTAAGATGGAATACGTCAATATACTTTGTTTATAATGATAATAATAATCATGCATTACACTTATGTAGCACTTTTCTAGGCACTCAGGAAAAGGCACTCAATTGCACCCACTATTCATTCACTCACATGTTAACAGTTTAAATTACCAAAAATAAAGCTTGACAGTCTTTAATTTGGAATGGCCCTGTGCCTTGAGAGTTAGCACTAAATTCTGAAATGTTTTTTGATTATCTAGCTCTTTGATTACCGGCTGGAGTTCAGTAAGTGGTGGAGCAAAGAAATGAAGACGGTGAAGCTGCCAGCACAGGGGACAGTGTTTGACTTCTACATCGATGGTCAAACCAAACGCTTTCTTCCTTGGAGTGACATTGTTCCTCCCTTTGAAATGGAAACTGGCACACCATTACAAGTGAGAACACCTCACTCTTTTCCCAAAATACAAAATGTTTTCACAGGTTTGACAAAGTGTGATATACACAATCATAAAAATGAACATTTTTAAGACGAATAACCAACAATGATCAATAAGCACATATTAAAAATCTACATATGCCTCAGTGAGCATAATAAGTAAGGCTAAAGTCACTTTGAGAGGTTATGACAGGGGTCCAGTGGTTGATAGGCTTGCTACTGTGTGTGATTACCCTCTAATACACCCCATACCAGACTGTGTGGGGAGGAAGGCTTGAGCAACAAGGCTTGAGCTATCACCCACGCTCTTTTGTCTTTCTTTATGCTCTTGTATACAGCTGTGAATTCTCCAAAGGGTCTTGCTGAACCATAATTAGTGGGGTTTTGTTCCCAGCAAATGATGCTATTATGACAGAATAGTTGTGGTGTACTGGTGAAATACGAGAAATTATAAATCACATCCAATTCACTGAACACGTCTGTCAATAAATCACTCCAAAGAAAGCCCTAATAACCATGTATGCTTCTGTTCCCTGTCCTCCTGCTGTTTGTATGATTGTAGGCTGTTCTGGTACACACAGCAGAGACCCTACGTCTTCGCTACTTCATGGACTTGTTGCTGGAGCGGAGACAGCCGCTTATGCTTGTGGGGAACGCTGGAGTAGGGAAAACTGCACTTGTCAGGAATAAGTTAAATGATCTGCCAGAGAGTTGCACAACTACAAAAGTACCCTTCAACTACTACACAACATCCCTGGCTCTGCAGGGTGAGTCGGGGGAGGTTTCGGGATGTGAATTGTTCCAGGTTGCAAATGTATGCTGTAGCGCCATCTGCTGGTACTTTCCAATCTCTGAGCAGGTGTGAGGAGTTTAGTTGTTCCCTTAAAATAAAATCATTATTTTTGTTGGTTTTGCAGAGACCCTAGAACGTCAGTTAGAGAAAAGAGCAGGCAGAAGTTACTCACCTGCAGGCAGCAAAAGGCTAGTGTACGTCATCGATGATATGAACATGCCAGCTGTTGACGCCTATGGAACAGTGCAGCCTCACACACTCATAAGGCAGCATCTGGATTATGGGCACTGGTATGGAGGCACATTTTTACTATTGCATTGGATTCTGCTTTCTCATGCATTTTTCACATAACGGCAGGTACGATAGACAAAAGTTGTCCTTAAAAGAAATACACAACACACAATATGTTGCCTGTATGAACCCAACTGCTGGGAGCTTCAATATCAACCCAAGACTACAGGTATGTTTGCAAGTTAAAATTTCAAAATACAGAGAATAATTTTTTTTTTTTTTTTTTTTTTTTTTTTTTTAGCAGTAATGTGTTCTGTGTACATATTACATTCTGACAGAAGTTGTGCACAGGATAATTAAAACTTGAGCTTAACTGGTTTAGAATATGGAACTAAATACTGTAATGGATATTATTTACTTGTAAGATATATTAGTATTTAGTATATTGGTGATCCCATTAATTTAAGACTAATAGTCTGAAATTAACTTGACTTATAGTGGATGCTTTTAAACAGGGCTACAGGTACAATAAAAGGACTATCAATCAAGATAATGTAATATTTTCTTTTAACAGAGACATTTTTCCGTATTTGCGGTGAACTTTCCTTCAGCCGAGGTTCTGATGTCCATCTTTGGGCAGATCTTGAGCTGTCACCTGACACAGTACCACTTCAGTTTGCCGGTTCAGAAGAGCATTGCAGCAGTAGTGCAGGCTGCAGTAACACTCCATCACAAGATGGAGCTTAGCTTTTTACCAACAGCCATCAAATTTCACTATACATTCAACATGAGAGACATGTCTAACATCTTTCAGGTAATGCTGATTGTACGATTGTAATATTTTGCTATAATGCCTGTGAATAAAGCTAAGTATTAGTGTGTTTGTGGTTCAGGGCGTCCTCTTTGCTCAACCTGAGAATGTAGAAAATAGCACTGATCTGGCTCTGCTGTGGCTCCATGAGTCCTGCAGAGTTTACTCCGACAGGCTATTAGATGTCAAAGACTTGCAGCTCTTCCGGAAGCTCCAGATGGAGACTGTGCATGAATGCTTTGAGGTGCAATACAAACTCGGATTCCAAAATAATAATAAATAGTTATTGGTCAACAATACTGACCAGTAGTCCCAAATAAATTGATATATTTTGTTTATCCAGGGATTTGAGGATGAAAAGGTGACAAATCAACCCCTTCTCTTTTGCCACTTTGCCCAAATGGGCAAGGAATCCTCTTACACGGCTGTCACAGACTGGTCTGTGCTCAGGACCATCCTCACTGATGCGCTGGAGAGCTACAATGAACTCAATGCATCCATGAATCTTGTACTGTTTGAGGACGCAATGCAACATGTGTAAGTACTGTCATGATATATAGCACATGATCGGAGCGAGTGAATATTTCGTGTGTTTGGTAATATGTTTACTTTTTTGAACTTATATTTGTTTTAGTTTTTTTTTTTTCACAAAAGCAAGTACAGTAATGTGAATTCAAGCGAAAAAGATCTTGTCGTTGCCAGCTGTCGCATCAGTCGCATCCTGGAGTCTCCGGGCAGTCACGGCTTACTGATCGGGGTTGGGGGTAGTGGGAAGCAGAGCCTGACTCGTCTGGCTGCTTACATTTCCTCTGTGGAAGTCTTCCAAATCACATTACACAAAGGTTGCAGCATCCAAGACCTCAAGGTAAACACTGATGCAAGATAAACATGATATCCAGTATATTGCCATAAAACATGATTTTCCCTAAATGTTCTATCAATAGTCAAGACCCTTGAATTTCATTGGTTTTATACAAAACATCCACAGTTAATAAACCAAACTTGAAAAACCGTGATCAATATTCCCATTGGCTTCTTGCATGATATTGATGTAATTCCATTTTGTTGAGCTTCTCTGTTTATGCAGCAAATAATTGTCAGATATCATTAAAGGTCACTGGAAAATATTTCAATATCTTGTTAATGAAACAAGGTTTGTGGCTGACTGTAATCATTTAAAAACATTAAAAGTTCATATTGTCATCATGTGGGTTATTGTATTGATTCCAGTAAGATGTTTAATCATTTCCATATACATATGTTCATTTCATTTGTGGTTTTGCTCAGATGAATCTAGCGGGTTTATTCCTAAAGACTGGCGTGAAGAATCAGCGTGTAGCTCTTCTTGTGACGGATGCACAAATACCCGATGAGCGCTTTCTGGTCATTGTTAATGACTTACTGTCATCAGGTCTGATTCTCATTTTACATTTATTCTTGTTCAGTGCTTCTGTAGTTTTTTTTGTTTGTTTAGCACAGAATCCATTTTTAACCTATTCACTCTCTTAAATGATTGTGAAATCTGCCGCTGCATGAATAATGAATATTGATCCTAGCAGTTCTGATGTTTGTGATAATGACTGCGTCTCCTTGCAGGAGAAATACCTGAAGTCTTCAGTGAGGAGGAAATTGAGGGGATTGTGTCCTCTGTGAGAGTTGAGGTCCGAGCTCATGGGTTGCTTGACACTAAGGAGAACTGCTGGAGGTTCTTTACTGACAGAGTCCGACTTCAACTGACGGTCCAGTTTTTCCACACTTAAGAAGTATTTTTAAACAAGATTTGAATGTAGCCTCACTTCAGTAATGCCTCTCCCCTTGAGTCTCTGACCAAAGCCACGCCCCTCACTAATGGGCACGAGCACTATTCTCAAACATGGTCATTTATAATGGCATGCGATTATGAAAGTGTGTAATCGCAATAAATGCTCAAAGAGAACGCATATCCAGCCTTATCAAAATAGCAAGCAACTGCTAGCAACTAAGCTAGCATTAGCACTGTAAATAAGCCTATGTTAGCCACGGCTGCTACGTTGGGAGCATGACTTATTCGTAATGGAGTATTACTCTAACACTAAACACTTTGAAGTTGTATTTTTTGGAATACACAATCAATTAAAAAAAAATCCAAAATAAGTGTTAAACGTACCTGCTAAGAGGAAATGTTTCTGCTAACTGCGTCGCTTTTGAATCCAGTCAGCTGCATGAGTTCCCTTCACTCTGCTTCAGTTTGCTAGTCTTTATGCCCATGGTTGGCAATCCAGAGGTGAGTATGCCGCCAAAGTTTCAGCAAAGCTCCTGAAGACCAAGGTAACCGGTCAGCACAAGCCCGTGAGAGTGTGTCCGCTATGATTGGCTGACGAGTGCACGGCAAATGATTGACAACTCGTCAGACACGCCTTCTGTCTATGATTGGGTGTTTGTCCTTAGGTAGGTGGTTTCTTAAAAATCCGATTGGAGGTATAAGGCGGGGCCAGACAGGGTTGCTGTTTTTTTGTACAGATAATTTATTTCACTCACTTACCACTATTGCATTATACTGACAGTTGTAACAAATATGATCAACTTTTTTTGCAAACTACTCATGACCACACTTGTGGCATGAGATCTTGATTGTGATATGCCTGATGTATCTTCCTAAAATAACATATTTTTCCTAACCTTTAGAACATTTGAATTTGCAGTTTAGCTTGAAACAATGTTTTAGGGAAACATACTGTATCGATTACACAATGGTTTTGCGGAAAATCTATAGCTATTAACGTTTGTTTGCGAAGTGTAGTTTATACACTTATTTATTACTGTACTTAGCATTAGTTTCTGAACTGCTAACTCTCAGACTAGACAGAGACTTAATATTTGATTAGTAATTAAACTAATATGTGCCATTAAAGCAGATAATTTGTTACATATGCATATTCTTGCATTTAAGCTATTCACAGCTGCTGTTTAAAGGCATTACGGCTGACAAGATAAATTAACAAATCGAGTCAAACCGCGAGGTTAAAAGGAAGTAAATTCTTGTCTGGATCCACAAATTTGTAGTCCAGCTAATCCTTGTGCCAGGGTCTCTGGTCATGGCACCGTCTGCTTCATCCAACTGGTGAAGTGTCTGCCTGACTGCATGCCAAAGTGAGGAAAGCGGGGGAGAAAGAGGAGGTTGCCAGTCATCTGTTTTCCTTTAGGATGTTTTGGTGATATTGCTGCTCTCTTGATACTGTATGTGTTGCTTTTTCTCAGAGAACTGACACTGCCATTGTTAAAGCTAAGTAAGCATGCAAATGTTAATTGCACATTCAGTATTTTGTTTGAATTCGCTTTGTGATTCTTTTTGTTATAGGTGGTGGTGTGTTTGTCACCAGTTGGAAATGAGCTCCGACTAAGGGCCCGTCGATTCCCCGCCCTCATCCAGTGCACCACCATTGACTGGTTTCATCTATGGAGCTCAGAAGCTTTGCAGTCGGTCAGCTATAGATTCATCCAGGAGATTGATGACATTGAGGTAACACTTTATAACTCACAGTAAATTATCAGTTGAAGACAGCAATATTAGTTGCCAGAATGGTAGTGTTATCAAAGATGCAAAAACATTTTCTCCATGACATAGACATGAGTAGACCATAATAAACCTCTTTTAATTACTACAGTGCAGCTGGATTAACATTTTCACAGATCCCTCATCATTAGTTCTATGTTGAGGTTCTGACAAATTGCCGAACACATGCCCGAAGACGCGCAGTGAGTGCACGCATCACATTGTTTTCCATCATAGCAGTGGAGCGATCACAGTCTGGGATCATTTATGTTAATGAGCAAAGAGTGATTAAGCACATAACGACCCACTAAATAGGCACAGCTGTCACAACCAAGAATTGTCCTCACATGTACGCACATGCCAGATTGCTACTTTCCACTGAAGTGAGTGTGCGCATCTGTCCCTGTGGGGATGTTGATCAGGAATTAATAATAAAAACAGCTGCAAAAAAAAGTCATGATGACTTGTGTGATACATAGTGGTCATCTATTACCATGTATTTCCAGTTGATTTTTAAAAGACGAGAAATTAAATAATTAGTTTTGTGTTTGGTTGTGCACGACCTTTAATTGCAAGGCAATCAATGGCTTTATTTGGGTTCACTTCTCATAGCAACATAGTTTATTTTTCAAAAAGCATTATGTGTGAAATTAATTAATTAAATGAATACCATATTTCCTACTTTCTCCGTAATCATTAAGAATGTTTTTGTGAGTTATGGTTGAGGGTGATCTTTGTATTTTCTGCATTTGCTTCGCTTTAATTGATTGCTAACCGTGTGATTAATGAAGCCCGCGTGTCATTGAGTAGCTTAGATACGATGAATACCTCATCACAATGTCGTGCCGCAGGCATTGTAGGTAGTGTTTAAAAACGTGAAAGGCATTAGATACTGTTAACATGCTCCTTGTTTCACAAACTACTGTCTGTCTCTGATGTCTCTGAAATTATTTTCACAGAGGTTTCAAAGCCTAATCATTTCTGCTAGCTACACCTAAATTTCAGATTGAGTAAGTCAGGGCCACCCTAGTAAGATGGAAAACTTGTAGATGAATTCAAAATTTATGAAGATAATATTTCAGTCCCCATCAGCTTGCGGATGTTAAACTCTACTCAATCCACCTCACCCTCTTTCCCCCCTGCTTGTCTGCTTGTTTTTACAGCCTGCTGTCCAGGAATCCATCAGTCTTTTCATGGCCTACGTTCACACCAGTGTCAACGAAGCAAGTGAAAAATACCACCGCGATGAGAAGAGGCACAATTACACCACCCCCAAGAGCTTTCTCCAGCAAATCACCCTGTACACAAACCTTCTGCAAAAGTCCCGGGCCCAGCTCCAGCACAAGATGAACCGGCTTGACAGCGGCCTTCAAAAGCTCCAAAGCACTGCTGCTCAGGTAAGTGAAACAATTTCCTGTACACTTGAGGACAATATGATTCAGGTAGAATGCTGTAGTATGGAAATTACGCTAAGCTTTAATTTATGATCCAAGTCATGTTGCTTCTTACCATCCCTGAAGTACAGTGGATCACATTTTAAAGCATGTGTAACAACCTTGTTTTTCTCTTTTAGGTTGAGGACCTGAAATCCAAACTAGCAGACCAAGAATCAGATTTGACCTTTAAGAATCAGAATATTGAGGCTCTTATTACAAAGATTGGACTTCAGACTGAGAGGGTTAGCAGCAAAAAAGAGGCAGCAGATGTTGAGGCACAAAAGGTGAACTAACACATTGTATTCTTGATTTTTCTGGTCTAGTCACAGCTTTTCTTGTATAATCAACTTCCTCCTTTTAAAAATTGAAATGCAATTACAGTAATTTATCTTGTTTGTTTAGGTCTCTCTCATCCAGGCAGAAGTGTCAGTAAAGCAAAGGGATTGTGAGAAAGACCTAGCCAAAGCAGAGCCGTTACTGACAGCTGCCACTGCAGCACTCAACACCCTCAACAAGGTACTTGGTGCTGTTAAAAAGTCAGTCAAATCTGGAGTCCTTCTGCAAGCTGTAAAACATTTACAACTCTTTTTAGGTAAATCTTACTGAACTGAAGGCCTTCCCCAACCCTCCCCCAGCAGTTATCAACGTAGCAGCAGCCGTGATGGTTCTTCTGGCTCCACGCGGTCGGGTTCCTAAGGATCGGAGCTGGAAAGCCGCGCGGGCCTTCATGGGCAAGGTTAAGCTGTCACCTCGTCAGTCACATCTGCCTGATGAATGCCAATCTAATTTTTGTGCTCGCCTTGACCCCTGGCCCCGCTCACCATCGCTCCCATACTTAGATTACAGCAGGATGGCTCCATGAATATGCTCACACACTAGGGGAGGCGGCGCACTCTCAACCCCCACTATAGACATATTTTATAGCTCTTAAAATTCAATGGGTCTTTAACCTTTTCAAGATTTGTTGTCACAGCAGGATAACATATTTATTTGAATTAATGTAGAGGGGTCTTACCAAATTTTTCAACTGACTTTTCATTGTGTTTTAGCTAAAAACAAAAATACCAGTAGGTCTAAAAGCACAAAGGGTTAATGAATAGGCCGGCTATTAATGTTTAAATTTTCGTGCAAATATATTGATGCAGTTGATGCATTTAAAATAACAACTTTGGGCTAGTATATTCAATAGAATTTGGTATAATGAATAACGATATTTTTTTATGGCCAGCCAGCCCAAGCTACAAACCTAATTTGTGATACTTTTAGTCCTTAATGTGTAAACATTTTAACGTCCCTCTTACGTGTGGTGTATCAGGTGGATGATTTTCTGCAGGCACTGGTGTCATATGACAAGGAGCACATCCATGAGTCCTGTTTGAATGTGGTCAAACAATATTACCTTAAAAAGCCCGACTTCCACCCTGACCAAGTTAGGACCAAATCTACGGCTGCAGCAGGACTCTGTGCCTGGACAGTTAACATTGTTCGATACTACGAGGTTTGACACACATCTAATGTTCTCCATACAATTTGCTTTTGTTATGGAGAATTACAGAATTATTACATTGCAGAAGTGGATTATTGTTAGGCTTTACACGATCAGGATTTTTAGGGCCGATCACTGATCAGCAAGTTTAAAAAAACGATAACCGATCCGATCACATGATGGAGGAATGTGATTTTTCAATTGTACAATATGTTCCTTGGCTCCATAACGGTTGGAAATCACTGCTCTAGTCAGGTCATGTATTCTAATCAGTCAGGTCAAACCAACATTACAACATGACAGAAATAATGGGTGCTAACTTACTGTAATTAAATTACTTTATTTATAATTAAATTACTTCAGCCACACCAAAACTTTAGAGCATGATTCGACAGAACGGCGGCATGTTTACGTACAACCGTTCGTGCTAGCACTAGCTTGCTAGGCTACATAACGTTTTTGTTGCCTGCTTGCGAGCCGTGTCATATTAAAAAGTACGTGAACATACCTGAAGCAAGCCTGAAACAAACGTCCTCTCCTGAGCACCGGTGACCACCAACACACTTTTTTTCCCCATTTTGTTCTTACCAACACACTGCGCAATCCATTATTGTTGTGTATCCGGTCGCGTTTGTGTTGACACGATGAAGCCCAGAGATCGGAAAAAACTGGATGCGGATGTATCGGAATACAAGATTTTATCGCAGTAGTCTGACATAGTGCAATCGTGAAAGAGCAAATTTGTCTTGTAGCCTGATCCGCGCGGTCGTTAAGTGTTGTCTGTCTCAGACGTGTTGTCTGTTCCACATCTCCGACATGTTTTTTTTTTTTTTTTTTTTTAAATAACTTTGTTGGCCATCAGCTATTTATAGGACTACGCCAAATGACACGCGACAAGGCTAAAAGAATCTAGCTTTTGGATTCAAATATACTGTGCACGATGGCGACACGGAGTCAATGTCTTTTGCGGTGCCGATCAATGACATCATTGATCGGATCTGCGAATTATGACATTAAAGCCGATCAGCATAAAATGCTAATTATCATCCTATACCGATAAGGCTGATAAAATCGGTGTGAAGTCTACTTATTGTTATTCCAGATTTATTGTGAGGTCATTCCAAAGAGGCATGCTTTATCCCATGCTAATGCAGAACTAGAAACTGCAACAACTAAACTGCTGGCCATCCAAAAGAAGTTGGTAGTGAGTACAAATATTTTTTATATTCTTTGTTAACTTAGCCGTGTGGTTTGCTGGTCATATGTTACTGTAACAATGACATATTCTCGCTCTTTGCCCTTGTTGTTGCTCTCTAGGAATTGGATGCTAACCTGCAGAATCTTACAGCTCAGTTTGAGAGAGCTACAGCTGAGAAAATCAGCTGCCAACAGGATGTAACCTGCACCAACCAGACCATAGAGCTGGCCAACCGACTAGTCAGGGGCTTAGAGGTAATCAGTGAAAGAATTTGGGAGCCAGAGGTTGTGGTTGCTATCGTTGCTACTGAATTTGCTTGCATAGAATAATATATGCATTTGAACATGTTCCATTGCTGTATAATTTCTCCAATATTATATTTAACTCGTGTAAACCCCCACCAGTGCCTTTTCCAGTCTTCAGTGTATATTGCAGTTATAAATGCTAATATCACATAAAAGATGACCATTCAAGTGGTCATTTCGTAAGTTTGACTTTCTTATTCCATAAAATAAATGTGGTTTGCATGGAACAGCTTGGCTTTTAAGCATATCAAGATAAATGTTTTGTCTTTATGGCATTGACCTGGAAGCAATATTGTTCCGACTAATAAATCAGGCCATCTATATTTAATCATTGACTTACCTCAAAGCCTCAACAGCTGTTGGAAATTAACTATGTCTCACACTGGACTGAATGATATTACAGGCAATCCATAATACATTAGAGTAAAATTATAGTGATTTTTAACTGTCTGAGAATTTATTATGTGACATATTCCAGATCTACGGCCCCTTGTAAGAAAATGTCATGCGTGATTTATCGCTGTAGAGCTGTCACAGTCGTTTGAATGTTGTATTGAATGTTTAGATAAATGCTGAAATGATGCAGAGTGAATCTGAGACCAAACTTTAAGCTCTGTTTTATGGGATGTACATTGATGTTTTTACAACCACATCTTTGATTCAGGCTCTCCATGTAGTAAAATAAATATTGAACTTTGTCATTATGGGTGCATTCTAATTGTCAAGTCCTTATCTTTCCGTGCCTAATCCTTCGGTATTTATATGAAAATAAATCACAATCTTTTTTTTGTCTGTTTCTTGTCTTTCAGTCAGAGAAGGAACGTTGGTCACAGACGCTTGTTCAGTATGAGAAACAACAGAACACCCTGTGTGGGGATGTTGCCCTCACGTCAGCATTTGTCTCCTACATGGGTTACTTTACCAGGCAGTATCGTGCTGAACTCTTCATTGAAAAATGGATCCCGTTCCTCAGATCTCATAAGGTTAAATGTCATCTGTGTCACGCTGTAGCGGTGAAACCTCTTTTACAAGCATCATCGCTGCTTCCAGTGCTCAGCGATATCAATCCCTGGCTTCCGTTCCAGGTCTCTGTACCCCTGACAGACGGCCTGGATCCCATCCTCATGCTTACAGATGATGCCGCTGTGGCTGCTTGGCATAACCAGGGTCTGCCAAATGATAGGATGTCAACTGAGAACGCTGCCATCCTGACCACCAGTGAGCGTTGGCCACTCATGGTTGACCCACAGCAGCAGGGCATCAAGTGGATACGAAGCCACCAAGGCTCCAAGTTGAGAGTGGTGCAACAGGGACAGAACGGGTGAGAAAGAGTTGTGATGTGATGCGTATGAAGGAAATTTGACTATGGTTATTTTCTTGCTTTTGTTTATAAGACTCAAACCTTTCTCTTTACAGCTAAGATTATCATACAGTAGGGTACTAATCTGCAATCCTGATTTTGTTTTGTTTTTCGACAGTTACCTCAATGTAATTGAAGAGGCATTAGCCTGTGGTGAAACAGTTCTAATTGAGAATGTGCTGGAAAAATTCGACCCAGTCTTGCAACCTCTCCTGGGTAAAAACACCATCAAAAGGGGAAGGTTAGTTTTTCTTTAACTGCAATATTACAGCACAGCCAAAAGTGATTTAATTTAACCCCCAACTGTTTTTGTTTTTTGCCTATTGAAACACAAATGAATGCATCAGCAATGTGTTTGTGGTTTAAGACACTGGGATCAGATTACCAGGTTGAATCTCACTGAGAGCTGGAACATCAGCAAGACATTATCATTGGCTGTTCTTCAGATTATTAATGGCTGTGCTGAACATATTCTGAATCCATGAATACAACATATTGATCCACCCCTCAAGACAGGTGATAGATGTATATTTGTGTGTTCATATTCTTTAGGCCTGATGAATATTGAACAGCTGAGCCTCAGTATAAAAGCAGAATGGAGAGCATTCATGGTTTATGTATTAGGACTCACAAGAAAGGTAGCAGGAAGCTCCCAATGCAGTGGCCCTCCATCATGATTGCAAACTTAATGTGGCTTCAAAAATCTCATAAGGATTTGCTGCATGTTAAACCTTTGCCCATATGTAATCAGGGAGAGCCTTTAAAGAGCTTTACAATTTATTTTTGCTATATACTTTTCTTGATATTATCCCATTGAGTTCTAATAAGTCTGGGAGTCTTTCCTTGATGGTTGTACTGTAAATGGCATTTGTTCTGGAAACCAAAACCGCATTTGATTTGAGCCCTCCACGGGTGTTCGTACTGCTCAATGTTTTCCGCCTAATCCAAGTGTGTTAACATATGTACCGTTAACCAAATTAGTTTTAGTATTCACAAAATCCGTCCTAAAGTCTATTGACATCTTCACGCTGACTCCCACCAAACATATGTATGTACTGTACATATGGATTTTGCTCTGCTTTGTGTATGACTGTTAGTATGAAACTTCTTTTTGCACATCTGTCGCGCTTCCTCTGACATCCTGTCTTTTCTGAGAACACAATTTATCACATTAGATCTGATTATCAGTTTATCCCTTGAAGATGACCCTCACACTTGTTTCTATCGATGATTAATACAACCAGCAGAGCCAGCCATGATGGATCTGGTGGGGCTTCACAGCTGAAGTTCATTAATAATTGGAATGTTGTAGAGTGTGAAGTAATGAATACTAATTATTCCTTTCATGGCTGACGGAAGACTACAAGACAATCCATCAGCAAACTTTAATTTGGTGGAGTAATGGTTCTATCAATAGTACATTAAGTCTGGCTTGTGAAGATAGAGAGTTGAACCCGATTAGGACGCGAGGAACCTGCGCTGTAGAACCATGGCCTTGCCTGCCATCCAAGTGGTAATTAGAGAAAAATGAAAAGCCACTAGGTTCGTCAAGCCTGTGCTAATTTAATTGAAATGCAGGTACAGATACATATTGGCTATGGAGCAAACAATCTTTTATATTCATTCAGAATTATTTCTCTGACTTAAGTTGGTGTTAAGTTTGTTGTGCTAAAAAATAGGTTTTACACGATCAGGATTTTTGGGGCCGGTCACCGATCAGAGAGTTAAAAAAAAACGATAACCTATCACAAGATGGAGCAATGTGTCTATTTAAATGACATGTTCATTTACTGTATATACGTGTGTACTTAATTTCTCCAAAAATTATATTTACAATAAATAATGTATCTACGCTCATCTATTTATGCCAGTGAGGCATAGTGACAGACAGAACAAATAAATGGTCTTCTATTAGATTGCAGGAAGTACATAAAATAATTAATAATTATTCACTTTTGTGATATTTTTTATTTTTCAATTGTAAAATATGTTCCTTGGCTCCATAAAGGTTGGAAATCACTCCTCTAGTCAGTTCATGTGTTCTAATCAGTCAGGTCAAACCAACATTACAACATGGCAGAACTAATGGGTGCTGATTTACTATAATTAAATTACTTTATTGTAATTAAATTACGCATTTGAGTTGACAAGATAAGCCCAAGGATCTTAAAAAACGGGATGCGGTTGTATCAGAATACAAGATTTTATTGCAGTAGTCTGACATATTGCAATCGTGAAAAAAAGACCAAATTTCTCTTGTAGTCTGATCCAGGCATTACGTGTTGTCTGTCTCAGACCCCCCAATCGTCACAACCATTTATAAAACCAACTAAAAATAAGCTTTAGTAATAGAAATATGGATAAAATGTTGACAAATAGCTAAAATAAGCTAATAATTACATTTTTTTGTTCCCTCCAAGGGGGATTAACCTCCAAACCCACTCACCATAAATGACAGCTCGGATGTAAACTTTAAAAAAAGGCATAGAAAATTAGTTTGTGTGCCGTCAATATTCAAATCTGAAACATTTAAACAATATGCAAATTAGAGTATGTGAAAATAAATTTGGATTGTCGATACGAATAGAATACAATATCAAATTAGGCCCTGTACAGGCAAGAATGTGCGCTTGTAGACTTCCTCAGGGCAGTCTCGCTCGATGCTCCAGCAGTAATCTGCCATCATGTTTTTGTCCCATCTGCCTTGGTGGTGATGTTCCAAGGTCATGAGGTCTTGATGGAATCGCTCACCTTGTTCATCACTAACAGCCCCGAGGTTATCGGGGAATTCATCAAGGTGACTATTGAGCTTGATACTCATGTTGCACCCAAGTTTGTGAAAAGCTAACAGCATTGTAATAACCACAACTTGGTAGTTATCTGCCTATTTGTTCCCAAGAAGGTTTCATGTAACTGCCACAAAAGATAGCCATGCCGCTTTCTCCTTGTCATTCATCTTTTTGACAATTTCCTTATCACGTACAAGGGTACAAATCTGAGGTCCATCGAACACACCTGCCTTGATTTTGTCAAACGACAATTGAGGAAGAGCAGTAAGTATATGCTGAAAACATTCACGACCATTATCCAGTGCCTTCACAAACTGTTTCCTCAAGCCAAGTTTTATGTGGAGTGGGTTGGGGGGGATGGGAGAAACTAGGAATATAGAATAAAATTGGAATGTCCCATCATTGGTGAGCTATTTTTTAGGACAGGCTTGTGGGCTACTCGTGGCCCTCAGGGGCAACCTGCTGCCTGCTGACACCAGGTTAATAATCTCTAATTTAGTAGCACGAATACACACGCACGCACACACAAACACATATGCATTGTAATCCCCAAATGAATTATTGTGAGGTGTTCCTGGTCCCTTGAAAAGTGCTACATAAATATTTATTGCTGTAAAAACATATTGTAAAGGGTTCAAGTTACACTGGCTATATGATACAGCTTTTGATGCTGATACATAATTAGCTGATTGATTGTTAAGAAATCTGTTGCTTTTGAAGAATAGACCGTTGATTCATCCACTATTTAAACAATCAATAAAAAATGGAGTTCACTACATGGCTTCAACTAGTTGAGACACTATTGTTTCAGTCTGAACTGGTTTGTGACCGAAAGGTGAGCATACAGATGGGAAGTTGAGCCACATTCACAAATACTGTATGTATGTCTGCGAATATATATGTTACTGTAGCGTATATTAGTCAAATAACAATGTTGGATATGCTCATCGTTTTGGTTCGGGAAGGAGTCTTTTGAAACCAGGAATCAAGATTTGACGGGAAGCTGCTAATTAGGTTAATGTCCACTTGACGTACACCAGGCATTCTCCTAGTGGCCGTCTCACAGCAGGGCAGCGTGGAGGAATTGGGTTATCAAGTGGTTGGGAGTCCCTGTAGCACCTCCAATTGCGGGAGCATAGTCGCTACATTACTATACTACTATATTTTTCAGACAATAATTTAGTGTCTCCTTTCTTAATGAGTGTTGCCTATTGATCTTGGAAACCCCAATTCAAGTCTTATTTTATTTAAATCCTTAACACAATCTGTACAGTGTTGCTGTGTATGATATTAGCTATTCAAGTTGGACTTCTGGCTAACTGTTTTTTTGTGATCCAGGTACATTCAGATTGGTGGGAAGGAGTGTGAATACAACAGTGACTTCCGTCTTATTCTGCACACCAAACTGGCCAATCCCCATTTCCCTCCTGAACTCCAGGCTCAAACAACCCTCATCAACTTCACGGTGACCCCAGCTGGTCTGGAGGAGCAGCTGCTGGGACAAGTAGTATCCCGGGAAAGGCCTGACCTTGAAGACCTGAAGGTAAAACCTCATAGTCCTTTAGTTAATTTACCTACGAGCCTTCAGGCCATGATGATAGAGAGGAATGATTGTTTTGTGCACTCCGTCAAAGATGGAGCTGACCAGGCAGCAGAACCACTTTAAGATTGAGCTTAAAAGGTTGGAGGACGACCTGCTGAGTCGCCTCTCTACAGCCTATGGTAATTTCTTGGGTGATATTTCTCTGGTGGAGCAACTTGAGATCACCAAGACCACAGCTGCCCACATTCAAGACAAAGTACGACACTTAACACATTGCAGTGTTGCATTTCTCTTGTCAGTCAAGTTTTTTGAATGTCTCTCATCTTTTATTGTACAAGCAGTAAACGGTATGCAGTTTGGAATATGTGTAATGAGCAGCTTTTGGAGCATGACTGAGAGCCTCATAGCTCATTCTGTGCATTTGGAACACACAGGTGTTGGAGGCCCGAGAGAATGAGACAAAGATCAACGAGGCTCGGGAAATATACCGCCCTGCTGCTGAGAGAGCGTCACTCCTCTTCTTCATCATCAATGACCTCAGCAAGATTAACCCCATTTACCAGTTTTCCCTCAAGGTATTGTAGCTTTTTACCCCTGAAATCCTCTCGGTGCTTACTCCATTTTGTTTAACTCATTTTTCAATTAAGAGTTAGATTTTTAATTAGGAGGTTTAAGGTATTAGTTGTTTTGTACATTTTACCCCAACTGTGTAGTTCAGTTTAAATGTGTACATTTTGTGTCTCACTGTCCAGCCATTGCTTAACCTTCAATTAAAAGTCTTTTCACATACACTGTCTTTTGTGATGTTTTGCAGAGTTTTATCTCAGTATTTATCAAAGCGATGGAGCATGCGGAATGTGAGGAGGATGTGAGCGGCAGAGTGGCCGCTCTCACCGAGGCCATCACCTATTCTGTATTCCTGTACACTAGCCAGGGCCTGTTTGAGAGAGACAAGTTAACCTTCTTGTCACACACTGCCTTCCAGGTGAGGGACTTTGGACCGCCTTGAAGGTGGAGCGTCCTGTCATCATGATCAATCAAAATGTATTTCTGCCCTCATATTAACTTCAATTAAAAGCAGTCAGCAGGACTATACGCTGCTATTGATTACCTCTCACCCTTCGCTCACCAGCTGCTGTTCAAACAGTAGGTTCTGACAAGGGGGTTGGTTCTGGTGGCATAATGGAATTATCAGTCATTGTGGCTACTTTTTTCCATCGAAGACATTGTGTAGTACTGAAGACTGTCCTATTTTACAATCTAAAGTACTCAGCCGGATGTAGTAATGGTGTCCCTTTGCCAAGGAGTTGTTTTTAAACTTTGAGTTGCTTTGAAAATGACTGATAAGACAAAAATCAATAAAATACTCATCCCTCCAGATTCAGCTCAAGCAGAACCTGATCGATGCCAAGGAGCTTAACTTTCTTCTTCGTTTCCCGGTGGAAGCTAGCAAAATTAGCCCCGTGGCCTTCCTTTCACCACATGCCTGGGGAGCCATTAAGGTACCTTAATGTGGAGGATGAAATCATACACGATGTGAAGTTGATGTCAGCCATCAGTGTTCCATATATATCCGACTTTTTTGTGTCAAGAGAGTTGACAATGTATCATATGTCTGTAGACCATTTCTTCAATGGAGGCGTTTAATGGACTGGACCGAGACATAGAAAGTTCACCTAAGCGTTGGAGGAAGATTGTTGAATCCAGTTGTCCTGAAAAAGAAAGACTTCCACAGGACTGGAAATATAAGAGTTGCATTCAGAAGCTTATTATCCTGAGAGCTCTGCGCCCTGATAGAGTGATGTACACATTAAGGTAACTACAATACCAAGTGGCGGCACGCTGGGTGACTGGTTAGCACAGCTTCCTCACAGTTCTGAGGACCGGGGTTCAAATCCCGGACTCGCCTGTGTGGAGTTCTCCCCATGCCTGTGTGTGTTTTCTCCGTGTACTCCGGTTTCCTCCCACATCCCAAAAACACTAGTGGTAGGATGATTGAAGACTCTAAATTTCCCGTAGGTGTGAATGTGAGTGCGAATGGTTGTTTGTTTCTATGTGCCCTGCTATTGGCTGGCGGACAGTTCAGGGTGTACCCCGCCTTTCGCCTGAAGATAGCTGGCATAGGCTCCACCACGCCCACGACCCTTGTGAGGATAACCGGTAGAGAAAATGGATGGATGGACAATACCAAGCATATTCATGGTTGTGATCAGTGTACAGAATGTTCAATAATCTTGAGTTTCCTGGCAGGAATTTTGTGGAAGACTTCATGGGAACAAAATATGTTGAGACTGCAAGGTTGGAATTTGGCAAGTTGTACGAAAGTACCAGCCCATCAACACCTGTCTTTTTTATCCTCTCACCTGGTGTCAATCCACTCAAAGATGTAGAGAAACTAGGTACAACACTTACACCAGGTCCAATATCATCAATTTCTTGCTCTGGGGAAAAAAAAAATCATTTATTTTGTTTATATAGGGTTAATGCTGGGACTGTCAATCGAACTGGGCAGTTTGCACAATGTTTCACTGGGACAGGGACAGGAAGATGTAGCTGAAAGGGTGCTCAGGAATGCTTCTAAACTTGGACACTGGGTCATTCTGCAGGTAAGAAGATTTCCTATTCGCAGGCTATTGTAGTTGCACCAGGCTGTGCTTTTAGCCAATGCCACTAATGATACTATCGCCCCCTGAATGGGAAATTTGGTTCAATAAAAAACATAATTGGCTAGATCAGCCCCATAAATGCTTCCTTTGATAGTAGAAATTGGCAGCCAAGCGAATCCCACAGGGTTGTCGTCATAATTACCAGCAAAATAAGACATTTTTAGAAGAATCTTTTAAGAAATTAACTATTTTGCCTAAAAACAATGTAATGCTTTATTCTTTACTGTATATGTTGGCTCCTTAGAATGTTCACCTGGTAGCACGCTGGCTCCCTGCTCTTGAAGCTCTACTGGAGAGCGAGGCAGTGGATTGTCACCCCAGCTACAGAGTGTTCATCACTGGGGAACCAGCACCTAGCCCCGAGCAGCACGTAATCCCCAGAGGCATTCTCGAGAATGCCATCAAAATAACCAACGAGCCGCCCACTGGCATGAATCCCAGTCTGCATGCAGCCCTTAACAACTTTAGTCAAGTAGGTTTATATTGAAGAAATTAGATTTTCGACGGAAAAGCTCTTTTGGTGCAACAATGTGATTAATTGATATTTATTTTGTTTTTTAGGACACTCTGGACATGTGCTCACGAGAACAGGAATTCAACTCCATGTTCTTCTCCCTCTGCTTCTTTCATGCATGTGTCACGGAGCGCCGAAGGTTTGGCCCCCAAGGGTGGAACCACAAGTATCCCTTTAACACCGGAGACCTCACCATCTCAGCTAATGTTTTATTCAACTACTTAGAGTCCAACTCCAAGGTGATTTCATTAATCTTTCACCATTGTTTTAAATATTTTTCACAATTGGCTGTATACGGTATATTCTTTTCTAATAATTACCCAGTATTGTGTAGTTAAAAAAAATACCTATGTTCTGTATTGCATCTGGTCAGTAATTCAAATTTTCCGTACCGCTTATCCTCACTAGGGTTACAGGCGCCCTGGAGCCTATCTCAGCCGACTCTGGGCGGTAAATCTAATTAATTAGTGAAATGTTTTCACTCTTATGATTGATATTGCGGATTCCCATTATTTCACATTTATGTTTGCTATAAACATGCAAGCTGTAATTTAGCTTTATTTCAAGACGACAAAAAAATCCATTCTCTGGTGTACTCGCAGCTGCTCATGTGTTTCTCTTAGAGCTTCTATTAACCCGGTCAGAACCAATCACATCTCCAAGGTGTTCTGCCCTCCAAAAAAACGAATGTCCTTCATTATGTTAACCAAACAGTAACCTGTATGTGCGTATACAGAGAATTCATTAGGAGAGCAATGAAGCGTTTTCCTAAATGTAATTACATGCAGCCAATGTGACAGTTCACAACACTACATAAGTGATCACTGCAATTAGAGCTGACGAAGGAAGCAATTTGCAAAACAATACAGGTACAAATGATTGTGAACCTCCAGCTTTGGTAATTTATTATGAATCACAGGTTATCTTCTCCCTCTTTAACCTCTCACAGATGATCATCCGATGCTGAGGGGAAAACTTGTCACACATCAGATCATTGTGTTTCAAGAAGCATCGTTTTCTTCTATTTCCCTGCAGTTATTATGTACAGATCATATCATTATTGCTTGACGTAGCTAAAAAGAATTTGTTTTCTTATCAAGTGTGTGACTTAAGTTCATGCAGGTGCCATGGGAAGATCTGTGCTATCTCTTTGGGGAGATCATGTATGGTGGACACATTACTAATTACTGGGACAGAAGGCTGTGTAAGGCCTACCTGCAAGAATTTATGCATCCCAAAATGGTGAGTCAGTGCCATTTGATTTCCTTCTGCATCTATATTATGTAACATTTGTGTGAGAAGTTGCTCTTTCAGCTGGTATTCTTTATTAATTCTCAAAGAAGATGGCTATGTTGAAGTGAATGTTGCTATGTTAAAGTGATCATGTACATTTTTTTTTATTTCTTGTCAAGGTAAAGGGTGCCCTCTTGGGATGTAAAGCTTAACTGCAATTTTATTGTCTCCTTAGCGCACGCAGCTGTCAGTGTTGTGTGACAGCCCACTGAAGAAATTATTTGCCCAATATTGTGTGTGTGGTTCTTCTGTTTTCACCCAATGAGTTTGCCTAGCTGTCATACTGACTTCAGTGCACAAGTGATTGTATTTTTAAAAATCTAATTTTCACTTGACAGTTTGAAGGGGAGCTCTATCTGTGTCCTGGCTTCATGGCCCCTCCATTCATGGACCACAACGGGTACCACACTTATATTGATGAACATCTTCCACCTGAGAGTCCCTCTCTGTACGGCCTGCATCCAAATGCAGAGCTTGAGTGCCTCACTCTCACCTCGGACAACCTCTTAAAGACTCTGCTTGAGCTGCAGCCACAGGACTCCTCCAGAGGAGAGGGGGCAGTATCGAGCACAGAGGAGAAGGTGTGTCCACCACAACTCACTTTTTTAGAACAAACTCACTTGCATAAATCGCCAAACAAGGCTCACCGAACAATGCTAATTTTTTTTGTCAGGTCAAGTCTATCATTGAAGACCTTCTTGACAAGCTTCCTGAGCAGTATAACATGGCAGCAATGCTGGTCAAGGCATCAGAGCGAAGCCCGTACATTTCAGTCTGTTTGCAGGAATGTGAACGCATGAATCTTCTACTGGCAGAAATGAAGAAGAGTCTTGATGAACTAGATCTTGGCCTAAAGGTAGTGTGTTGAAGGGTCCCCTTGGTCATCAGTTTTATGTGCTGGATCATTCATTAGGATTCTATGTACTTGCAGGGAGAGCTAACCATCTCTTCTAGTATGGAGACTCTGCAGTCGGCCCTGTTCAGTGATGCTGTACCAGATTCCTGGGCCAGATTGGCTTACGCCTCCACCAAAACGCTTGCACAATGGTAAACAAAACACAGCTTCCTTTTTACTTAACATTTATCCATATTTTGCCATAAGTATTGCTTGCTGTTGGTTTTTAAACAATGGAGACGTAGCATGGT
Organism: Phycodurus eques; assembly: GCF_024500275.1. NCBI lineage: Eukaryota > Metazoa > Chordata > Actinopteri > Syngnathiformes > Syngnathidae > Phycodurus > Phycodurus eques. Next base: position 29,294,091 of record NC_084528.1, on the reverse strand, counting down.
GGTCGACTGGTGAGCACATCTGCCTCACAGTTCTGGGGACCAGGCTTCAAATCCCGGCCCCGCCTGTGTAGAATTTGCATGTTCTCCCCATGCCTGGGTGGGATTTCTCCGGGCACTCCGGTTTCCTCCCACAACCCAAAAACATGCTTGGTAGGTTGATTGGAGACTCTAAATTGCTCGTATGAGTGAATGTGTGTGCGAATGGTTGTTTTGTTGTTTTTTGGATGTGCTCTGTTATTGGCTGGCGACCAGTTCAGGGTGTACCCCGCCTCCCGCCCGAAGATAGCTGGGATAGGCTTCAGCAGCCCGCGACCCTAGTGAGGATAAGCGCCTCACAGAATGGATGGATGGAGACGTAGCACTTCTGGTTAAGCAGTTATATAAAAGACCAAAGTGACAAAAGACCCCTTGATGTCAAATTTAACTTTTACAGTGCTGCTTTGAAAATGTACAGAAAGGATAAGGACCATATTTCACTCAGAATTGAGTTTTTCAGCAACATGGGTGTCACAGCGGCTGGTTAAGCACAATGTGCAAAACCCATCCATCCTTCCATCAATTTTCGATACTGCTCATTCTTGTTAGGGTCACAGGTGAGCTGAAGCCCATCCCAGCTGACTTTGGGCATGAGGTGGCCAATCACAGGACACATATCGCCAAACAAACATTCACACTCAGTCTTTGATAAACCTAACATGCATATTTTTTGGAATGGCCGAGCAAGTCGGAATACCTGCAGAGAGTCCACGCAAGCATCGGGAAAACGGGCAAACGCCACACAGGAAGACTGGAGCCTGTCTTTGAACCCAGGACTGTTAGTTCAAAGTCTTTAACAACAAAACAATGGAAAAACTGCCACAACAAATTCCACCAGCTAAAATATATAGTCGCAGACTAATTTGAAGCATTAAAGTGACCGCAAAACTGTGTCCTAACCTGCCCATCACAACGTTTTACGTTTCATTTGACGTTTAACTCAATAGTAATAGTATGCTGTCTCAGTCCATTCATGAAATAAGTCACATTGCGACTTGATTTGTGTTTTAGGTTCAGTGATATCAAGTGTAGCTGTCGCGACTTGGACAGCTGGACACAGGACCTTGTTCTACCTGCCGTTGTTTGGCTCTCGGGCCTCTTTAACCCGCAGTCTTTCCTCACCGGTGAGATCTCAAGATGAGTAGATAAAATGCACTTCAGAGAGTTAGTGTAGTTCTTGTGATGTTTGACAGCTATTCTGCAGAGCATTGCTCGTAGGAATCAGTGGCCCCTGGACAAAATGACGTTGACTGCAGATGTGACAAAGAAGACAAAAGATGATTTTGGCCATCCACCACGGGAGGGGGCCTATATTCACGGCCTCTTCATGGAAGGTAGAATAGATACAATATGCTATTCTTGCTAAATTACAAATTAGCGTTTCCAATTTGACTCAACATATAACCTGCCCCATGTCACTTCAGGAGCGCGTTGGGACACTCAGTCGGGAGTCATCGCCGAGGCAGTTTTGAGGGATCTGACCCTTCCCATGCCAGTGCTATATGTACGAGCTGCACCGGCGAAAGAGCAGGAGCTCAAAAACACTTACGAGTGTCCTGTGTACCGCACTAAACATCGCGGATCCACGTATGTTTGGACGTTTTATCTTCGAAACAAACAGCCTCCTGCGAAGTGGATTTTAGCTGGTGTGGCCCTGCTGCTTTCAGTGTGACGCCTAATGGAATGCAAATAGTATTATGATGCAAAGTTTTGCGTAGCATGTAAAAAACAATTTGATTTAGTCATGTACATATTTTTATACCTCTTGATCATACACAAACCTCTAGTACATATTTCTATGTTTTGACTTTGACATTGTTTGGTGTCAGCACAGCACTGATCATGTGGCGTGTTTTATTTTATTTTTTTATATATATATTTTTTTTCCTCTCAGAGATTTGCAAAATAAGAACAGAAGACCACGAGCTACATGTTTAAAGCAGCAAATGTCATCCAGACAGTGTTGAACCTCTCGCCTGAGATTGTTCAATCCGGCCATGATTTGTGCAGAACTTATGTCTCCATTTTAGACCATGTAATTCCGGATAGGGAGCATATTTTATTGGAAGGTCAAGATTAAAAAAACTCGCTGGTTGCCCTCTACTAACTGAATGATACACAATGCCGTCTGGAGAGATGCCGGCCTGAATTCCCAGGAGATGATGTGCATGGTTGCTATTGACTTTTAAATGAGGTGCATTTGACATTGACCTTTTGTACGGCTTCGGCAGAATACTAACAGGCTAGTGTAATTCATTCAGCTGGGCCTGCTGAAGAAACCTATTCAAAGCCATTGATAGTTTTCAATGAGACAGCAACACATCAGATTACACGTCTTTTATATGTCTGCTGTCTGTCCAGATGAACCAAAATAACCCAAAAGCTCTAACAAGACCCCCTGTAAGATCATTTAAAACAAAGATGTGCAAAATAAAGGGTATAATTATGAACATATTAAAGAATGTAGATGTAGTAGTATAATGTTTGCAAATAAATATGGCAAATAATGAATAAACGTGTTTCATGTACTATCCAACAACAGTTTTCAGTTTGAATTATTGCAACTGTGTTGCATAGAAGTTAGATATAATGTGAAAATTAGTGCTCATGCTTTTTTTCTAAGACTAACGGCTGTGTTTCTGCTAATTCCCCCTTGCATCCCTCGTATCAGCAGACAGAATTGTGGAGGATGAAGGATTGACTTTGTGTTTTGTATCGCACACAGGAAATGAAGAACTCGTCTTCCCAGTCGTGTCTCTTCATTTGCCCTCTCTTCCTCTCATTAGCGTCCCACAGCAACTAGCCAGTCATTTGGTGACAGGGAAATGATAACGTGCCCACAGTATTTGTGCGGAAATGGCAGGGTACGCTGGGCCTGTGGCAGCAGGTGCCGTGGCACACTTAAAAGGCCAAGAAGGACACCTGGTTAACGTCATTAAGACATTGTGTGCTGATGGAACTAACCCTATAGAAATAACAGTGGATATTTTACTTCTTCCTACTCCTTTTGGACCAGCAGCACATGTTGTTTTGGTATGGGATACAATTCATATTGTAAATTTGTATTTCTTTTTTCTTTTTCTTTTTTTTTTTTAATGCTGCATGTTCAAAATAAACATTCAATCGAGCAATTAATACACTCATTGCTCATGTACAGATAAGATAGCAAAATATCAGAGACATTGCTCAGTCAATGCAGTAGTAGTATGGAGTAAATTTCTACACCACTGCAAACACCTCTCAAAGTAGAACATTGCTATATTTGTCAATGTATATTTTTATTACACCTTTTGCATTAGATCTTAATAGATTGTGTACCTTAATGGACTGTACCGTATATTAGTTCTTTCAAATGCTGAGCATCCCAGTTACAGATGTTTTTTCTGTACTGTTTTACAGCTAGAGACAGCGAAGTGGCATCAGTGGTTTGACTTTCGGTAGGTTAACTTTTCTCTCGTTCTAACACAGCCATCATTTTTTTAAACAATAGTGTGTACCGCAGGACACCAACAAAGGCCTTAGAGAATGAGCTCAACTAATGTTTAATTGGTGACAATGTACTATAATTTATTTGAATTTAAAAAAATACATTATACTTACAGTATTTGTGTCACTGGAAATTCAACTCCCACTCTGGTTTACTTTGTTTTGCACGCCACACACAGCACAAGATCGCACACATGCAGGCATGCAAAGAGAGATTCAGAGTGAAAGAGGTGTGCATCGAGTGCACCACTTGAGCTGGGTAGGTAGGGACAATGTCTTGCTCAAGGGCCCCTCGAGAGTAGCCAGCAAGCAGAGAGATGCTATCCAACAACTAGTTGCCAGTTTTACATTTTTTGTCCTACACTGGGACTTGAACCCGTGCCCTCCGACTCCAAAGCTCAAGTCCTCGCCACCCCATATAATGCAATGTAAAAGTCACATTTTACAGTAATTAGGTCACTTTTCTGAAAAATATTTTATTAGGGGCACACTGGGTCAATTGATGGTTTGCCACGTCACACACACCAGTCAAAACTGTTCATTGAAATGTAACAAAGTTGAGACAATAGAAATAAATTATTCTGAAACAAATAAATAGGATATGCACACGCAATATTTAATAAATACATTGCAAAAAATGCATTGTTTTAACAGTCTATATTTACAATGGTGTATACAAATAAGTGGAATGTAATATACCGGTACATTCTACTGAGTCACAACTCAAGATACATCTAGGGCAGCAGCAATTTGAGGTTTTGAGCTCGGAAATGTTTTCTTGACTTCAACTTCTCACTAAATGTTCGCAAAACCTCCTGAAAGTGCTGCAGTATTTCACGTCACATTTTCCCTACAGGGACAGTCCCCCTCCCTACAACATTACACTATCCAAGTAAACGAGATTAGATGGTTGAAATAGACAGTGGGCTTTGTGGCATACTAAACTCAAATAGAACACAACGCTGTTGGAATTCCATTCTGAAAAAAACGTTTTGAGTACAATAATATAGACTGATGTGATTGAATGTGTCTTCTCCTTATATTGATTGTCCACAGCATTTATTTGAATATGATTTTTTTTTTTTATGGTGTTAATGTAATTGAATTTTCAACCACCTTTTCAAATTAACATTCTCCAATAATCCAGTGCATTGTTTATCTTATATAACCACACACTGAACAATATAAACACTAATTACTTTAAGCATGATTTGTAACTCGTCTGTAAGACTTGGGCTCCACTCATGTAGTTATGACTGCAGTTTCTCCACCATCAAAAACAACAGTAGATAATGTTTTGAAGCAACACAGAACAGAATACATCTTTAGTAAAATGCTCTTTGGTTGTGGTCGTCATTGTCATTCTACCATTTAAATAATTAATAGTAACTGGGCTATCTGCTATACTGTATATTAACATTTAAGGAGCCACTTAAAAATGGTGTTGAATTTCTTTAATGGGAACCACCTCGACATTGATGGCTATCAATATCTCGTTGGCTAAACCACTGTGCATGACACGTGTGCCATGAGAGATCATCAGGAAATTATCCAATTTGATTTCATGAGTTCAAAAATGATCCATTTAGTACAATTAATATATCTCTGTTCATCCAGTGATGTATAGTGCCAGGGTTGAGAAACACTGGACTCAGCCTCCCCAGATGAGTCGAACTGGGACAATATGAAACCCATTTGCCAAATGCTTCCACCTGCTGGACATTGAGAGTCACAGCAACAGTTTAGACCGGCCCTCTATGCGCCATACACGCAGCAGGGCAGATGTGAAAATGATATTGTGGTGAACCTCTCCAAAAATACATGTAGTAACAAAAACAATCCTTCCCTTTATATTTTTCTCCTCCGTTAGATATGTATTTCCTGATTGACCAACTCTCTCTGGTGGTCGTCCAGCTGCGTGACCTCGGCTTGCTGATATGGTCCTGAGTGTTAAGAAGAAGGCTACAGTAAGTAACGTCTTTCCTCTCAAGTCCGAGGCTCCAGCCTGTGTGACAGTTCAAAGAGGGACTGCTGATTGTCGATGATGTGAAGGTTATCCATGTAAGCGTGCACTTCTGCGCTGCTCTTTGGGCTGATGCCGTTCCCTGTAGGGGTTCAAGGGAGAGCATTTGTATTCATCCTCACATCTCTTTGCCACTGGTTAACTCAAAATACGAGTACTGACCCAAATGATCCTTCCGACACTGTCTGATGATACGGACCGTGTCGGCGATCATGTGCTGGTGAAGAGGAGTGACAAGCATGTCAGTAATCAATGTGATTTGAAATCCAGCATTTTGTCTCGTCCATGACTTACCAACTTTTCAAAATTTACCAGATTTTCATGAAATGTCTTGTTGCCTTCATGAATGAATGTGATATCTTGAAAAGAAAGAGAGAGACATCTTTAGTTTTTAGCTACATGTGGTGTTGCGTCGGCATCTTGATCCAGTTTCCATATTGATGATGATGACGCCGAGTGTACCTTTAAGCAGCAGAGGAAGAAAGGGGATCTTTGGCGCTTTCATCTTTTTGAACGTGTCCCTGTAGGCCTTATGGTTCAGCGAGGGATCCTGTGAAGACAAAACAAATGTGTGGGATGCTCAGCGCGGACAATGTGCATGCACATGGGCGCCGCTGAAAAAAGCCCTATTTGTTTCATCCTATAGTCACCGAAGCACTGATAAAGGAATTTTATAGTTTGTATTTACAGATGCATCTAAATAAACTAGAATATGGTGGAATGTATTTCAGTAGTATCATTCAGAGTTAAACTAAAACACAGTATTCTATACAATACATACACCACACACAAAATGAAATATTTAATGATTGTATTTATCGTATCAAAGATTATAACTTACATCTAAAAAAAACACAAATTCACCCGAAAGAAATTTTCATATTCCATAAGAAACAAAAGCTTTTTTTTTTTTTTTTTTTTTAATGTAGAAATGAATAGTGAGCAGTGTTTTCCTTTGGCTGTCACTTTTTTAATTCAACTACAGTACTGAAATAAACTTTTCTGCGATATTCTTATTTTATTGAGCTACATTTGTGTACAGTACCCATAGTAACATTTTCAATGAAAACCTCAAAATACACTTACCGTGATGCTCTCTAGCTCGGAAAACAGCTTTTTAAATTTCCCAGGAATTTTCTGCAGGAATAAAAATGGCATACTAAATGTATTGTAACATTTTCAAGAGAAAAGAAAAATTTGAGCTCGTTACCTCCCACGTCTGACTCAGGCGACTGACAGCAGCAGTGTTCAGGCCCATTATAATAGCAAAGAAACAGTGGAGGTTCCTCTGTGCTTTGCAGCTGCCCAATGACATGCAGCGAAGTTAAGAGTAGAGCGCGACAGCAAATAAAGTCATGCAGTTCATTGATCAGCCACTAGAGAGCGGCATTTCCACAAATATGCAAGCGACAGTACAATATTTCCTCACATTGGGTGTATACTCAACTGCAGAGAGGGCAGTAGGGGCATTAAGGGCTTTACTCGTGCGAATATATTTTTTCAAATAATATTAAATACAATATATTTTTTCAAATAATATTCTACACATAACCTTATAATTAAAATTAAAAAATATTTGCTTTGAAAGCCCTTTCTCCCCACTCCAAGCGAGACTTGCGCTCTTCTTGTCCGCAAAAGTCAGATGTTTGAATCTTTTCAGGTTAGTGTTGAAAATTTGACCATCTTTTATTCCAGAATGCACTATGCTTTCTCTTTAAACAGCAGGGGAAATGTCAGCTTTACAGGTGCCATATATGCTGGCAGCATGTTGTGGTCAACATGTCAATCGCAACACATGGTGGTATCAGCAAAGGGAAATTACACCCAGGTAGTGGCCCTTTTTTTTTTTTTTTTTTTTTTTTTTTTTTGTTCCTTCAGGGGAAACGGAGGCATCTATTTGAGGAACGGCATTAATCTGAGTGGATGACGCACCCAGCGAATAATTAGCGTGGAAACTGTTATCTGAGGAAATATGATGATTAGATGGATGCTTACTGGGCAGCTATCTTGATGAACTTCTTGATGAGCTGAACTCTTTGGCAGAGCGCCGTGCACAGCAGCACTTCAGTCATCACCCACAGTTGGATCTCGTTGCAGCGCTGAAGTAGCAACTCTAGCGCCGCCGGGTGGCTGCCGCTAGTATGACGCCTGAACGTGAAGTAGATCAGCTCTTGCTGCAAAAAACAGCAACACGGCTCATGATTGAGGCAGGATGAGGATGGGGTCGCTGAACAGATTTGTACAACCCTAGACGATTACAGAAAAGAAAAGATTTGAGCAACCCTAGAAAATGAAAGGTCTGGTACAAACCTCGTGAACCGAGTTAAATATGGTCCAGTCAATGTTGCTAAGAGCTACAGCCACGTTCCATGTGTTTAAACTAAGCATGCGTGCGGTCCTCTGTTGTAGTTTTGAGTTTTCTGTGAATGGGTTCTGAGGAGGAATGAAAATAAAAAGAACATGATACAGTGCAAGATATACAGTATACTGTATGATTACAGTCTTCAGATAGTACTGTAGTGTACCTACACTCCTAATCAATTATGTATGCCCCAGTTCACCCATTTATTTTAATCATTTACCTTGCCAAATATTTTGGATATGCTTCCAATTTTGTGCTAACAGTTGCTTAGAGGAGTCAAGTGTGGAAGAACTTGTGGGACCGAACCAAGCCCTTTCTCATGTCCTCTGATTTATGAAATGCTCCAATATTTCAACCAACACAATCTTGTAGAAATTATTCCAAGCAGAGTGTACCACTGTAGATTTAAAAGATTTGTTGTTGTTATAATGGTGTACTTGTGTCCATATTATGTCTGGTAAAGTGACTGATGTGACAGTGTTCTTCCTACCAGGACTTCACCCAGGTCCTTTCTGCAAACATGCAATCTTCCCACCGGCCGCAGCAAAGGGGAGAAAAGTGTGTCGTGAGGCTGCAGGAGGAGTCTGCCTGCAGGGGAGGAAATATATCACACATCACAAGGGGCAGACAGCAGGCAAGATCTGTCAACCAGAGTACAAGAGATAAGACTCCACTTGGAGGAAGACAGACACAGACTTAACTGTTTATTGATAAACTAGAAAACTTTTCTTCCTTTTATTTATGTATTTATTTATTTTTTTAAATCAGTGAGTTCATGGTTGCCCCAATAAGTGGCAGTTTACAACAACATTGAAGGTTAGGCATGTATGGAATCAGCAGTGGTTTGGTAAGAAATATGAATATTTACTTTTTCATAGGGTAACGGTCAATTAACTGTGCGTATAGTAAATAAATGTTTCTAGTCAGACTTGTTAGGACCTTTAAAGACTCTTGTTATTTAAATTCCAATACATATATGCTCACTGTTGGATACTTAATCATTATATATACAGAAATGACTGATGATCTAATCCAAGAATTGAATGAAAATTACAAATGAGAAATACAAAGACTATAAATATGAAAAACACACGAGAGGACAAACACCACACAGTATATCCCAAAGTTAACATGTTTTGATAAAACATGATACTAACTCTCTTTCTAGCATCACAATTGCTGATACAGCTACTGTACTTGATTGGATCACATTAAGGTTGTTGGGGTGTACCTAATGTTGATCACCTTGTTAACGTGACCTTGTGTAACAAAGTGTTTACCTCCAGGATAAGTCACGGCCACCAGCACCAGTTCCCCCTGGGAGACGTCCATCCTCTCAGCCACTGCTTGGAGCAACTCCTGAGCCACAACACCAGGATGGGCTCTCATGCTCAGATAGGAGTCCATCGTGATGTACACATGACATGGTACTGCTCACCCACACGCACGCACACACACACACACACACACACACACACACACACACACACACACACACACAGAGTATACAATCTCAAGGCAAGAAACTCGAATGGTTATCAATTGACTGTCTGTTGTCGTACTTGAGCAGCTCCAACTAACAGAGACAAATTCCTTGTGTGTTTTTCTGACATACTTGGCAAATAAAGATGATTCTGATTTAAATTTTAAGGAGAATAATTATTAAAAAATTTAACTTTGTTTTCAAACATTTATGTAGGTACTATTCTTTTATTCTAATATAAATTATGTTCAATACATTTTAATTTTATCGTTTAAAGGGGCTGTTTGCAGTTTTATTATAAGAAACCACCACACCCGAGGAAGAACAACTTATCAGAGACAGAACGCGTGACCGATGAGGTGTCAGACATTTGCCTTGCACTCTCTGGCACAGCTGCAGCCTCATGCTGAACTGTTAGTTTTGGCTTCAGGAGCTTTGCTGACTATTTTGGAATATCTACATCTTGAGGAATTAAAAAAATGTACGTCCCTCATTTGTTAGGTAAGACTAGCAAACAGAAGCAAAGTGAAGCAACTTCAGGCAGCTGAGAGAATTTAGAAACGATGCCAAATTAGCAACATTTGTACTTTGTACATACTTTTATTACCTCTTTTTGATTTTTAATTGATTGATTTTTTATTTTTTTTTTAAACTGCAAACTGATGTATTTGGTGTTGCAATAGCACTCAACATATGAAAAAAATCATTTCAATAACGCTAATGTTGACTTGCCTATGAATATTCTCATTCATCCAGGTCATTTGGTTCTCAGGGCATTAAATCAATCGCAACAGGACTGCTCTGGTTTATCTCTCATCTGAGCTGGCTTCATCAGTTTGTCCACAAAGCTAGTTAGGACAGCACTAGCCAAACCTTGGCTTTTTTACAGTGCTAATGCTAGCTTGGTAATGCTAGCATAGTGCTGGGAGCGCAGCTATTTTGTTGGACAGCATTCTCTGTGACTATTACAGCTATGCACTTTCATAATTGCACGCCATTATGAATAGTTGCAGTTTTTTATTTTTAGTATAATTACGTGCGGTGTTAATGTTAAAATTTTTCAAACTGTGCATAACGTTACAGTGGCTTACAGTAATATTAGATACAGGACAGTATATGTTTTAGGACTAAAACCTCTGCCTTGTTTTTGATGAAAACTGGCGTACTATGCAACTGTTTTAAAGAGCTATTTTTTGTAGGTGGTAAGTTTTGATAACAATTGATCCAACAGCACAAAATGTAAGCGGTACATTTTCCGTCTCACATTTCACATATTTATTGTTGAAGTAAGATAATCTCTGTGTCCTAGTTGCTTGAGGCCAAACAACATGGATATATTGCTTTTGTTGCTTGTCAGTGCTCTACCAGTTGTGATCTTCCTCACTCACTTCATGGGAAATGCACGCTTTTTTATGTTTCCTAGTTGTCATGATCACCAAATTAGCACTTCCCCTTGAGAGGCTTCCCGACAGTACAACACGCTGTTGCGACCAGAGTATGTATTGTTTTTCACAACTGGATCATAACGCAGGAATGTGCATGCCAAACTGTCACATTCAGTCTTTGGCAAAATTCCCATTGTGCTGCTGCTGGGAGTAATGCCTCATCTGAACAGCTTTAGGAATAACGATGATGACAGGAATGTGTGTGTCTTTACCTTCCTTGGTCTGTCTCTGCGTGGCCCTCGACAAGACCCCGTTCTCTTTCAGGCTCAATTGGTGGAAAAGTGCTTTGCTCTGGAGGAAAGGAAATGAACACTGAGAACCACGTAACAATGTCCAACAAGGCAGGAAGTATGGCGATAAATAAACCAGCAAGTACAGTGCACTTTGTACAGAATGGCCTGTTTAGTTATATCAAAACCTTCTTCACTCACCTTTCTTTGAGGGGAGTATTCCTCCACTGTGCTGGGGAAAAAAAAAAAAAACAAGTAAAGAAAAAAAATTATGCACCAACCAACACAGGCCCAAACATCCATCCATCCATCAATTTTCTGAGCCGCTTCTCCTCACTAGGGAGGTGTGTGCTGGAGCCTATCCCAGCTATCGTCGGGCAGGAGGCGGGGTACACCCTGAACTGGTTGCCAGCCAATCGCAGGGCACAAAGAAACAAACAACCATTCACACCTATGGGCAATTTAGAGTTGTCAATTAACCTAGCAGGCATGTTTTTGGGATGTGAGAGGAAACCGGAGTGCCCGGAGAAAACCCACGCAGGCACGGGGAGAACATGCAAACTCCACACAGGCGGCGCCGGGGATTGAACCCCGGTCCTCAGAACTGTGACGCTCTAACCTGACGGCCACCGTGCCGCCAGGCCCAAACATGTTTCATTATTTAGCCCTTGAAGTGAATCTTGTGATTGTTCATTTTTGATTTGCATAAATCCATCTCCCACACTGTCTAATCAAAGCATACGCGTGTTTGGGTTCACTTCATTATTTCAAGTCAATGTCAAGAAGTTGAGAGCAGCTTGCTTGGCGGATTTTTTTTTTCCCAACCTTATTTATTTATTCTACCTATTCTCCACAGTTAGGCCTGATGGATGACTATGATGAGTAGCCCTGTCTATTAGGGTCCTTTGCATCACAATAGAACCAACTTGCTGGGCAGCAGCCGTCCTGGCCTCCTAAAAATATATCTCAGGGTGTGGAGTGCTGTGAATCATAAGGCAGCCTTTTGAAAGGCTTCTAGAGAAGTAATGGAGTTAAGTTACTTAGCTATTAGGAGCACATGACAGGCTTTCTTTTGCAGAAAAGCTAGATTGGCTAAGTCTGCATTCTGTGGCACAAAGCAGCCAATTTTGTCCTCCCAATGGGTCTCATTGTAAAAAGCCCATAAATAGTAGAGTATGTCACTTGGTGCCACCCACACAAAGTGTACTGGTTGTAGTGGGTCTCCCTCTCTGGATGTGAGCAGGAATGAGTCAGTGACAGAAAACAACAGCGGCAGCATCAGGCGGGATCATTTGCACTGGCTTCTGATGGACAGCAGGACAGAGCCTCCCCTGGGAGACTCTGATTGGAACCTGCGGTCCATGGAGGGCGAGGGAGGGGGGGCAGTCACACATGGTGAAGTGCATGGCAGCTGGGGGATTGTAACCTCCACCAAGGAGGTCATGTTTTAATCTCTGTTTGTTTGGTAGCGAACAGGATTCCGCGACTACTAAATCAATTTCCACAAAACTGTGTGGAGGGCGAGGCAAGAACCCTCTGACCCTCCCACCCCCAATTTCTTCATATATTTATTTTTTAAATACATTTTCCTTATTCCTCATTTTCAAGCATGAATCCCAATGACAAAATACCGGCGTGTACAGGAGGTGGCTGTCTATTTAGGTGTACTGATCCAAATTAGGATTGTTTGTACTTTGGGGAGGCCTGCAGTGTAAAGTAGATTAATTCTGTGTTTTAATTTGTAAATGTAATTATTATAATTAATCATTATTATCTATGTTTTAAGATCACAAAACATGACACTGTCTTACAATTAATGAAAGAAAAGTAGCCTTGATAAACACGTTCACAACAGCAGTAAACCAAATTATATATATTATATATATAGTAATGATAAATTATGTATTATAATTCTCAGCATTCTAATTATTATCCGTAAGAAAGAATAAAATATTGTCCGGAGTAATATACAAAAAAAATTTTTACGAGAAAAAGCAATCGAAACTGTACCTAATGCAGTAATCCCTAACCGTACCCAGGAAATTACCAAATGTTGTTTAATTGGTCTGAACACGGTGGACGACTGGTTAGAGCGTCAGCCTCACAGTTCTGAGGACCGGGGTTCAATCCCCGGCCCCGCCTGTGTGGAGTTTGCATGTTCTCCCTGTGCCTGCGTGGGTTTTCTCCAGCCACTACGGTTTCCTCCCACATCCCAAAAACATGCATGAATTGGAGACTCTAAATTGCCCGTAGGTGTGAATGTGAATGTGAGTGCGGATGGTTGTTTGTTTGTATGTGCCCTGCGATTGGCTGGCAACCAGTTTAGGGTGTACCCCGCCGCCTGCCCGATGATAGCTGGGATAGGCTGCAGCATGCCCGCGGCCCTAGTGAGGAGAAGCGGCTCAGAAAATGAATGGATGGATGGATGGTCTGAACATGATCATTTATGTACGACAAATCTTTGTTCATCTATCTGCCAGGGATGTACAGCGTATTAAATACTCTCCCACAAATTGGCAGAAGTTGGAATTAATTTGTCCATGCATTGCCATTCATACAAAAGAATAATCCTTTTGAGTTCAGTTTACTGCCAGCCCGCACAGTTAAAGTGGATGTTTGACTTCAATAGCCGTCAATGGCAGTGAAATGAAAGAGTCGAGATTTCAAACTGAGTAAGTACAACCCGAATTCCAATGAAGTTGGGGTGCTGTGTTAAACATAAATAAAAATATAATACAATGATTTGCAAATCATGTTCAACCTATATTTAATTGAATACACTACAAAGACAAGATATTTAATGTTCCAACTGATAAACTTTATTGTTTTTAGCAAATAATCATTAACTTAGAATTTTATGGCTGCAACACGTTCCAAAAAAGCTGGGACAGTATCATGTTTACCACTGTGTTACATCAACTTTTCTTTTAACAACATTCAGTAAATGTTTTGTAACTGAGGTCACAAATTTTTGAAGCTTTGTAGGTGGATTTATTTCCCATTCTTACTTCATGTACAGCTTCAGGTGTTCTACAGTCTCTGTTGTCGTATTTTACGCTTCACAATGTGTCACATATTTTCAATGGGAGAGAGGTCTGGACTGCAGGCAGGCCAGTCTGGTACCCGCACTCTATTACTACAAAGCCACGCTGTTATAACACGTGCAGAATGTGGTTTGGCATTGTCTTGCTGAAATAAGCAGGGACGTCCATGAAAAAGACGTTGCTTGGATGCCAGCATATGTTTCTCCAAAACCTGTATGTACCTTTCAGCATGAATGGCGCCTTCACAGATGTGTAAGTTACCCATGCCATTGGCACTAACACAGCCCCATACCATCACAGATGCTGGCTTTTGAACTTTGCGTCCATAACAGTCCGGATGGTTCTTTTCCTCTTTGGCCCGGAGGACACGACGTCCACAATTTCCAAAAACAATTTGAAATGTGGACTCGTCGGACCACAAAACACTTTTCCACTTTGCATCAGTCCATCTTAGATGAGCTCGGGCCCAGAGAAGCCGGCGATGTGTTGTTGATAAATGGCTTTTGCTGTGCTTATTAGAGTTTCAAGTTGCACTTACGGATGTAGCGCCGAACTGTATTTACTGACATTGGTTTTCTGAATTGTTCCTGAGCCCATGTGGTGATATCCTTTACACATCGGTGTCGGTTTTTGATGCAGTGCGACCTGAGGGATCGAAAGTCACGGGCATTCAATGTTGGTTTTTGGCCTTGCCGCTTACATGCAGTGATTTCTCCAGATTCTCTGAATCTGAATCTGAATATCATCTTTTGATGATATTATGGACCGTAGATGATGAAATCCCTAAATACCTTGCAATTGTATGTTGAGGAACATTGTTCTTAAACTATTCGACTATTTTCTCACGCACTTGTTCACGAAGAGGTGAACCTCGCCCCATCTTTGCTTGTGAATAACCGAGCAATTCAATTCAATTCCTTTTATACCCAATCATGCCACCCACCTGTTCCCAATTAGCATGTTCACCTGTGGGATGTCACCTGTCCCAGCTTTTTTGGAACGTGTTGCAGTCATACAATTCGAAGTTAATGGTTATTTGCTAAGAACGACCAAGTTCATCAAGTAGAACATTAAATATCTTGTCTTTGTAGTGTATTCAATTAAATTTAGGTTGAACATGATTTGCAAATCATTGTATTCTGTTTTTAGTTATGTTTAACACAACGTCCCAGCTTCATTGGAATTGAGGTTGTACATTTCTGAGTACAAAGAGACAAGTTCATAGTTATGTCAGCATACGTTTACACCTTTTGTGACATTTTTGGTTGGTGGTATGCCGCAGGATTCTTTTTGTTAATGTAAAATACAGAATGTGCCGTAGCTCAATAAAGGTTGGGCATGTATAACACAATGTGCCCTTAGTCATATATGTGTATGTGTGTGCACATGCATCTAAATAAATTTTTCTTTGAATAGCTCAGTATAATTTGATGAACGTGCAGCTTGTGCCTCACACATTTTCCTGCACATAAACGAGATGTTGCAATGAGCCGCCGCTTCCATTGAAGATGAACTCGCTCGTTATCAAGCAAGGACAGAAAGTGTGCCAAAATGTGGCTATTAAAATTGCAGCCTCGCTTCAGTAACTTCCTGTCCCCCACACCCTGGGGTGTCCCTCGCCTAAAGCGGTAACATCGCAAAGCTTCATCACCCCCCAAAATAATATCAACCAACTTTAGCAAAATGTCTCTTAATTGATGCTTGCACATTGCTGTATTGGTATTAGTATTTATTAACTGTCATTTATCTGACAGCTCGTCTTGATTTTATGCCCTCGATTTATGGAGATTCCTCATAAAGAGCTCCCTGACTTTCATATTTACATGCACAAAAGCACAGAACACTGCATTTCCTCGTCAGCCTCTGAAAGGATCCATTGATGAGAGAAGAAGAAGCTTTTCCTTTGTGCGGTGTACATGTACAGTATCTTGAAGCTTCCTCTTAGGGATGCAGAAGTTCATACTTGTACTTGTCTTACCCAAAAACTGCAATATTGTTGTCTATAAATTATTTGGTAATCAGTCATTGATGACTTCTGATCATGTTACTCACTGTCTACGATGCAGCTGGTAAAGCTTCTGCAGCTCCCTAACATCCCTCTCCAAGGCGGGGTGCTCATAAAGGTCATCCAGCATATAGTGGTACAAAGTCTGCAAGGAAAAGTCTGTTTTGATTTCTGCCTGTTAAAACCGCTGCTTTCCCCTGCTTTATTGCCAACCATTCGTCCTCTACCTTCATGAACACTTTGACATGCTCGTCCTCTCTTAGGAAGTCTCTGCAGAGAAGCATCCACTGCGACACCAGGTGCGCCACTTTCTGTTTCCTCTCCAGAGCCTCCTTCGCATCTTCTTTCACTCTGCAGCACTTGCAGCAATAAGTAAGTGTGGGTTAAGGCGAAAAATGTAAGATGTGTGATTTTGACTTCAGGCTTGTTCGCTTGGGAGCCTGTTGAATACAATGGAATGATGAGGAAATATTATTTGGTTGTTATTGAAGGATATTGTCCCAGAAGAGCTTGGCATAAATCACTGGTTGACATAAACACTGGGTAGGTCAGCAAAAAGTCATCCAAAAGTGTGTCTGTAAACACAGAAACATCATTATAATACAAATGTACATTTTCAGTGCTACTGGACCATTTAAACTCTTGTATCTGCCAGTATGACTCATTTATGAAGTGGAGTCATATCAAAGGAGAGCAACATGAGAGAGATTTCTGAGAGAAAAAGTCCTTCGAGCCTCTGATGATGACTTCCACCAGCCAAAGCTTCACTTGTCCAAACAAGCCCGAGCGTAGCTTTATCTCGGCCTCTAAATGTGCTGGTACGTGTAGGTTGACTCGCTGCAAACTATGATTAAGTCTTACTGATCATGCTTAGCCAGCATCTTAATGTACTTTTCTACCAGTGTTTCCTCGTGTGTTGTTTGCCCTCCTCAAGGTTGCACATGCTTAAATGTTCCTGTAAAATTATTGAATAAAAGCTGATCAAGGAAAAATTTTTTTTTTTTCAAATGTTCACAGTGAGTTTTTTTTAAATTCAAAATTTAGAAAATATGAATAGTAATAAGTACTAAGGACATTTGATATGTTGTGATTAAATTAAAGCATTATACTTCATATATATTTATGAATTGCATGAAAACAATATGCAAAACACACTATCCATCCATTTTCTGAGCCGCTTCTCTTCACTAGGGTCGCGGGCGTGCTGGAGCCTATCCCAGCAATCATCGGGCAGGAGGCGGGGTACACCACTTAAAAATGATGTACCGTAAATTCTCGTGTATAATGCGCACCCTTGTATAATGCGCACCCCCAAGTTGAGCTAAAAATTCTGGAAAATGCTTCTACCTGTTTACAATGCATGATTTTACTTCTACCCATATGAGCAAAACATGAAGTATTATCTGTATTTTGTTAGTTTTTTCAAATAATTATTCTGAACTTAAGCACTTTATTTGAACACATAATACTTTCTTTTTATTTACATGCTCTTATTTTGAAATTCACAGCCCTACTTTTATTGAGTAAGTGAGAACACACACAGTTGTGCTCAAATGCCCAGGCAGAATTTGTAAGATGTGTACAATTCTTTTAAGAAAACACGAAGGACCAGGCGAAACACATTTAATTTTATTTTAATGGGATTTCAATTAAACTGTCAAGCATTTCAGAAAAAACATTATCATTAAACAA
This sequence comes from Phycodurus eques, assembly GCF_024500275.1. Taxonomy (NCBI): domain Eukaryota; kingdom Metazoa; phylum Chordata; class Actinopteri; order Syngnathiformes; family Syngnathidae; genus Phycodurus; species Phycodurus eques. The sequence continues at coordinate 29,276,285 of NC_084528.1, read as the reverse complement.
AACATAACCATAAAATAATTAATGATGGTTGTTTTTCAGTCATCAGTCATATTAAAAAAAAAATAAAAAAATTCACGCATTGGGCCTAGGTATGTAAACCTGCACAACTGTACATATATGCAGTCATATGTACCCCTGTCATATCAGAATGAAAGTGTAGGCTACACCTTTTTCATAACATCTAGGTGGCATACGAGAATGAAAATGTACAACTTTTTCATAACCTCTCGCGGTGGCATACATTTATAAAATGTGAAAGTCTTTTTCATTTTCTCCTATACCTATGTGTAATGCGCACAGTTGACTTTTGACATTTTTTTGGGGGGGGGAAATACGCGTTATACACGAGAAATTACGGTAATATGATTTTACTGTAGTATCTTTTATGCAGTGTGTTGTGGTACCCAGAAGCCTTAATTTCCTGACATGCTTGGAGTGAAGTGTAACCTGTTTTTGGAACACACTTGTACTGTATGTTTCTCCAATGTGCTTCATTTAAAACTATCAAACAACTTGTCTTGCAGTGGTAGTCAGCATTTGCATTCCGCTTATATTATGTGCTCAAACATTAAACCAAACCTTGACGAATGGAAACTCATCATGGGTGAATTGATCCGCTCTTTTATAATCTTGCATGGAATCAATCAGGCTGACAATCGGTTTTCTATTTCAATAAGTGCACATAAAATTGATTATCGCACCCTTTGAATTAAGCATGTATATGTGTCACTTATTGACTACAGCCACCACCAAAGAGGCATTTTCCATTTGTCAAAAGCTTAAAATCCTTGTAGCTGGAACATCTTGTCTTTATGAACACAACATATTATTTTACGTTATTTTTTTTAAACTTGTAGCACACATCTATAATGTAATAGGAAAAAAAATACTTTGGTTGTGCATTGGTAGTGAAGTTATTCAAGTAGCTGACTTTTGTGCAGCAGGGGATCAATTCCTGATTAGTGCGCCCTTCACAATCACCCTGTGATTAGCCTCACTTACACAGAGATGTTGCGACTGGTCACGTCAGAGACGTAACAGGAGATAAAAGCAATAAACCTCATTGTCATGGAGCTCAGAGAAGGCAGAATATTCCCACAAGCGTGTATGTTTTGACACAGTGACTCAGCACTTTACAATCTGATACATTGCGAGATAACTTGATGGACTGTCACATTCAGCACAACAGATGAGGAAAAGTTGACAAGTGTCAAACTTCACATCCCTGTCCCAGAGTGACGACATTCTCTTACACATAGGCGCAGGTCTGTCTCTGTTACGGCTCAAGTACTCTGATTTTTACAAGGTGGAAAATATTGGCTTCAACAAGCACTGGGAAAAGGGGCTACTGACTGGTGACCACACCAGGCGTAATATGCATTGCTCCCCATGTCTGCTTTAGGCTCCAACTCCCCTCCAACCCTAACAGTACACTAAGTGACACAGATGGATTGTGGTGACTTTATTTGCCCCATATATGCCGAAGGTGCTTTTAGAAGCAAATTACTAGTACCGAATAATGTTATCTAAGCTATCTTTAAGAGAAAAATTATAGAGCGTGCATGATAACAATGAGTTTATTGAGTCAGACCATTACATATCAGTGGGTGGAGATCAATTGATGTCTCTTTGCTTCTTCTCTTTTTAGCTGTGTGGCTCTGACCTTGTGACATCTCTGCAGTGAGCTTCTGTGCTCTCCTTTCATAGTGAACTCATGCAGAATGATTACTCAACAACACCTGTGAATTTAAAGGTAGGTGCCTCACTTGTCAATACGGTATTGTGTGTGTTTTTGTTAGTGTGTTTTTGTGGGGTTTTTTTTAGTGTGTTTTTGTTCCACAATGTTCCAATTTTGACACACCGTGTTGACTATTGCAGCACCAAATGCTACACAACACATGCCACGAGACAGCATTGAGATCAATTTCATTCACTTCCTCATCAGAATGAGTAATGATCCCCATTGAGGTGCTTTGCCTGCTTCCATCCCAATAACAGATTAAATGTGATCACTTACATTTACCAGGAATCATAGCATGTACCCGGTACCTCCCTCTCTTTCTCTCCCTCTCATCCTCTTTCCATTCTGGAGGTCTCCCCCTTGCCCGTCTCTGCTCGCTGCAATCACAATTTCTCCTCCCTGCTTTAGCAACAGAGAGTTTCCTCTGCCTTGGCAACAGTGTCACATTATTATTAGTGTACCTGCTGCCACACGGAGAAGTGAGTGCATTTGTTGAAAGAGTGTGTTTCCATTCTAAAGCTTAGTCTGCCTGCTGTTTGTATGAAAAAGCTTTTAAATGAGGAGAGCCAAACTGCAGCGTGGGGGAATGATTGCCTGGGAATGGAGGAAATTAAATGAAAAACAACTGATGAGATCCACGGGGGAGCGGGAGCCTGGCCCATCTGACTTAAGGTGAGCTGGGCTGCATCCTGGACTTGTCTCCAGTTAAGCACAGGGCATATAATACTGTATAGACAAAACCACACAAAATCACATTCAAACCTATGGACAATTTAGAGTCTTTGTATAGTCAAGGTTCGATATTTGCATCGTCACATATTGCTCATCATTATCATATTGCTTCGGTGCTATCTTGTGGCATCTTTGTGCCAAGGAACTATGCTGAATTGAAGTTGAGGAGCTTCATGTAGATCTTTGCCATCCCATTGAATCTATAAGCAATTTCACCTTTAGAGGGGTGTCAATTAGTCACAGATTTTCACTGTATAACCGGAAGCATGTTTTTGCAATGTGGAGGAGAAACCCACAAAAAGGTCCGAGCTGAGATTCGAAACCAGAACTTTTGACTGTGGGGCAGTATCGCCTACAGCAGACTCTGACCCACAATGATGACAGGGTCTGACTGACGGTGGATATTTGGAGGCTGATGCCGATATTGATATTTGGCGGAATAAAATTCAGATAACCGATTAATCGGCCAATTAATTTAAAAAGTACATATTGAATACAATATCTCATTCTTTGATCCCTTAACACTTACAACCATAACGATACGAATTGCAGGCAGAACATTGGACTGTTTCACAATACTTTGTCCTTTAGTATTAGTTTAACTTTACAAAAGAGACATAAATCGGCCGTTTTTTGCCAATTTTGTGTTTGTTTGTTTGAATATCATTATTTTTGTCTTATGTTGTAATGTGTTAATGTGTAGAAAAAAAGGCAAAAACTGGGGGGAAAAAAGTCTTCTTTTCCCTGATTTGATAAGGGCTAATATCGGTCAATTAAAATCGCCCGGCCGATTAATCGGTTGGACCTTAATAATGGCATCACGAAACAGTATTAGCAATAAAGCATTCCTGTGCATTCGGAAATTTGATGACGTGATCCCTCATGAAGAGCCCAAATGGTCTAACGGAGGTGGTGTCGAAGGTGTGTCACTTACCGGTCTCTTTGCCCTGTGTGGCCGCTGGTCCTCCTCCAGCCTCAAGCCATTCAGCATGTGGTCCAGGATTTTCTCTGGGGTCCCTGACACCACCATGTACCTGTCAGACACCACAGAGTCAGTGGACAAGTCCTCGTCCATGGAGGACAGCGAGCGGCCGCTGCTCCACTCCTCCTCGCCCTCTGTGCCCTCGTCGTCAATGTATCGGAAGTAGGGCACGTCGAACGTGGGCAGAGAGGACGGCTCTACCCTGCCGGTTCTGTCGCTGCCGCTGCTGCCGGTCCCCTCCTCGGACCTCTCTTCGTCTTCGTCCTCCTCCTGCTCCACCAAGGCGACGTGCAACAGCAGCATCTCATCCCGCACCAGGCTCATCCTTGCCCTCACGCCGGCAATGTTACCGTGCTTACCCTGCCATCCAGTCCTGTGTCTCCTCCTCACAGATAGTCTAAACAAGCCCCCCCAACCTGCTCGGAACGACTTGATCGGGAAGGCTGGAGCTCACAGTTCCATGCTGCTTAAGACTATCCAACACAGTCCTGTATGAGCACTAGTTGTGATGGATGCGTGTGAGAGTGAGAGTGATCCAGAGAGACCGATGAGAGGTGGAGAAAGCGTTCTTGAGAAAGGCAGGCAGGGATTTGTGAAGTGGCTTTACCTCCTGTTCCTCACCGCCTCCTCCTCCTCCTCCCGCTTCCCTCCTCCCCTCGCCGGCTGTGACGACATCCTCTGGAGAACCAGAACGCAGCGGCCCCGCTCCTGCACGCGCACTGCCTCGTCACTCTGGACAGGCTGGACATGAGAGACGGAGAGAGGGAGGGATTGTATTATCACCAAGGAGACCCCCACCTCCTACTCCCACTCCCCCACTCCCGCCCTGCATGTTCTCCAACTAACACAAATCACCACTGATTTCCATTACAATGCTCTGTCAAAGCCTGCACTGTAAATGAAGCCCAATTTCCACTGATCATTATTCAGGTTGTATCAGTAGGAGCCCATTCAGGGATTAACATAAGTGGCTCATACATATTTTAATTACCGATTCCTGATGTCGGCTCTATTAAATTATGACTAGTGCCTTCGGGGTCTCGGTGGTGTAGAGTTTACATTGTCTGCTGTTTCCTAGCTGTCTTTATGATTTCATATTCAGATTTGTCATGCCAAGTCACTCTATCTGATATAAATCTGAACCAGGAAAGGTCACCTCTGTTCTATCTTTAAATCGTGTACGGGGAGACAGGCAGGTCCTCTTTTTGCACGGCTTAACCAGACAGTGTGGGTGGTAAACGCGCAGTAACTCCTCATAACATCTGATAATTTGCACAGCAATCATCAGTGTGTCATGCCAGGAAATGTGTATATTTCTGGCAAAAAGTAAAGGAATTAATATAATATATTTCATTTTTCTGCTCATGATGGTCAACTACTGGAGGTGATTTTTACAAACAAAACAACTCAAACTTAGGGCATGTTTTATACTACGGTATACATAAAATACACTTAAAAAAGGTTGAAAATGTAATGATGATACTAAATTTGTGTGGTTTGTTGGGTTCATTGACAGATACATTTAGATCCATGATGACGGTCAGTTGTAAAGACTGCATATACCTTACTCGTTCGACTGAAAATGCTAAAATTGTTGACTCATTATATGTTGGCTTGATTGTTCCAAACATTTTTCAAGGTTATTAACAGCAGTTTTCTCTGTGGTGTATCAAATTTAGAAGACATTTCCTTTCCTTTTGAAGAATTTTAACACCATGAATTTTCAAAGCATTACTTTTTCGACAAAATCCTACTACATTGTCAGTGCATAGCAGACGCTATGCAATGTAAAGGTATACGGTAGACAGATGTACTGTATACCAACTCCAAACATTGCTTTTTCCCCCCGTTCCAGATAGTAGGAAGTATAAGGATTGATGGAAGCCACTTAACAACGGCGGGTTTGGATCGCATATATTGGCCATAATGAGGACTTTACTGTACAGTACATGCACACGCAGTCTGCCCTTGTTCTACTCCTCCTTCTCACCCATCAGTCAGTGCAGCACTCATCTCTGTGTATGCAATTAGCTCTGCAGATACCCTGGAAGCAGTTGCTTCACCCCCCCCCCCACTTCCCTAATTGCCTTTTGAAGAGACGCGTTCAAGCATTACTTCCAAAGGCGCATTATCATTGTTACAATATGGTGTATATACAAACATAGCATATGCAAGTCTTGGGCTAGCTTTGTTTTTTTCATTTTGACATTGACAATAAAGATTCAGGTGTTAGTAAGTTGATCACTATTAACTGAGTTTGTCAGCGTCAATATGCTAACAAATCTTTCCTCACGATGAATTATTTATCTGACTCTGCCCAACTCTCATCTAGCCCTGAAGTCTTCCCAAAAGAGATGAAGTCTGTAGAAGAGTAAACACTATTGGAGAGCTATGTGATTTTAAATGGTTTATTGTCTCTCTCTGGTTTCCAGATGCATTCCGCTGGCTAGAGGGACCCTCTCTGCTCTGTGCTGCTGGCATACATGGAATGGAACCCTCAAAGGGAACTGTAAAATCTCTGTCCTGACACAGCGCACATTTGGGCCAAATTCTGCTCGGGGTTGTTCAAACACCAGCTTGGTTTTCAAAGAAGCATTTGATGTTGACTTGGTTATCCCTAAAAGTTCCTTGCAGAGGCCTCTGTTGTCATGCTTTAAGCTCTGATCAAATCTACAGTGTGCGCGTTATGCAAAATATTTGCACATGCATTTGCAAAGAAGAGCAGTTCCAAGTAATTATCCAACAAGGCGACGTGAATTATACGAAGGATATAAATCATAGAGAAATAAATGAAATAAGACTGAAAGTGATTGCATAACAGTCAGAGTGCATTCGACTGGAATAGTCGTGCATTCGCCATCTGGGAACGCTGAGCTCTTTGATGCCCATATTTAGATATGAATATGAGTCACATGGCATGAATGCGCCTAGCATCATTGGATTATTGTAAACCACTAGATAATCTCTATATTTCCCAAGTCAAGTATTAACTAAGATCTGATTGGATAACGCATGACGGTCATACTGTATATGCGTATATTTATATCGGTGCACATTATTTTCCACTATTTACAGTATATAGGAGCAGTACGAGAATAGCTTGTTTTATGCACGTTATCGGGCACACAGATTAACAAAGGCATTGTGCAGGCAATGCGTCATTATGTTGAGATAAACAGATTTAGTGTTTGGAGAAAAGGTCGAGGACCTGATGCACTCGACTCCACCCTGAAGCCACAAAATGTCCTCGCATGGTGGTCTGGCTTGCTTGCGTCACTGCTTCCTGCCATTGTTGCACGGTCGAAGCGAGCGCAACGATCCAGTCGTCAGGAAGCTGAGCCCGCCATGATCTCAACCAATCAGAGACCATCGTTTGAAAAGTGAGGTAGATGCAATCTGTCCACAATACTTTAGTTGTCCTATTTTACCAATTTTTCGCTATCTCTGGTGTGTTCTCAGGATTACTTTACACAAGTGGAAGATGCAAATATACAGTTGAGCCCTGAAGTATTGAACAAAAATTTTAGTTTTTATGATTTTTCCCTTAATAAACCACCAGAATTTGAAATAAAACGAGTTATTGGAGAATACAGTGACTATAAAAAGCAGACTTCTTATAATTACTGTAGTCCCCTGTTCAAATCTCAGGTTTTTGTGATGTAAAAAATGTATACTAAGTCATTTAAAAACTTTTTCCACCATTAATGTGACCTGTGCAACAAGTCTACACACCCTTTTATAAGGGTGTGTGGACATTTTATAGCAACTGTAGACTTCCATGTTTTTTAATTTAAAACGTTTTTAATGCAGTGTACCTCCTTTTGGTACGTGGAAGATGGCGTCATGTTTTCTTGGTGGAAAAAACAACAAAAACCTTCACAACATCAACAGAAGTTAAGAGTATCCTTAAAAGATTAGTTTAGCTACGTTAAAATCGGAATTGGAAAATATTGGGAAGTACATAAAAACTCCAAAGTATAGCACATCATGTGTCAAACATGGCGGAGGCCGTGTTATAGCATGGGCATGCTAATGGAAGGTGTTGCCTGGTGTGACTACTGAACAGAGGAACAAGGATGACTTGTAGGGTGAATAGAAATATGCTCTCTTCTCACATTTAGCCTTATACAGTGATTTCTTGACGTGAGCGTTTTTTCCAGCTATGAGCTGTTACTTGGTCAGTTTGATGCTTTGTGTTGTGTGGCAAAATTTGAGTTCCAAGCAAGCATCACAGTGTGCCACTGCTCAAGTCAAGTGACAAAAATGTGGGCAAGGAGAGGCACAGCTGCACACTCAGCCGTTTATTGATTCTGATCATTCTTAATCCATTTGGGTGAAAAGCATGCTAAAAGCTGTCACTCATGTTCAAATACTTCTGGACCTAGCTGTACTGTATATTGTTATGTTTCTGAGGTGACTTGTCTTGCAAATGAATTGCTTATTGAGTAAATTATTATTTTGCCTTAGTCTTGTGAGCTAATCTGTAAGGACATCAGTCACAGTGTATCTAAATGCTAAAATATTACTGGTGACATCAATAAAGTGAAGCTTGAGAGCAGCATTTTGGAGACATTCAAGTTCTTCATTAATCCATTTACAGAAATGTGATGCCAAAGTTTCTCAATGTTTTTTTTCTCACCTCATTTGCCTTCTGTGGGCCCTTGCTGTGATTCTGCAAGAAGCGGCAGCCATCCTTGGCCAGTCTCTGGACCATCTCCAATCTGGACAGCTCCTCCTTATCATGCAGGACGCACATGTTGCCCGGCTGCAACGAAGGGGAGACGGAGAACATGTACCTCAGACCGCAGTCCCACGACATCGCTGCCTCGACGACCGGGACAAAGACTACAAGTGGAGTCTCGGAGCTGACTTGCAAAGAGACGAGCAGCCGAAAAACGAGTCTGTTGTAAGCTCGACAAAATCCCAGGGAGTCCAGGTGCGTGCGTACAAAGTGAATGACACACTGCCTTCTCGTCCTTCCCTTGCCTTTCACCACAGGGGCGGGGAGGGAGTTGGGAACAAGGGCAGGTTCAGGAAACATCTGGCCAGCCAAACACACCCAAAAAGGAAGTTTGAGAATCTCTCGAATGCAGGAGTCTGGATTGACGGAGTGGGCAGGGTGCATTGAACTGGAAGGTCAGACACTTTGTTCAGCCAGGCACACAATACGATAAGTAAATGTCAAACCACATTTGTTAGGTGTTACTTGTGTTCGTATTATTCATCCCATGAAGGAAGGGCGCAATAATGATAAACTATAAAGAAACAGCATTTCAATGTTTACTCTCTCATGAAGCTGATATAAGCTTACAAAATAATCTTTTGAAATTCTAATCAAGAATTTTTATTTGACACATTTGAACTGCATATAAATCAGTGATGCTTGAGTTGTTTGAATATTCACAAATGATGTTGAATAATGCAATCTGTCCACAATACTTTAGTTGTCCTATTGTACCCATTTTTCACTATCTCTGGTGTGTTCTCAGCATTACTTTAAACTAGTGGAAGATGCAAATATACAGTTGAGTCCTGAAGTACTGAAAAACAACAAAATGAGTTTTAGTGATTTTTGCCTTAATAAACCACCAGAATTGGAAAGAAAACAAGATATTGGAGTACACAGTGTATTATGTACAGTATTCCCCTGTTCAAAGGTCAGGTTTTTGTGATGTAAAAAGTCATTTCAAAACTTTTTCCACCATTAATGTGACCTGTGCAACAAGTGTGTTATCATTAAACGTTTTCTGTTTGCTGACACTGGCATCACAAAAAAACAAACACTTGAGTTAGTCATGCTGGTGGTCACTGAGCTTCACTCACAATGTTTCAAATGGTTGTAATATTACTCCCAATAGTGATGTAATTGTTTTCATTTGCAGGAAAGATCTTTGAAACCTCACCTTTCAGGTGACAGTGAGATTAAAAGAATGCTACAGTACATACAATACTACTGACCAAGGACATTTATTTTTCCCCTATGAGCATTTTATCTGTTAACGTTCTATCGATTTTTCCACGGACAGCAGCGTAGCGTCTGAACGGGTCCTTGCAGGGCCTTTCACTTGTGCTGGCGTCCCTCATGTGCTGACCCAGCAAAGTGCCACATAAGAAATGGTCCGTGATTACAGTTGCTCGTGTACCATTCACCTTTTTGCTCTTTTGAGAAGACGCAAAAGGAGTATTCCTAATTCCATCGGATGTACAGTATATTCTTTAAAGTTTACTTTTTACGACCAACAGTTTACAACGTCCGTTTGGCAGAGACAGTCCCATGTGTAAAATACTAGTACTGTACTTCTTTCATCAGTTTATAGGGTACACTAAATAGCAACAGTGGGAATTCTTATAGAAATTGTAATGAAAACCTTTGACTTCACAAGTAACGCACACTGTAACGTGAGGTTCTTGCTTTTTAACATTCTTAAAGAATACACCTCATGAAAATTAGACTTTTTAATTGCTTGTATAGAAATATCTTCCATGATATGATCCACTCGCCTGGACGAAAATCCAAAGCCAGTTTCAAGTGACGACCGTAGTCTGGCCACCGGACTACGCTGTCTGAAAAACTATCATGCAGAGGCACTATAATGCTGAAACTCCCACATACATGTAAGTGTTAGGCATTTTAGTGCATATCAGCCTTTTTTGGGGGGGCCGGTAAGAGATCAATTTAAAACAGTGTAAACTTCAGGGAGCTATTTAACTATTTATTTTTCACTTAACTATGTAAGAGATGCTAAGTGTTGGAGTATTATTCAAAATGTTGATGCCAATATTTCCCCTTTTACAGCAAATGAATAGGTGCTCCGGATATCGGTTATCAGACTCCTTGACCACTAATAATCAATATTCGCCCTGAAAAAAACCCCCCATCTTTCCTCTTTAATGGACTAATTTTAGCGAAATAGACTGTTACATGTCTATAATTCTTAAACCTTTGGTATTTTGACAGAAACGTCTCAGACCAGTTATTAAGGACTCTCGTTTTGAATTGTAGAAAACCCCCACAAAATATGTCTCCTTTAAAGTTGTCCGCTAATTAAAAAAAAAAAACTATCACCTTTAAAATGAATAATGAACAAGAATAAGTAGCTGATATGACAACAGCTGGTGACACGTGTGACTGGTGTATGTTGTGTGTTCTAATGCGCGTGTTATGTCTACTGGTGTAAATAGAGAATTCTGACGGCTTGAGGGAAGATGTTCTTAGTCAGCCACTCTGTCGTGGCCCTGCAGGAGCCGAGGCACTTGTCAGAGGAGACCCGCTGAAACAGTCTGTTGTTGGGGTGGTCAACGTCTTTGATGATTTTCTTGGCTCTGGACCTGCACCTTCTGGTGTCCATGTCCTGGTGCATTTCCCTTCCCGTGGTCCAGGTGGAAAATAAATAATAATAAATAATAAATAATGCACTTTCCAAGAAAGAAAAGATTTAAGCTGTTGATGTTTCATTTTAAATGTCATTAAGTCTGTCCCTTTACACAAAATATTAGCAGTTTGTTTTGAATTATTGTCCTTGACAGGACCAAATGAAAACCGAACCATTAACTTCAAACAAAGGTACGTAACAGAACAGTTACTTTTTCTTTTCTTTTTTTACACATCATTACAGCCATCCCCTAGCAGTTACACATTTATGCAGTTTCACTGTTATAACTATATATATTATAACTCCCCCCCCCCCCCCCCCCCAAACCTAGCTACGATGTTGCCCGCGATGAAAATAAATTTGACCCCCCGTTCTGGATGCTCACTGAGCTGAAATCTGACAATATTTTCTTGTTTGATGTCATGCATGAAAGGGGTTCACCGTTTGGATTTTTCGTTGACTTTAGAGGCATATTTCCTGAAACTGCGCGATCCCCGACAGTTTGGTGCCTCAAGGAGACAAACGATGCGGTCGGCCTTGAATATCTACAAACAGCCTTGTACTATTGGGTCCTATGTGCTCCTTTTCGAGTTTCTCAGAATAGTGAGGCAACTGCAGCTTCGACGTGCTACCACTGACCCAGTTTTGCAATTAAACGAATTTCAAAGTGAGAATGCCTAAAGTCAGACTTGTTAATGTGTGCACGTTAATCAGGGACTAGGATGAAAAGCATCAGGGATGCTGTAGGCCTGGAGGAAGTGATGAAAGCTCAGTTTGCTTTTTGCATTTTTTCACTGATAAGTGAATAGTGGACTCTTTTACACCATACTAAAATAGTCGTATTTCACCTCCTGTGGTGTCTTTCGCACGCAAGCACAAGTGCTTTAAAATGATTGCAGAACAGTGAGTACATACAAATATTAACATTGTTGTTAAGAACATCTGGCACAAAGGACTTTTCAGAAATCACACCATTTTTAAAAAGTGATTTCGAAGAAGCAAACCAAAGTATTGATGTGTAGATTTTTTACTTTTTTTTTGTGCTGCCCCCACAGAAGGATGCTAGTGATGCCAAAGAGGAAAACTGAGGATAACCATAGAACAGAAAGTGGAAATTACTCCCGAATTGTAAAGTTTCTGGATCCTCAGTACAACATAAGCCGCGCGAGGGCTGTTTGCAGTTCCGTTCCCACGGCAGCAACATAACCCAAATTTGGCGGAACGTGCTGTAGAATTTCGCTAACTGGCACTAAAACTGTAGTAAAGTCATAATTATAGTTGATATTTGTATAAAAATGTCAATGCCATAAATATAAAACTGTCATATAAAAACAAGTACGGCGCTAATTTAATGTCAATGTGCCGCATGTTGACATTATTATGCTGCTGCACAAACACGCTCACTACACACCATCCGTAATGTCACATGTTGGGACAGAAACTGTGGACCTTCTGCACATTTACAGTAAATATTATATATTAAAAAGCTTTATAAATTACAGCAATGCCAATACAATGCCATGAGGGCTTTTTCACAACTTCCTGTTCCCTCTCTCTGTCTGTCAGGGTGAGTTGTTTTACTTCATCTTAGTTTTATTTTGTTTAATTATACAATGGTTAACTTCTCTATTTGAATTTTAAAAGACTAAAAAGTATTTTAAATGATTTTAAATTGTAAGACAATTAATAAAAGTTTAATGAAACTGAATGTTTGAGTCTGGAGAAAAATGTATCCACTTTGAGAACATTTATTTTTTGCAATGAGAGCAACCAACGACAATTAATTGTGTTCAGCTTCAAAAGTTCTATTGTATTAGTACAAAAGATGATAGGAGTTCAAATTATAGTGCGTAGCATTACTTGGCTTGCCTTATTTAGCTGTAGCTGTTGACTATACCTTTGTCACGTCATCTGTGGTAAATTGGAGATTACAACTGTAGGGAGAGACCTGAAGGGGAAAAAAGAGAGAGAGAGAGCGAGAGAAAAAACACGCCCACCGGTTTTCCTTGTAGTCGGCATGCATGTCAAGACAAACTGTCATTTGAAAGATTCTTTATGATTTATTATCATGATGATATCAGTCTGAAATAAACAGTGGCAACACACGATATGTAGAGGTCACAGGAAAATGATACAAATATATTGCAGAGGTGATGCTGGTTGTGGGATGTACTGTACATGGAGGCAATATGAAAATAATCCCCAACTGACTGTGTTCTTGCTCTTTGTCGAGGCGAGGTCACGCTGGGTTCATTTGAAATGCGACAGTGTTGATTTCAAACATTTTGAAAAGTATTTACTAACACTATGATATTGGTTATTTTACATACACAAGCCATTGGAGGAAAAATGTGTTCTGTAGCGTCGATGCCTATGTTTATTTATGTGCCATGTGTTTGTTGGATTCATGCACATGAAAATTAATCGGGCGAAGAAAATGTTTCGTCCATTCAAAAGGGAGCTGCCTTTCATATTTTTATTTCAGCTTTATTTCATATGATCTCGTGTAATTCCCTTTATTTTCCTTTATTGGAATCCTGGAACATTTCCAAGTGGGTGGATCAGTAACATCCGTATACTGCACTGTATGTCTTTCTTTTCTATGCATCAGTATGTTCCTCACAACGATGGTTCTTTTGTGCGTGCAGGCTAAAAAAAAATGTCACCATCCATCCACTTCCATAGAGAAAGCTTGAAAAGGTTCATTGAAAGCCTTGCTGTGATCCTATGGGGCTTACGAAGGCATAGAGTGCCGTTGTAAATTCCACTCGGACGTCTCCCCCGGAGGTTTCGTTGCTGCATTTATAGCGGCCATTCATATTCATGATACAGTGTTGCTCCCATTCTATTGCACCTGAGTTCTGGTTTGCTGCTTTATCACACGCAGGCCCTGCAGGAAGGAAGCAGCTGAGGTGAGACAGACTCTGACTGTTGTGTGCTGAACGGAATGGCTAATTCACGGAACAGGAGGGAGACATTCGTTTCGCGCGGTCAGAGCGGACTCAGTGCTGGTAAGCGTCTCGTGCTTTGCATTTGTGGGCCCCGTCTGCGCCTTTAGGTGTTCAGGTGACGTTTTCTCTTGGCTTTGTGCGCATACAGGAAGTACATAGTGTGTCCAGTGGCGATGAAGAGCACAGAAATGAGAACTAGGATGCCAAAATGCTGTGGCTGTGGAGCAGAGATGACCATTATGAAGTGGAGCAGGTCCATCAGGTAATTCATAGAGCTCTGCACCCCATTTACAACACCTCGCTCAGACTCACAGATGTTCTCCTGCAACAGCTGGGTGACGGTCAGGTCAAAGGACCACAAACCTGCAACACAGGTGACACTGGGCTTTAAAAAAAAATACCTGGCTAGCAATTCATTAACAGTACTCTATAGATAATTCTGACCAATTGCACAATAATATCCAAAACTGTTTCAAATTTTCTGCCTTTACAAATAATGTGCAGTTTCGATTGACAGTGTCAGGATTGGTCACGATTGCTTTATTTCTGTGGTTGTAGTTTGCAGTGGTATGGAACTGTACTACATACAGTACTGCATTTTAATGAGAGCTATTTTGGATACCTCAGTTATACAAGAGAGTAAAAAATATTAGCCAGCTACAATGCAAAATCACAAATCAAACTGTCCCCGAAGCCCCAAACCAAACAGTTAGGCCTTATAGCTTTATGATAAACGTTTGCACTTATATCTGGATGAAACCTCCTAGCAACAAATTAGGGATAGACATTTTATCACAATACCGTACCCAATAAGGAAGAAAAATAGATCATTATTAATGGTAACATTTGATTAATAAAAAACATTTTTTGGAATGATATTGGAGAATCTTTGTTCAAATGTTGTGAACTCCCGTTTTGATGCCAGTGTTACATTAAGCACAATAATGTTTCTTCGGAGGAGTTGTGCCAGAGTGTGGCTGTATTTCAGCTTCCCATAGCTGATGAGACTGACTGAACAGCACCTCTTCTGGTTACAGCCAAATATTGCAACATTTTTGTTGGCCTTAACATTCTCATAGAAGGCAAGGTGATTGTGTACTATGGTCAGTTGTTATAAAATTTATGCTATGGTAGCTATCTTCACATCCACAGAACTGCTTTCATTTCTTTTTTTTTTTTTAAAAGAATCTTTACAACAGTTTTCCCTCATACTCCAGCTGCCTTATAATGTTGATTTTCAGTGTAGTTGCATTTAACCAGAAGGTTTGGCAGACAAATTGAGTATTAATTGTGACATTTAGCAAGTGGGAAAACAATGTGTTCACTGGTGGATGTACTGTGTAAAAGTAAATGAGCTCGACTGAATGCCGAGTGTTGTTTGAACCATGTCCGCTCACCGATGCGTGCCGTGATGACGCCCATGAACAAAAGGATAATGGAGATGTAAGATTCCGGTGCGCTACCGGAGGGCACGTTGTCAAAAAGCACAGTGTTGTTGGTCCAGTGGATGGAGGAGCGGTCGGGTAGAAGTGGTTGATTGCTGCCTCCTCTCAGAGGAGACGTGTGCTTTTGTCTTTGGCTCGCCATCCCTCCAAGCTCAGAGGAGGAGTTCGAGGTAAAGTAAGGAATGAGCAAGCTAAGATCCATGGGGCTTCCGGGGGCAAAAACGGAGCACACGCACAGTAGCAAGCAGCCCAGGTGGAGGCAGCTGGAGATGATGCCGGTGTTGATCAGACCGTACATCTTCCTCAGTCTCGTGAACATGACGGTGCCCATCAGTCCCGTGATGGCCGATACTCCCATCAGCAAACTGAGGAGGGAGCCGCTTATGCCCTGAGTGTAGGCGTAGCCAGTGGTGATGCAATCAAAGCCCAGTACGGTGGTGTAGAGGAACGCTAGGCCCATTCCGGCCAGGAACACTGGCTGCTGATAGTAAGATCTCCATCCATCCTTGCAGGTGCTCACCAGCCAGCGAAAGCTCCGGAAGCACAGCGGGAGATAGGTGATTTCGTTTAGGTGAAGGCTGGCGTCGCTGTTGTCTTCTGCCAGAGGCTGAACGACTTCACCTTCGCCTGATGACAAATAATTAGCCAGTCAAACAATATTTCGGGCACTTTCGCACAACAGCAATTTTTGTTGCGGAGCATATTGTTGGTGAGGACTGTGACAGCATACAAAGGTTTCAACAAATTGATTGAAATCTAATTTTGAAATCACAAGTCAAGGGTAACACTATCCTCAACTATTGTTGAAGCCACTGCAATGAGGCGTTTGATAACAAAAAAAAAAGCTAAATGCTTGCAATATCGCAACATTATTTAAGACATATGACTAATTTAAATTCTGGAACAGATTTCGGCAAGAATCCTGGAAGTTGACACAAATTAGTTGCTTTTGCGGGCCAGATGTGGCCCACGGGCCTTGATTTTGACACCTGTGTCCTACGGGATACATTGTGGTCATCTGCAATCCATCAGTTCTAGTCTAATGATGCATTTGAAATGAAATCCCACCTTGTGATCTTCTCCTGTCCAACCCTTGCAGAGTGGCCTGGTCCACCGCCGTTGGCGGTTTGACGGAAAGAGCGGGGACGATGCGGTACACCCGCGACAAGAAGAAGAACTCCACAATGAGAGACACGAGGTTCCATCCCAGGATGAAGCCACACCCAACTACGTTGGAGGCCAGGGTCATAACCTGTCCCACCGCGAGCGGGGCCAGGATGTTCGTCACCTGATCTATCCGCCTCATGGTGGCATTCATTCCTTTTTTCGGGATCAGAGAGGCCGAGGTTAACGCGCTTGCTCGCCCGCCACGACCACGTGCATTCCCGAGAGGGCGAGTCCTCTTACCGGCTAGGTGGCCGCGGTTGTAGCCGGTGATGACTATGATCCAGTCCCGCTGGATGGCAATGGTCAGCGCAGTGCTTGCAAGGTTTGCCACATCTGCCAGGACGATCACCACCGTATAACAAACCACCTTGTGTAAGTTTTGCGATGCAACATGTTATTATGGAAGCACAGATGGTTTGCAGCCACAAGCTCACAGCGCAGAGGGGAACAACAGCAGCAATAATCACAGCCGTTATCCTGTTATTGCATATGAGTGAATGGACTTGCCGTCAATATGTCGGGTGTACTCACAGTCAGCCAGCCATCCCAGATCTGCTCAATCCTTTGCTTATATGAGAAGACCAGCATAAGCACAATGCTGCAAATTGTCACTGAGATGTTCTGGATGAAAAGAGACGCATGTGCAACTGAAATAAGACACACACAAAAAAAAAACAAAAAAAAAAACAAAAACAAAAAAAGACTCAGAGTGTGGATGATATTTTCATTTCTGAAGCCTAACCTAACCCAGATGTCAGTGGCTGCGAGCCGTGCACTTCCCTGGTTTTGAGTGTCAAAATCAAATCAGAAAGTGAGTTACACTTGAGACGCCGGGAGGGAAATGCAATTTACCCCATGGCGGGACGGCAAACCAGCACATCGTTCCAGCCTCAAGATCGAGATGCGCTGATTTATTGCCCACTTGTCTGATGCACTGTAATGCATGCTACAATTTTCAGGTGGCTGTGAAATTGCTGCCGCATACCTTTATTCCTGGGATTGCGGTCAACCCAGTCTCCGATCAAAGCTCCGAGCAGAAGCACCGAGCCAGCCACCACCAGCCCGAACACCGCAGTCAACAGCAAGTTACGTCCGTACAGCTCGACCAGGAACACAGAGATGGCAAAATGCCACATTCGGTCGCCCTGATTAACACAACATAAACGGCCGTCATTATGTCTTTGTGAGCAGTCACAGCTTCAGTCAGTTGAAAGCAAGACTATGAGGCAATCTTAGCTTCAAATAATATCCTCCGCTATGGTTCAATGAGACAACTGTGTCATCCTTCCTCACATTCCATAGTAGTTTCTAATATCGGGACACCTAATGTTATGTTAGCGCTAGCATTAAAGCTAACGTCACTGCTAGTACAAACTTTGTTGCCCGCTAAAATGATGGATGAGCTTACGATGGTACTAATAAGAGAATGACCAAAGAGGTCACATTACATGTACTTGCTAAACAAAACAGCAGTACCTACTGAAGCAATTAAAGCAGTCTCTGATGACTTGCTGGTTGCCACGCTGATATTAGGAAGTTCCCTGCCCGACATTAAAGATGATCCATCTTTATGGGCAGTCAGTGTCTTTTAACGACAATTTGCCACAGTGTTAAATTCGTCCATTTTTTATGTTCTGTGTAAACACGGCTTCATATTAATTCTCTGCGGTCTGTCTGACCTGCCTATATTCTTGCAATTTCTTTTCCTATCGTGATAATGTTTTATTTTGTAATTTTCAAATTTGACCAGGCATATGTGAGCATCATGATAAAACATGATATTATAAAAATGTGCACAAACTCAGCAGTTAAGTCAGTAACGGCTTTGGCCATTACTTGAGGAAATACAGTACTCTTCGAGACTTTACAGCACTTTGGCACAAGGGAGCAATTGTTCCTTACTGCTGCTTTTCTCCCTCTGTGTGTGTGTGTGTGTGTGTGTGTGTGTGTATAAATAAGTAAGTACATTTTATTTATACTAAATAGCACTTCTCACAGAGTGCACTCGAGTGGGCATGTCACAATTTGGAGGCAACAGACTGCAAGGCTTTACACCTTTAGATTTTAAAAACCAAAAAGTAACCTGTGTGTAAGTGTGTGTGCAGGAGATGATTCTTACCCACATTGACAACGCTCCACTGACATAGATGAGGAACTTGGGACCCTTGAGGTAGATAAGTGCTGAACCTTGATAAGAAAGGCATACCAATGGAATGGAGGTACTTTATATACAATGTATTTGAGTCTGGCCAATATATTCCATGTGTATTCAAAGATGAGCTCACCCGGTATGCTCCTGGCTTTCTTGGCTCTCGCATTCCTGATGTCATCAGGCTCAAACTCGACCACAACGCCACCACGCTGGGAGGACTCGGCTCGCTGGGACATTGCCTGTGGAAGACGTTCAACTCGTCATTTCTCATCAGCCCCAAAGAAGTAGTAAGTCATTAAATGAGGACATTTTTTGTAACATCTGGTTGACAGTCATATTCTACATATCCTACCTCTATCTTGTGTTTCACATTGTCAACAAAACATCATCACTAATAGCTCCTGTACGTCACATTGTGTAGCAGGAAACAAACGAGTTATTTTCCAATGGGACTCGGTCAAACAAATGCAGCCTTAAGCTCTTATAAAGTCAGGTAAGTGAGTCACCTTGTTTCCGGTGTTACACTCGATCCTTGCTGCTGTTTCTTGATGATGTATGTTGTGCCATGTAGCCTACATTGGGATGCTCGTCTTTCCTGAGAGCTGGAATTCAAGCTGTAGTAGTCTGAAAGGCTTAATAGCGTCCCGGTGCTCAAGTGCACCATTGTATGAAAGTGCCAGAAAAGCAGAACAGGCAGCGGGACAACAAAGGCAGCCAGCATATTCCACAGCACGTGACAGCGGGGGAGGACAATGTCACCCTCCACCCGCTCCACAAAAAAAGCACAACTGTGTGACTGCTCCGACTCAAAAAGGACACACGTGCATGTTCACCGTGCACACGTACATGTGGATGCACACACAGGCAGCATATACCTGTCTATATACGGTACTATATTGTCACACCTGCTGACAGGCACATGTGACATAATTCACCAAAATTCTATTGATGTTTCCCGCTATAAAGAGTTGGATTTGGCAATGTCAATTGACTGACATGTTTTTGCGTTTTTACCAGCGTACCGACATCATCATCTGCTTGTTCAATACGTACGCGGAACCCACCAATTCAGTCAACTGGTAGTACAAGAGGCAAACTAAAAACAGCAAAGCCTTTTTCATCCCCCCAATTTTTCAAGTTTTATTCTGTTTTCAAACCTTGACATTTTTTTCTCACTCGCAATCACAGTTATTGTTAAATGTTACTTTAAACAAGTCGTGTTGAGTTAATAAAGATTTCATGATGGTGACAGGCCGTGGACACTCAATTGCCTGGATGAGAAACCTAGTCGGCCGTAGTAAAACGAAGTGAGCGCAACCTAACCTGACAGAACGCAACAGGACTTATCAAAACTTGGACACTAGGATGTGTGTCTACTCCCTGGCATCTCACGCTCGCCACGTACAACTCTTCTAAAGCAGATTTTCCCTGCAATACCCGCCGTGGCATGCCTGTTTAGAATGCTTAATGTTGAATGTGTGTGAAAGAGAGCGAATGAGAGAGAGCACACACTGCAGTGTGTATGTGAATTACGGACTCATTTGCATATTTAGGTGCAAGAGATGTGTGTGTGTGCGTGTGTGTGTGTGTGTGTCCCAAACGCCCCCCCCCCCCCCCCCCCCCCCCCCCCTCCCCATCGCGCTGACGCCGACATTGAGCTGGACCAGACAGTGAAGCTTCATTAGACTCGTCCTCTGTTTTTGTTTTTGTACAACAGAGATATGATATATTTATGTCTTCATTAATTAATGAGGAGCTTTGGCTTTGTGTTAATTTATTATTCAGTTAAATGGATAATTTCAAGGGGAAATACAATAGCGTTACGTGTCCATTCCCTGCAGGGGGGCTCGGCCTTCGATGATCCCAACCCAGTAAAACCTGTCTCAAGACTTTATATATGACAATAATGAATAAAATCGCATGACATTTAACTATACTTCGCACTGTTTTTTCATGACGTATGCAAATTACTTGTACAGTGTAACATTGCATATGTACTTTAAGGGTCATTTTATCCCTTTCTTTGACAGTCACTAAATTATGACAAATTATTATTATGGTTGAAATCCCCCCCAAAAGAGCATACAGTCATTTAATGTGATCATATAACCACAACAACACGTGCACAAAATTTTATAATTTTTTTTTAATACAGTACACATTAAAAACATAAACATTTTTAATACAAAGTACACGAATAAAACACACTGCAAAATTAAAGATTCAAATAATTACTGGGGAAAAAATCCAGAAAATAAACACCAATGATTGACACGCCTCAAAAATACGCTTAACAAATCTCAATACTGACCCCTGCTGGACACAGAGCTACAACACCATAAAGCCCTACTGTACTTTAGTTGTACAATATACACATTGAAAGATGTATTCATAGCATTGGAAGCAATACGTGTATATAGTGTGTGAAAATAGATTTAAATGAAGACTATGAAGCATGTGATCAGTTGGGTTTGCCATTCATTTGAATGCGCAGCTTTGACTTCTCCATCTTCTTTGCCCTTAAACATTTAAACAGTGCAATGAAAGGTATAGCAATACTGGGGATGCCCGCCACGATGAAGATGATCACATAGATCCACGGTGGATACAACCTCTCCTCCAGAATTGGGAATTTCTCCTGAAAACAGTGCATATTATAGATAAGTTATAGACAGCCTAAACGATCCATAATTGTAAATCCTCCACACGGATGTCGATGAACGTACATATTCAGGATCCCAGGCTTTATAAAAGATCCTTTCTGAAACTTTGGTGACGAAGTAAAAGATTAAGATGAAGATCATGATGAGCGGACTGATGAATCGCCACGTCGCCTGCCAGAAGATGTTGGGTTTGTGTCCAATCATGAACTCGATGTCTTCATTGAACCTGAGCAGACAAACACGCACGATGCTCTCAGAGTCTTATCGTCATAGTTATCAATGTTGTTGCTGATGATTAAATCATCTTCTAAAAGTAAAAAAAAAAAAAAATAAAAACAACTTAATAACAAGGCTCCCAAGCAGCCCAGATTATACATTAAACAGATTAAATAACTATGACGTGTGAGTCCACATATATTTAAAAAAAATAATAAAAATCATAAGTAATTCATCCCTGCCAATTGATATTCACAAAGAGTTTAGAACATAATCAAAGCATAATCACCATTTAGTGGAACCAGCACAAAAGAGACTTTGTACAAACAGTAATACATTCCATTAGTTAAAAAAAAAAAAAAAGACAAATCATATAAATATACAGTACATACAAAATAGCATTTGCTGTATGCTAATGTCATGTCATAGAGCACAAGAATTGTTTTGGATTTTGTACAAAATAAGATATTTACTTGTAGAAAACTGATTGAAAGTTAAAGCTGTACAGTATTTTATGAAGCCATTATTTATCAATGCCTCGTCCTGCATTTTAAAATGCTGTTTTTTTTTTAAATATATAAATGGTATAACATTCTTAGTCCTACACTAAGAATTGTGTAGGATCTGTTTGTAAAAAAAAGTAATGCACATAATCAATAGAAAAAAACCAACACAATTTTGGGGGGTTACATGACAAAAGATTTTTCTTTTAATTTTTTTTTAAATAATATTACCTGATGCCCAGGCCTAGCTTTTAAATTATTATTTTTTCATGACAATATGTCGCATGTTGCCATGTGATCAGTGAAAAACAGAACAATGCCTAGCTCAATCTTTTGAATGATTTCTCAATGTAGTGTCGTCGTTGTATTGTCAATGAGCAAACTTTGACAATAATGTCGTATGATTTTATACAACATGATCATTTGTAGAAATCTGACATTTTTGTTTAAGCTTGACATCCTGTCAAGCTTAAACATGCATCAACACAATATTATTTTAAAACGTGGAAATACTTTTAAAAATGAGAGTATTTGAATTACCTTTCTATTCCGTATATGTAAACCACCGAGATCATCTCACAGAATCCGATGACCAGCAGTGGGATTGATCCTCCATAGGTGTCGAATAAAGAAAGCCAATAGTTCCCTGAGCCTTGGACAAAGATCAGGCCCACCAGACAGCAGAGCACACACGTCACACCTGAAGAAGGGAAATCGGAGTGTTTACAACATTGTATTTATAAAATAATAAACAAAACTCCATCACATCATCGGAACGAGCATGTGAACTACCGGTGACGGCTTCTTTGGGCCACCTCTTGGGAAAAACGTTGAGGTCTTGCAGCGGTACAACAACTCCTTCAATGTTCCCAAACATGGACGACAGGCCGAGGCTGAAGAGCATGACGAAGAAGAGGACCGACCACAGCGGCGAGAAGGGCATCTTAATGACGGACTCTGTGAACACGATGAACGCCAAACCGGTTCCTTCAATTCCCTGAAAAGAAAGATGGACACCATTTAACAGCCAGTACCTCAATCAAGCCGTAATCTTTCAACACAGTGGAACTTCTAAGGTACCGTGCACACAAAAACACTTTTACGTAAACATTGCCGTCGCAATACTACCTCGGGCATGCTCGACTTGAGACTTTCTGCTGCCAGTCTCATAGAGAACATTTCAATTGTTACCTCACTGAGAAACGTATTCAGATTACAACGGGCAAGATTCAGCCCTTGAATCACATCCGGATGTGTTGCATTGAGATGCCGTAAAGCCTCAGTGTAGTTGCTGTCAATGATGTGTCCCTCAGGAAGCTCAAATGTATTTAGGAGAGTCAGGATGTTCCTGAAATGTTAAACGAGATGTTTCGCAACCTGTAGAAAGGATGTACGTATAACTAGATGTCAGAATATGTTCAATCACAAGCACCCGTCAATGCAGGCGTCAAATCGCTCAGTTGCCCTGAAGCCGATGACGGTGTAGATGACCGTAGCGGCGAACACGGATGTGATGCCGTTAATGATCGAGATGATCACCGCGTCCTGTTCACAGTTGTTACTGAAAGCATGCACACGTACAAGATGAGCTCTGCTTGTCGTTTTAAAAGACGTTAAATGTGAGACTTACTGTACTGAGTTGTAGCTGGAGAAGGAGATGAGGCCTCCAAAAGCCAGCGAGAAGGAGTAGAAGACCTGAGCGCCTGCGTTCATCCACGTTGAAGGCTTAGCCAGCTCTGCGAGCTGCGGAATGGAAGCAATTCATCAGGAAACTGTTCTCGAAAGCCCAAACTGGCCACATTAGGTAACCTGGAGAAAAAAAAAAAATCTGCATTCAAACTACTATAATATTTTGATTACTGTATAACAGTACATGAGAGTACAATACTCGAAACATCTCGCAATATGTTACAGTACCGTTTTGCACAGCTGTAAACCACCGTATAAATCATCTTTTTACATGTGTTGGGTTTTCTCATTTATAAACCAGGATTGCTTATGGTTTCGTTGTGTTTTTACACATTTAAAAAAAAAAAAAAAAAAAAAAACTTACATCAGGTGTGAAAAGAAACTTGAGTCCACTCAAAGATCCCTTCAGCGTCAGTCCTCTGATCAGAAAGATGGTCAGCACCACATATGGCAGAGTTGAAGTCACGTATACAGCCTCGGAGAAGAAGAAAAAAACATCAGTCTTATTTCATTTAAAAAAGAAAAAAAATATTGACACAATATATACAATAGTACAGAAGTGAATGACAACACTGACTTTTGTCAACTAGTTCACAAGGTACTGTGTACCCCCTGGGCCAATAGTGAATACGGATTTTGTTACCATGGCGACCGGGGTGAAAGCTAGGTTGTTGCAACTTGGCAAGTGGCTTCTACTTGTAGAAGTAGAGCACAGAGTGTGAGTGGGGGGGGGGAATTAAGTGGCGGCAAGGACAACAAAAGCATTTTCACTCATGGAGGCAGCACTTCATACACTTGTCAATCAGTGTGCTGATCTGTGCATGTGGGGCATGGACACGTCGCCAACCACCACCTGGCCATGGGCAAATTGTAATGACGCAATTTCCCCAACATTCAGAATGGCTCGCTCACACGCACATTTTCTGAAACAGGCAGATTGAAAACAACAACAATTAACTGTTTTTTAATTTCACACTTGATAGGTGAGCATGGAAGGCCTTGTACAGTATATATATATATATATGTGTATATATATATATATATATATATATATATATATACAATGAGGATCTAATTATTGCTGGATGCGCAGCGTTATCATCTCTTGGAAAAATAATTTCTGCAAGATACCGACTTCAACAACACACCAATGCTTCTCTTTAACTACACTTGAGTTGTCATTTTTCTCTCAGGTGGCAGTTTGAATAATGTGACTGGTTCGTCTTTATCGTCCTCCCGGGGCAATTTGGTTTAAAGGCCACAATCACCAGGAAATAAAATGCAATATAACTATGTAAAATGCAGGAACTACAGCGTTGTGCTCCTCTATATGCTGGAGACAAAAGACGCGACATAACAAATGCCTAACATAGGTGTGTGAATTTGAATATTTATATAAAATTTGAATATTGTGGAATAATTACTTTGTTTCGGTAGTTCAATTCAAAAAGTAAAACTCATATATAACTTCACTCCGCAAAGTAAAATCTTTCAGAATTAAAAAACAATAATTTGGATGATTATACTGTAGCTAATATAAATACACACGTACATAATGAACAAAAAAATTGCCATCTCAAGAAATTGGAACGTTACACAAGAAACATTCAACATTACTTTTAAGATATGAAATTATGAAAAGCATTTTCTTATGTTTTTAGTAAATCTATATATGATGTGAGTTTCACGTTTTAATTGAACAACTGAAATAAATGATCTTTTCTCCAATTTCCCAATTGATTGAAATGCACGTGCACACCACAACGTGTGGTACTGCCATACCCTCGACACATCTGGTATATACTGTCGGTACAGAAAGTCAAAACACCTCTTTTAAAAATTCGAATATCTTTTTGCATGTAAAAAAGAACGTGAGAGTATATTTCAAAAACATGTCCACCCAAAAATGTAGATCATGTTCTGTTATAATTCAATTGAACAGGGGGGAAAAAAGATTATATTGCCTCCTCTTCTATCAGCTTTTTGCCAAATCGAGGCAAAGGATGAAAGTCAGGATTCGGCTTGGCCTCATTAGGATTCGTCTTGGGCCCCCCACCCCTAAAAATGGCATTTTAACAGTGTAGACTTTTAGTTCAACTTTAGCCAGGCCAAGCAACATTACAAAGAGTACACTGTGTATGGTCCTCACCCACCTCCTCCATGACTCTGACACAAATAGGGGAAGCGCCAGACGTTTCCCAGTCCCACACAGAAGCCCACGCAGGTCAGCATGTACTGCGCCTTGTTCTCCCATTTGGGCCTGTCTCCCGCCTCGTCCTGCTCCAGCTTGTCCAGCTGCTGGTGGGACACGATCCTGTCATCCAGGCCCGGGTTGGGGACTGTGAGCTTCATGATCCTCCGATCGCACCGGGATGGAATTGATGGACTATATAGCCGAGCTCTGTTATATATTGACAGAGAGCATGAAGCTGGAGGTGTGACAACTTTTGAAGCGCACACATGAACCTTAAGTAGCGTCTTATCTGACAGCGATAGGTCATTGCTGTTGTAAACATTTATGGGGAAACATCCCATTTGAATAGTATTTACAGTGCAGGGTGGCCTTCAAGCCTTTGGTAATCACCTTCTCAGCACAACACAACATTGTTTTTATGTACCGCGTACAAATCAGTATTACCTGGTGACTGTAAAAGTTACGAGGAAAAACAGAGCTTTTATATATAACATGTTAATGGTTAATGTATTTACGATATAAAAGCAGAGTAGAGCATTATGCTGTCTATCCAGCCATCTATCTATCTAATCTAATCTAATCTACCTCAGAAAAGCATTCTTGATAGGCTGTCAGAGACGTATACAATATTAGAAACACCTCCAAGTGCAGTGCAGTCTTAATAACCTAATTTTTAACCCTTGTTATCGTAATACTTAATTTCTAAGGTTAAATCTCCAATTTTTAAGCAGTTGGTGATTGACCTCATGTTCATCCAAATGTAGTTTTCATCGTGACCAGTAGAGAGCGCCACCGCGCTCCTGACACGAGGCGCGCTCCTCTGCTTTGCGCGTCGTTCTTCTAACAGAGCAAAGAGGAGAAGTGCGGTCCTCATCGGCTCAGTGCTTCAGCACCGCAATGCTCCTGGATGCCGCATAGGAAACGCAGAAAGAGAGAGAGAGAGAGAGAGAGAGAGAGAGAGAGGGGGGGGGGGGGGGGGCAGTCCCGGATCTTGACTTTGTTGGACCGGCTCGCTGTGACCACTGTCCTGCATCTGGTGTTGCATCGCGGTGTACGCTGCGGGCGCTGGTGGCTGTCCCGCATGGAGACGCTCCGGGTAGGATAGGAAGAGTCGGCCACCCAAGGCCTCCACCCACCGCCACCCCGCCCCCCACCCCACACCCATACCCACAATCAGCCGGCCTTGCATGGAGGACACACCATGGCCACGTTTGTGTGCAGGGTGCAGTTCCTAGATGATACGGATCCGTTCAACAGCACCAACTTCCCGGAGCCCAGCAGACCTCCAGTGTACACATTCAGGGACGATATCCCTCTCATCGATCAGATAGCTGGCGTGCACAAGCTGCTGAGAGCCCCGCACAAGGTATGTTGACAATGCTTCTTCGTGCTTAACCTGCTTCTCCACACATGGACATGAATAATTAGGCCCTGGGGTTGCTACCAACAAATACAAGTGCACTTTTGCTGATGTGGGATGCCGACATGCATTTGAAAACTTGATGCATGAAAGAGTGCCATATACCTTACAACCACTCAATAAGGTTGTTGTGTAGCTGTTAGTCATTTGAATGTGGATTGCGAATAATTTGAATGAGGGCAGGAAGCATCTGCTCATGTTTACTTGAACCACATTAATCCCCCAGTTTGACCTGATTTGAAAAAAAAAAAACAGGGAGCATTCATTGTCCTGTAGTGGCATACGTCATTTTTAATTTAAGGTATTGTTTTAAATACGGAAAGTGGTTGGCATGTCCATATCGAAGTTCTGAGGTTCTGGGTTTGAATCCGTCATGTGTGGCGTTTGCATGGGCTGCCTCCGACATTCCAACAACGCGCGTTAGTTTAATGGAAGACTCTGCATCATTCAAAAGTGTGATTGTGACCGTTTGTTGGTCAATAGGTGCCCTGCAATTGACTGGCAACCAGTCCGGTGGGTGTACCCGCCTCTCGCCCGACGTCAGCTGGTGTAGGCTGCAGCTCACCAGCTGCCCAAATGAGGACGAATGCTATCGAACATGGATTGATGTACTGTACGCAGCTTTACTGTAAAATGAAATTAAAGAGAGCAGTCTTTTAAAGAGGCTTCAAATCCATGTACCCCAATGCATCCATCCATCCATTTTCAGAGCCGCTTCTCCTCACCAGGGTCGCAGGCGTGCTGGAGCCTATCCCAGCATACAAACAAACAACCAGTCGCACTCACATTCACACCTACGGGCAATTTAGAGGCTTCAATTAACCTACCAAGCATGGTTTTTTTTTTGGGGACGCGGAGGAAAACCGACGCAGGCACGGGGAGAACATGCAGACGCTCTAACCAGTCGGCCGCCGTGCCGACCAGTAAATTACCAGTAAATTAATAAAGTGAATCCCCCAGCCCCATTGTGCAACATTTAACACCCTATGTCGTGTACAGCTACAGAAATGTTGTAACTGTTTCACCCCCAAAATAACAAAAGACAACCAGCCGAGTTTCAGGTTTCATGGAGTGTGTATTTTCCTAGAACAGTTATATTCTAAGATAAGATATGCAGCTGAATCCTCGGGATGCATTGGAGAACCACAAGGCTCCTTCTGCAGCTCACTCAGTTTGAGGAGATAACCTCGACTGTCTGGAGGAGGGAATAATTAAAAACACCAAGAGCTCACACACAACTTTCTATTTTTTTTTTTTTTTTTTTTTCTTCCAGTGATTTTACCACAATCACCAGTAAGATATATTTACCCAGATAAGAAATCCTGGCTCCACAGCAATGCCCAGTTTTGCTTTAACAATGTCAGAGAAGTATTTAGAACATACTAGAACAATAGCATGGATGTTTTTTTATGAAGCCAAATTGTTGGTATGGTCCTTGTATCGAGTCCTATTCGATTGCAACGTACATCTCAGCAACCAGCTGACACTCTTAAGATCTGGAGAAGTCCCAGAGAGCGCGACAGTCCCCTCTGAGAGAGCAATCTGTTGTCTTTGGATTCTGCTCGCTTATAAATAGTACGCTTCTAACACATGATGCCCCGGGAGTTGCAGTGGCTCCCATGTGCAGTCCCTGCGCCTTTCCTGTCGCTGTCATTCCGCTGTCGTTACACAGGCCGCAGAAAGATACAAGAGCTCCACGGACATGTGGGCCGGATCAGGCGTATTTCATTCATAAACATGTTGAACAGCGCACATCGAACTCTCTGAATCTTTGTAGAAAGCAGTTAATTGAATGCATTATTATAATTATACTCATTATGTGCCTATTTCGATTTCTTTAAATCACCCCGCTGGCCAGCACACAGTGGGGGGAGGGGCACTTATATGAATGAACGTACATGACAGACATATTTGAGTGGTTTATCGCCACCTCATCCATTGTCTTTTGCCAAAAAATCATAATATGGTGCTTCATTTGTTTAGAATGATTAATGTTCATTTTTAAACTTTATGCGTGTATTTTCTTGCTGCGTCGACCCTAATACGGCTTCCTTATATGCACCATTGGACTAAGTGGTCATCAGTGCCTCGTAATAATATGTTTTCATGTAAGGCTGAGTGCATATTCTCTTCTAAATCCGATGGACTTAGAAGAGAATAAATCCACATCTACCATTATCGACAAAAATCAATTGAGCAACAGTCGTTCAAAGACTTTTCCTCTTTCTCTCTTTTGGTTCCATCTCGTGAGTGACTTGGTGGCCTTGGGTCTGGTTTGTAGAGTGAGTCCAAGTAAGGGGGAAAATCTTGCTCAGTCTTCGAAGATGTACTCTCACTTCTCACCAATTTCGATCTGGACTCGTTGTTTTCCTGCATTTTTCTTCCACTAGAAATTATAGAGTCCCATAATGAGAAGTTATGTGAAATGTTGTAAAATACAGGTTCCTTCTCGGGGCCTGTCAAAGGACCGTCAAATACTTTTACACATTATTATGCACGTTTGCGGTTGTGCCGGTCTCTGCAGTCTGGACTGTTATTTCTCAGCATAGGAATCCCGCAGTAATACTTCTTGTCGTTCTGATTTCTGATGTAGTTGGTCATAAACGTGCCATTTTTCAAGCAATTGTGTTTTGGTCATGTAACAAAAAAGGAAAGTATGACAAGCTTGGCATTCTCCAAAAGGATGTGAATTACAGTTTAGTGGATTAGGACTATTTTCCAGTTTCTTTATAATGCACATATTATGCAAATACACCATGCATTGGAGGGAGATAGCACGGTTCAATTGTAAATTGCATAGTGTTTATTTTTAAGTCTTTTTCTGCCTTAACTGCCTGCCTGGTCAGTGGACCACAGTATGGTGGTTGAAGGGAGAGGCTAAGGCTCAGTGTGAGAGCGCACAACCTGTGGTTCCCTCTCGGGACTCGGTCACAACACAGGGCCACCATGGGTTCAAATCCTGGGGGCGGGACAGCTAAGGAAAACCTCCGCTGCCATTGATGTGATAACACTAATCTTGGATTTAGACAAGACTACTTAAGGAAAAGTTAAAGCAACGATATGCAACAAAATTCTGCCCTAAAATAACAGCTCGAGAAGTTGATGATAGTGTCCATGATGTATTTCTAAGCATAATGATAATAAGGTGCGTCTCTCTTCACCACGCGGACCCCACTAGGTTGGTGGACCAGCCAGGACACTTCTCAGGTTGTGTTAGCACTAGCATTGATGCTAATGTTAGCCTTGTGCGCAGCGCTTGTATGAGTTCCATGTTAAGAGGATCAGACACCTTTTTAATGCTGCTTTGTTCAATTGTACGTGAATACATTCACTTCTTTGGCCTGCGACCGTGTCTTTGAGATTTCAGTTTTGATTCACTTCACCCCCCTTTTGAAGGACACACCAAAAAAACAAACAAACAAAAAAACAGGGAAAAGGAAATCCTTTCCAATTTGCCATGGCTTTAAAGTTACTTGTACATTCTGCGTTCTGTTCTGCATTTTGGGGATGTGAAGACACAACATCTATTGGAACAGTTTGATATAGAGTTTTTCATTTGGTGTTTTTGGTTCAAATGATGAAATATTATCGACAGAATGCTGTAAACAGCACTTTTGACATCTATAGTGGCAATTTCTCTCGATGACCTGCTAATCGTCAGTCCGGTCTAGTGCAGTGTACTGTATATTCTGTTGTGCAATGGCAACAGGTGGATACCCAGGTTAATTGTACCTTATGCCGTTTAGTGGTAGAGCATTTCATTTTCTGCTCGTCATTATATGTTGCTAGCATAGATAGATGACCCAAAATACATTCTTTGAAGTCAATAGATAAGAATTTTTGGACCAATTAAGTGAAATTGGATCATTTTCAGTGGCACGCCAGATAAACATACACACATTTTCTTTTTTTTTTGGTCTTTTCTTTTTTTGTGTGGAATGTGTGAGGAAGCCCACGTAAACACAAGAACATTCCAAGTCCAAAAATGAAGGCCGGAGCTGGAGAGTCAATCACCGATCGTCCAAATTGTGGGGTCGACGTGCGAACCGCTATGGCCACCGTGTGGAGAAATAGCATCAAATATGCTGCATATTCATTCATTATATGATGTTCATTTGTTGTTTTTTGCGCTCAGGCCAAAACAATAACAGTGGTGCTTTTGGTGACATCTGGGTGCAGGGAAACACTTTGAAATGACTTGAGCGCTTCAATTAGGCAAATGTAGTTTTTCGCCACCCGCTTGTGCCAGGGCTCACGTCCTCTCCCCGCAGAATAGTGGGGCTTAACTTGATAGCAAAAGTATTTTCCGCTTTTTGGTGTCTGTCACTCACGTAGCGTCTTCTTGGTGGCACGTTTTCATGTGACTGTCACTCACATTTGCATTGAAGGCAAGTTAGTCTCGCGCGGCATAAATAATTGGTCAGCCTAACTTTGGTGTGTACGTCTGGATGTGCTAGTCTGTCATTTGCCGTCTGGAAGCGCTCTCAGGCCTCATCTGTACTGTGTCCGGCGTAGCTGGCCTCGCTTGCCTTCTCTCGGTCTGCCTCTTTCGATTACCCGCTTTAGTTCGGGGGAGGAAGAGCAATCGTAATACGATTGTCACCCCCGCACTGGTAATAGGATTAAAGTACTGTGCATATGTTTATTCTGTCTTTGGGCTAATCACAGGGCCCTTTAAACTGTTCTAAACGAGGCTATTTAATAGTTGCCTTTTCAAGGACACGCTCCTTTGAATGTGCTCCACACAAGAATGATTATCGCAAAATGTCTGCCTTCCATGTCCTTCCCACATAGCTCAATTAATCATATTCTGGAGGAAAATGATGATTGCTTCAGAACTGAAAATATCTGGTCAGATTTAAATAACACATGGGGCTATATTTTCGTAGATGGCGTATCTGCGGCAGGGTGCAAAGTCTGCCGTATCTTGTTTTTCGTGCA
Source organism: Phycodurus eques (assembly GCF_024500275.1). Lineage (NCBI taxonomy): Eukaryota > Metazoa > Chordata > Actinopteri > Syngnathiformes > Syngnathidae > Phycodurus > Phycodurus eques. Next base: position 29,244,116 of record NC_084528.1, on the reverse strand, counting down.
AGCGCAAGGCTCACGGCAGCCCGGTCTGCGCCAAGCTGGGCGTTACGGCGCAGCGAGGGTGCGCCCTTGGAGATGCGCTCGGCGGAGGGAAATTTTGGTGGCAAAACTTACACCTGCTGAGACCACGTCTATTTCTTGGAACAAGGTAGACCGCTGGTCTAATGCGACTTTGGTGAATTTGATCAGGGCGCAGGCAGACAGATCCTGAGCCCTGTGGACATGTTCGGTGGCCGCCAGACGTAATCCATTCATAAATATTTGAATAGCGGGCATCGAACCTTCTGAATCATTGTAGAAATCAAAGAATTGAAAACATTATTATTATTATTATTATAATCATTATTATATTTCTCAATATCATCCCACTGGCACGCATGGGGAGGAAGGAAGGAGGAAGACAGAGTACCTTGAGAAAACCTACACAGACGCAGGGAGTACATGCAAACGTCGCACAGGACGGCCTGACAAATTAATTGGCATCTGTAATTAATATTCAATTAAATTACTGTATCTGTATCGCTCAAATTATACTGAGCAGCCAACAGCTCTCCTGCGTCTCAATTTGTGGTTTTGTGGTTCTCATCCAACTGCAGTTGCCCTCACTGGTTTCCTTTTGTGGTGGCATAACAAAAAACATCAATAAGTCAAACACAGAGAAAAACACACTTTTGGATACCCAGAAGGCAAAGTCTCACGCGGTTTGCTCATGTGATGTCACACTTGATGGTGGTTTGAAAAAAAAAAAAAAAAAAAAAAGGTTTTGTGTGACTTTTGTGGCATATTTCATTGTAGAATCTTACCAAGAATATTTGTCTTACTTTGAGTCAAAACTACTCTGGTTACACTTAAAATAAGACTCATCATTTAAAAAGTTGTTTTTAGACAATTTTCTCTTGTTTCAAGCTATTTTTTACTTGAAATAAGTACATTGTTTTCCCATTACAATGACAATTTTTTCAACTTATTTGAAGTGTGATGAGTCTTATTTTAAGAGTAATCAGATCAATTTTGACTAGAAATAAGACACATATTTTCGGTAATATTTTTAGTTTTTGCATTGTATCACTTTTGAGGCGTCTAATGTTGGAGGATGTACTGATATTTACAGACTCCTGAATATTGGGAGGTTAAATTGAAGGTCACCTGAGCCATGTGTTTTGGACACTACAAACAACTGATGAAAACCCCGAAAGGAGCTGACAAATCACACCTCTTCCACGGGACCCGTTTTTACGTGACCATCGTTTATCAAACAGAGCGAGACGAGAGATAAGCGAAAACACAGCGACGGGCCGCTCCCAAATTTGTCATTGTTAAGTGCTGACAGGAGCCGATAAGAGGTCCCTCCTGACATCCGCGGGAGCCGAGACATAAACCTGCCTCAAATACTTGACATGGTGCGCACATGATCAGTGCACCGCAGACGCTACAGCTGGTGACAGGAAGAGGTCAATGACATAATTCAGCGACGAGAGAGCAAGACAGGAGGCGGAACATCTCCTGGTGGATGAAGAGCCAGATAGCAAACATTTGAAAATGTCATCAGCAGCCTCAATAGAGACAGCAGACACTGCGCTTGGATGTGCTTTGCAAATGAAGCAATAGGTTGCGGTAGTGGTCAAATTAGGCGAGAGATTCTTGTTGGAACATTTGTGAATGATCGACAAGAGACGGTTAAAAGTGGACTCATGAGGAGCTGCACATTTGCGTGGGGTCTTCGGTTTATGACAGTCCCGAATCCTGACGTGCGTGGTTTGAAGGTCATAAACGGCGTCCAATGAACTACGTAGTGCGAAGCAGAACAAGTATGACTTGTATCATTATGTTGCACAAGCAGACGCTCTTATTTATTGCAGTATGTACTGGTTTTCATTGGATTGTTTCATATTATTAAACAATGATATTGTGATTTGAAAAAAAAAAAAAAAAAAAGATTTATTATGGTTTTACTACTGTGTTACACACAAATTTGGGAGCTCAGTCATAAACTGATTACACCCGTAATAAGAATGTACGCAGGTTTACTTTGAAAGACAATGCAATCCAATGCAGACAATGCATTTTAAAGCAATCAAACTGAAAAAAAAAAATACTACCTAGAATAATTTGAAGCACTGTATGTAGTTCATAGAAGTTAAAAACACAAATTTGATTGTCGGACCTTGCTGGTTCGACACTGATCCGAATGAAGTCCAGTTCACCAAATTCAAACCATTTGTTGTCTTCTGAACACATGATATTGAATAATGTTTGTGTTTCTCCACTGTAGCCTGATGACTGTGCTCTTCAGTTGTCTCATAATGGAAGCTATCTGGACTTGGAGTCGACGCTGGCAGAGCAAAAAGACGAACTGGAGGGATTTCAAGAGGAAGGAGGGTAAGATCGTTTCCTTTGTCTGTGTGTGTGTTTTCCCTCCCATTGCGGTGCTTTAATGTGGCTTTAGTGCAGCAGTGTCTTGACAGTATTACACAATTTGTTCAAAGAAGGAAAACAATCCTTCTCATGAAACTCGGCAAATTGAGCTCACCTGCCCAAAACTTGGCTTTCGGGAGCTAAGCTAGTGTGTCAAAGAGTTGCAGGGTTAGCCTTTGCCCTTTCGATACTGCAGCAGTTTCCAAAAGTCTTTCGGCACTTCTCTTTTGGAAAAATACTGTTTCAAGATGAATATGTGCTCCCCCCCTCAAGATTAGTATATATATATATATATATATATATATATATATATATATTAGTATATTTTTTTATACTGCTAATCTTCTTCAGTGTCTTCGGAGCGTTGGACCCTAAATCATTATGTGCTGTTGAACCTCGGCGTTCGAGAACAGTAAGAAAAAAAACATTTTTGTTCTCATCGTAAAACCTTCGTTAACAGTGCAGACTTTGTATTAAGTAATGAAGGCAATGCATTAAGGTACAGTATAACGTTATACCGAGACAGACGGTAGCATACAGTGACATGAAAAAGTATTTGCATACTGATTTCTGGCTTTTTTGTTTGTTTGTTTTTTACACTTAAACGTTTTGGCTCATCAGACAATTTTAGTATTTATTATTTCTACCAAGTGTGGCCCAACCAGTTAATTACGTTCAAGGAGCAATTACTTTTTCACATAGGACTAGAAAGTTTTTTAATTTCTTTCATGCGCAAAATCATCGTTTGGAAACTGCATTTTATATTTAGTTGGGTTGTCTTTTATGAGATATAAAAATGGGTTCGATGTTCCAAAACAACAGTATCTTCAACAGTACTTTGTTTTTTCAGGATTTCTTTGCTTGACTTCTATATTGCGCAACATTTAAGGCATTCAAATGAGAGGTTTGACTGTATGGCGGCCGGATGTCACTGTCCAGACTTTGTTTTCTGCAGGTTTGACCGCACGTGCCTTGTTATGGCGCTTGCAGACATATTCTTACGCCGCTGCGCAAAGCAATTCAGTCTTTGCCGTCTGTAACTTTCAAATGTCAAAATTGCATTGTTTTGTAGGCGAGACACTGCTTGGCCATAAATAGAAACCAATCAAATGAAAAAGTGTGCATACGCTCTTGTGCTGCATGACGGTGTATTCTTCTTCGTAAACTTGAGATGTCTCATGTCGGGACCGTCGCAAACTGACTACTTGGTATAAAATGCGGTCCATCTTATGTTTGTGTACTCTTTCTTTCGTGGGGTAAAGAAACAAAACCGTTACGACTTTCCAGGACCCCCACTAGTCCACGTCCAATGAAATGCCTGGCCGCAGGTCAACAGTTGATGTGATGGCAAGCGCTTAGGAGGTGTAGACGCGTTTCATGAGTAACTGCCCTCATCACAATTCAGTTACTTCAGTGTTCTCATTAGAAGTGAATGAAGAAGAGAAATGCGGGAAATGTTTTTTTTTTGTTTTTTTTTTACTTCATATTTTTGGCCAGGTTTTTTATCGATTCCATATGTTTTATGCACTGTGGCTTGTGTTGACGTATCCACTCATATAGAGGATCACAATCCAAAAGTTGGCATGCGCTTGCCTGGTCGGCTGGACCACAAACATGCGTGGGATTTATTTACCTAACGTGGAATTCGCATGCTGCTGTCCAGCTCGACTTTTCCGTTGGACGACCGTCTTTCCCCAATTTCAAGTAGAGTGAAATGGTTAGGAGCTTATGGGGAGCTAGTGAGAGCTGTGAGGTTAAAGTGGTCCGCCTCGTTCCTCCTCACAGATCCAGCCTTCCAAGGCGTTATGTCTTGCCAGCTGGCACGAGCTGGCATGATGTGTGTCATTAAACCCACACTGTGTTGTCTGAGGCGGCGGGAGGTGGTGGGGAGAAGGTGCCCGGCCAATTATTTTGTAAAAATAGGGCAGTAGACCTCCTGGCTTTTTATGGCAATGATATGTGCAAGAGTGCACCCCCCGTCCTCCACGCTTGTGTTGTTGATTTGATGACTATTACATCTGATGAGGCTTTTTGCTTTTACAAGTCTCATATATAAAAAACAAACTGAAGGAGTCCAAAGTACTTGACGTTGATCACATTTCATGTCAATGCCAAGTCCTACACGTTGACCTCGGTATAGCAACGCTGCACTAACAAGAAAAAGTAACGAGCACATTTTTTTTTAAAGCCTAGCCATTATGCCGTCGGCCATTAAATGCAACTGTAATTGATATTAATGACAGGTTACATTCCAGCGGCGCCTGTGTCATACCTTGGGTGTTCACCATCAGATTAAAGTTCGGTCCTCCCGACCGAGCCGGGAGATATCCATATCACAAGATCTTACGGGCCGTAATCACTTCCACACCAGCGCATGAAGTTCGGCTATAGAAGACTGGCTCTCGTAAATCCTCCATCCCATCGCCGATGCAGTGCGTCTTTAAGTAATAAATGTACCGTATAGTCCAGGCATGTGCTCAGACACACGTGCACAGCTTTAGGTAGTCAGAGTGGCAATTAGGGATCTGGCCTGTGATGCTTTAATTGAGTCCCTTTCTTAGAGGCCTTCGTTCTTGGACTGAGCCACGACAGTGTGTGACGGTTGTTTTGCGATCTTATGATCTGTTCATGAAGTCATCTCTATAAGTCTGCTCTGAAGTTTAACGATGACAAATTGTTATTTCTGGAAGGAATCTAACCCATTTTTTTTGAAGAGCGCTCCGACTCCCGTCCCTTGCGCGTCATCCGCTGGATGAACATAATTTCATAGTGACTCTTACTGCATTTCTACAGCTTTTCTGACTTTGTGGATACATTTGAGTTATTCTTACTTGAGGTGGCTGGCGGAAGTACACCTATCGTACGATGTAATCCTCGATTGTTTTTATCACTAGAGTTACCGTGCTGCTAATGAGGGAGCCCTGTGATTTCTTAATAGGTTTTTAGATGTCTTTTGTTCAGACCAGTATTTTGTTTTCCAGTCTTGGCTGTGACAGCTCTGACGAAGGCTGGCGTGACATCTGTGTCTAAGACCGTCAGTGCGCCACTAGCACGCCGCATTTAAAGGGAATGAGAGGAGCCGCTTTGTATGGCGGCGAATGAAGTCGTCACACAGCCGTGCAGACCGTAGTTTTAGAGCTGTGGGAGTGCAGTGGTCCACCAAATTACCAACACCGGTCTAACCCGGTCACGGAAATTGAGCCCCTCGTGTCAAGTGTGCTCAAACTGCCAGGCAAGGCTCCCAGCAAGGAAGCTACATGTAGCAGGTCATGACTCAACTACATAAATGTAAACTCTAAAGCAAATTGAAAGTAATTGTGTGCTTTTGCTTGTCAATCTAGGAATTATTGAGCATTTTGGACATTTTGGACAAGCTGTTATGCGTCACGATGATTGAAATCCAATTGTTCTTGTTGTGAAGGCCGCAGATTTCTCGTCACATTCTTCTTCTTCTCTAAAAGTACTTCCACACAATTTAAGCAGACTTAATTAATTTCACGTTAATGTCAAGTGAGTCATGTGATAATCTTAACGATCAATTCTTGACTTCTTTTGTGACAGCGTTGAAAAACAGATGGTTGGAATCAATAATATTTCAGACTGGCAACATCTCCGAAACAGCAACTATTTTTAATTGGACTCTGGCTTGGCGTGATCAGCTATCACCTGGCACGCACAGAAGAATGTTGGCTCAAGAAACAAACATAAAGTTTATTAGGTACCACATGAAGTTCATCCCAAGGAGAACTTCTGCAGCTTTAAGTTTCACCTCTACCCGCATGCCGTGCTCTTTGTTAGCGTGCCCAGTTTTCATATTTAATTGGGGAAGGGGTGGGCCTCTCGTATATTCTACGCATGTTTGTTTAATTTGATAATGAGCACGCTGGCCTGTATAGCCTCAGGTGCAGCAAAGGGATAATGTTGCAGTTCAGCCGACAGAAAGCAGACATTCGTGACTAAAGGGTTCTGGTTACCCTTTTGGATTAAAGCTCCTGCTTGCCGTCTCATCTGGCCAGCCGTGTTGACAGATGTTGCTCCCGTCTCGCATCTGCCTGTTGCTGGCTATTATATTTGCTAAACGGCCGCACTGTGCGGACGTTCCCCCGCTGCGTAATCTGCTTGTGTGCACGCTGGTTCCAGTCTCCCACTGATCGGAGCAGGAAAGATGTCAGCTTGGATGTGCTGAGCACTAATAATTCTTGTTTCGGGCAAGGCAGTGCAGTGATTTGCCCTCTGTGCGCAGTCTTTTTCGACTGTCCGGGTCCGCTGCCGTTTGAGTGTCGCTAACAGACTTCTGCTGCAGGCGCGCTGCCAGTCAAAGGGCTCTCACAGCCTTTGAGCAGGAAGCATCAAAGTCGATTTGTCAGAGCCTGCGGCAACTCCACCTGCTGGACTTGTTTGCATCATTTCTTTTTAGATAGTTGAGATGATAAAGCCTCGGTTTGTCAGTCGAACGGGCGCTGGACTTTATGTTGAAACAAGGTGACATGTTATGAGTGTGATAGTGGGTAAAATAGTTCTAAAATAAGACATTTATTGCACAAGAAATTGCTCAGGAGTGGGCAAAGCTGTAGAACTGTGACTGAACATCATTGATGAAGAATCGTACCTCCTCTGTATGAATCCGCACCAAAAAGTGGTCTAGCTTTCCCCTTGCTGCGCAAAGTTTTGTGGACAGTTTGGTATTTGTGAAGTCGTGATTCAACTATTTTATTGAGCCAAGACACAGACACAGAAAACGATCACGGCAGACCACAACAAAAATGTCGCAAAAACTATACCGTTGCGTAATAATGACGAGCTCATCTCAGTTTACTCACAAAGGTGACATACCCGCAAGAAGCGATGACTTTTTCAGTTTTATGAATGGAAGCAGGCGGACAAATAGGTTAAATGCACCTTCTGTCATCTAGTGGGAGATCATTTAATTGTTCTGCCTGTCACTATACATCGCCGGCATAGACAAAGATACATCATTTGTAATTCAGGCATTTGCAATTCGAAATGATATATAGTTTTTGACCAATTAAGTTCGGGTTTCCCTATTATTATTATTAATAATAGGGAAATACTGGCGTGATCGATGGAAGTCTCAATGATTTTGTTGAAAACCTGCCGTCCTTCTGAAACTTCAGAAAGAAATTTGCAAGCAGGCTTTTTAGTGGAGAACTGAATAGCACTGCGGTGCATTGTTGGCACGGTTCTCTTTGATTGTCACTCAGACATTGTGAGCCGTTGACAGGACGTTGATCGAGTCTTTGCGTGTCTCCATTAACACGGAGGGCGGAGTTGACCCGTGGGCTGCTCCCGTCCTTCATTTTCACCCATGGAGACCTTTTCCTTGTTGTGCCGTTTGCCCCGCTTCTTTTTGTTGTCTCGCAGCTGAAAAAATAAGAGCTTTGAATACGATCTTAGTTTTTCGTTTTCACACTCTCGTTCAAGCGATCCTCCGCTCCATTTTCTCACTAGTAGTTTTGAGTACAGCTGTAGTGACGTTTTGATTCATTCATTCTGTTTTTGTCTTAATGAACACACACTTCTCTCTCTCTCTCTCTCTCTCGCTCGCTCTCTTTTTTCTTTCCAGGAGAGGCAGAAAACACAACCTCATACTTCGAACGCAGCTGTCAGTCAGAGTCCACGCTTGCATCGGTGAGTACTGTAAACGTACACCGCAAACTTCAACTCCACATTTATCACTCTATAATCGTGAAATTTGGGCTGCATCACTCGTGTGGTATGAGCTTCCATTACCGCCGCCTCCATTAGCAGCAGCTTGTTTTACTGCCGTGGCACACAATGCACAGTGGCAGCTTTTGGGAAACAGCCCGTCTCTTAATTTGAGTGAGAATTGCCAACATTTCAGCGACACTCTGCAAAGCTGTGTGCTGGCGCATGGCACAGATTGAAAACATTGAATGTTTTTAGGGTTACTGTGTTCTGTCACTTTGTTTTATTGGGTCTCCCGGTGTCTGAATAATAAGACGGACCTCGCGTAAAGAGTTGAGTGAAAACACATGCAATGCAGACTTGCCTGCTCGTGACATATACACAGACACACACGCTCACATGCAATGAACATATCAGCAGCTGCTTAAGCTTTTAATAATATAAAGTCAGTCCGTTTTTGGCACATGCTCCTGTTTTACAAATTCTTTCCACGTGTTGACTTTCTACTTTTATATGTAAATGGTGTTACTTGCTGCCTGTTTACACTGTCAGCACTGTCACACCGTCATGGAAGAAAACACACACACACACACACACACACACACACCTAGTACGACATCATTAAGACACAGACCCATAACAATATGGGCAGAAATGAAGGCAAGAAAAGAGAAACGTTCAGCTTGTATAACTACAGATATTTACAAAAGGCCACCGCAAGGCATGCTGGGAATTAGCATGGCATCACTACAATAGTAACCTTTCACTCTATTATCACACGTGGTAATTCTTAAATGATTTGAAAGGCTCCTCTTTTAGTCAGTAATTTAGTCAGTCGGATACCGTTGGCGTCTTCTACTGTGAAGTGGCTCCGCAGAGCCTTCTTCTGTCCTCCCGCTGTTGCTTGGCTGAGCTTAGCGCAGCCTGCAGAGAGTCAGACAGATTTGCCGCTCTTTCCCTAAGTGGATGATGGCCGTCTTTCTTTTTAAGTTGACAGCCACCTGTCGCCCTTCCCCAATCTTGCTCTGAGACTACCCGTGAGGCCATCTGATGTATTTCTTCCAGCCAAGGTGGTCACTGTTACTGTATCCAGACATTTGAGCCCGATTTCGTCTGACTGGAGGGTTTACCCCGAAGCCCCACGAGTGCAGCATTACGAGCTGATTTGACACCTCAACACAGGAGATCCTTCTTGAGTTTTTTGTTTTGTTTTCTTAAAACAAAAGGCTTTGGTTCGCTGGAGGCAGTGCACCGCTCTCGTTGTTGATTAAGTCATCGAGCATGTCTTTGCTGTCAGTCCGAAGTCCCTGAAGAGGACATATCGCAATGGCTTTTGTTGCGGGCTATATTTTTGGCTCTTTCGATAATGGGAGTTGATACACAATGAAAAGTAGCTGCACTTTTTTTTTTTTTAAGTTAAAGTGCTTTGGAATAAAAAAGTGAATGCTCTCACATACACTATTGGAACACTTCCATTCACAACTAAAACACTCACATTCACTACTGAAACGCTCTTACAAACAGTAAAGGAATGTACCCATAAGATACATATGCAGAAATCTCACATGGTGACTGTTGACCTCCAAGTTTAAAGGTGTATTTGCCCCATATGTGTTCAGATTTCCAAATCGTACAAACTTACGGGTGTTTGAATTCTGAAGATCCACTGTTTGTCTTTCTATATTTGAACCTAGCTGGCTGCTTGTATGTGTCGTAAAACAGAGTAAGCCCTCATCTAGCCTTATAGCCTAATTACTACCATTAGCGCCCATGTACAGTAGCCGACAACGTTAATGGCTCTGCGGGGACGAAGCCAGTGCAGGAAGGAAAGTGGTCACCTTCATCAACAGTTAATGATATATTAAACTTCCTTTTGTAGATCCACGATGGCTGCAGTAATTTGTTATAAAATGGCGAAATTGGCTGTTTGCTGTTTAAAAGTCTACCTCAGTGCACAATTTCCTTAGCATGAGGCTTTTTTTTTTTTAAGGCAGCAAATATTTAGTGAAAACACATCCCAAATGAATCACGTTAACGTCTAAGTTGCCATGGCGACACGTTCAGCTCATAGCTCATTCACAACGTTCGACAATGTTCTCCTTATGTGAAATTGAGTTTATAGTGTGGGCTTCATAGTTCTTAGATGTGCACACCAAATGAATGTTCCAGTAACAGATTATAATGAAATTAGAAGAAATTGTGGCCATACGTTTCTAGAGACCAATGTGTTCACTATACAGACATTAAACATTGCGTTTCAAAAAGTGGTGGGCAAACTATCGCACGGGAGACACATACGACCCGCTCCGTTTTTTTTTTTTATTCTGGCCCACCGAGTTAAAATCCTTTAATATTTGTTGCGTTTGATGTCGTTTGATCATAGAATTTGTTAATTATGTTATTACATTTATTTCTTATTCATTTTCCCCATTAAATGTCTGGTTAATTGATTTATTGTAATATATATATATCTGTTCATCCTGCTCTGGGTCGTGGGGAGCTGGAACATATCCCAGCATCATTATTAAGTCCTTATTTTACTGTTAAAATAAACTATTTTCCTTTTTTTCCCCCATATACAAATGACCTGGCTCATCTGTTTGTTTTAAAAATCTAACGTGGCTGTTGAGCAAAAATGTTTGGTCCCGTTCAAATGCGAAACGTGTTGGCATTCTCCCTTTAAGTGCGGCCTTACCTGTCAACGCTATGATCCCGAGCGAGGAGTGACAACCGTAATCAGAGGCGGCACATTCTTAGTGGATTATCCGCCTTGTCTTTTACAACCTCTTTCATAATCCCAGCTCAAGACATGATTCATTGTGGTCGCCCGATGACTATAATGGAGTCAAATTGATAGTTTTGATCTTCATGTTGACAACTGCAAACTCCGGTTGACAATGACACTAAAAAATGGAATTCACTGAGCTGTGCATTTTCCTTTATTATTCCCCTACAAACCTTGTGGACAGTTCCTTGCAGATGACAGCATCTGTGCATACTGTGAAGTGTGGCCCTTTTGATGCTTTTTAATGGTTTGTTTATGTGCATGATTATATGTAACCAATTTAAGTTTGGTGAGGAAATTTGGAGTCGTTTTGTATGACGTCAACGGTGCGCGGCCTCAAAGCGCTTTGAGGGTGAAGATTTGTTTTTAAGGTTACCATTTGTTTTAAAGTCCGGTTTAGGATAATGTCAGGCAATTGACTCTCGAGGCGAAGATTCAGTGTTTTCCACGAACGGTGCCAGACTGGTGCGAAGTTTGGTTTGTTGATCTTGTGGGCACGTCAAAAGACAGCACCAGCTGTGAAGATTCCCATAAAAAAAAAAAAAAAAAAAAAAAAACAAGATCAGTTTAAAATGTCAGACGTTTTGATTGGAGCTAAGACTGCTAATTGTAAGTGAGGTAACGGTCAACGGTAACATTTATTGGTCCAATTTAATACAAATTGATATAATATTTAAAGACTTGATTTGACATCTCTGCTGGGCTGTTCATGAGCGGATTTTCAGCGAGTTTAGAGGTGAGGTCGATAACAATTATTATTATTATATATATATTTTTTGCACAGTCTTTATCAGTTAGTCTCATCAAATTTCTCTGCTTATTTCTGGGACCAGAGCAGTATAGTTCAAAACACACATATCACATGGCACCTCGGGGACTGAGTGGAAGACAAAATGGTCTATCTCTTCCACTTCTCTCCAAGAGACCCAAAATGGGATTACAGTCGCCGTGGGAGGCCAACCCAAACAGCTTAGTGCCAGAGAGCAGAAATGTGAGGCAGCCAACGTCTCAGAGCGACGGGAGAGTGAACCAAGTCTTGATCCTCAAATCAGTGGAGGGATCGCTCGTATCACTCACCTCACACTTTTTCCCTCAAATGTTTTTGTATTCTGTCAGTTTGGCCGTGAGCCCAACAGCCCCGTGCTGTGTGATAACAGTGCAGCCTTTTTTAAAAAGCTGCAGTACAGAAGATTGTTTTCCTTGTTGTCCTGGTGCCCTTGGGGGGGAAAAAAAAAACAAAAAAAAAACAAAAAAAATTTATCTTCAGGGTAAAAAGTAATTTTTAAAAAAAAAATTTTTAAAGTGCAATTTCACATACAGTACAAGGCCAGGACCACAACAACAGTACAATCCATCGACAAGGACAATCACACACATGCTCATGTTCTCACACACTCACACAAAGGCATGCACGTTTTAAGAAGCCATCTGGTTCCAGTTGAAAGGCCCCTCAGCACTTTTCCTCACCCGTCCAAAGAGAAGAGAGCTTACTACATTTCCTTCCAAAGAGGCTTTTTAGTTCGTTCGCTGTTTGCTGGACAGGAGGGGCTGAACAAGCATGACTTACCCACTGACAAGGTTGTCTACGTTTTGGACAACTTAAGCCGTGGTTCAGCCAAGCGGTTCAGTTCAGTTCCACCACAGTGTGGTTCGGATCGGTAAATCTTGATCCGGCTTTCCACGGTGGGGCTGGCGGGCATGTAGGCAGGATGGTGATTTGAGCCAAGAGAGCGGTTTTATACTACTGTGACCAGTACCCCAATGAAGACGAACAGAAAAGACGGCCGGTACTTGAAGGTTATTTTGGAAACATGCGTGCTGAACTGAAGAGCAAATTAACAACAAGTCTCCAACAACAAAGCAGTCAACTCCAACAATCTACAATGTGTTTTGAATTGCCCTAGAATAACCCACACTAAAGCAAGGCTACCAATCACGTGTAACCGACTATAAACCGGGCTACAGCTGGTTAAAGTAACCCACGGTCATGACACTAGGGTGGGACGGCACAGTGTGGTGACCGTGCGAAGCAGAGCATGCTGGGAAAAAAGAGCGCAGCTGTGAGACCGGATCATTCCATGTTGAAGTGGACAGGTGTGTAACCTCAGCAGCCACAGGCTTTAAACAACTGTCCGCTCACTGGAAAGAACATCAGAGTGGTTTGTTTTGCTTCAACCAACATGGATTTCAATTCTGCAGAATATAGTTGATTGTATTATAATGTCAGGGTTTGCGGTTTTATAGAGTGAAGGCTTGAGTGCTTCTGGAAGAAGCCAGTGTCCACCCACTCGTTACATCCTTCATGCGAGGATGAAAAGTCATAGTCATGGAAAAAGAATGATTTTTAAACATTCAGTTGAAAATTGCATCATTGTCAAGCTCTAAATATGGCAGCAAATCATTTGAGCTTCTGTAAAAGTGTGTCACGTTAGCATATGAACTTAATTTTACATCACAGGTTGTTTTTTTGGATTACATTGCAGATCCGTGGAAGCATTGTTTATATATATATATCATGTACTGTACTCTAATTGTGTCAGTATTGCTGTTCTTTAGCTGACCAGTTCTGGTACAGTACTGTATTTATGGTACCCATGATGTTAGGCCACAGCAAGAATGTAGCTTTAAAAGATTTTTTTAGCCGTCATGCTCGAGTTTTGCATCAGGATTTATGCTTTGCTCAACAGTACGAACAGAAACAACTTGAGAACCAGTATATACTAGCAAAAACCCTGACAGCTCTTTTAGTACGCAACTGGCCTTCAGCCAAAATCCCACTGAACTCCAGTCCAGATCCGACCTCACTTTTCTTTCCTTTAGCTTTGATGATGGCTACGTTGTAAGGAAACGTCACTTTCCCTCTGCACCGGTAAAGACAATAAGCCTAATAGGACCCAAAACATATTTTCTGTTTGTCGTAATACTAGTGTCACTCATCCGGTCTTATGTGAAGCTTGGTTATTATTTCTTCTCTCACTTTGGATCAAGCGGTGTTTCCTCAGCTGGCTAGCTTTGAATCATTTACAATGCTGTTTTGCTTTCAAAGGGGATTTATTGGATTTTTTGTCACATTTACGCGCTGAGATTGATTCCACTGTTGAGCCTGACATCAGCTGGAAAAATTGCTACAGGTTTAAGTTTAGAAGGATGTGACCATCTAATTCACTCAGCTTGTCACAAGTCCATCGCGGATGCCGTAAAATGCAGGAATGCCCCCAAAGACCCATGAACTGGAAAAAAGTGAAGTCAAGACCATTCACAACTTGTGAACGGTCTAAAGAAAAGGAATTCATTGGGGTGGAATATTTATGATTTTTTTTTTAATCTGCACATTATGTGTGCACCCATTGTAAATTGTGTTTCATTTCCTGTTAAAATCACTGAGTTGTTAAACGAACCTTTGTTGTTTTCTAACATTGACAATTGACAATAGAGTGGAACATTCAAAGTCGAACACAATGTGTTGTGCGACACTGGTCAACCTCCGATTTGTTTTTGTATAACGCTCGCAGTCAATGTGAACTGTTCTCCACGATGCTTAATCACCCCCGTGTAGCATTTTGTTTCGCAGGCATCGCGCTGAAATACTCGGCAATTCGGGATTCTCCATGAAGACAGGCTCGGGTTTTCGTCTTCTGTCGTTATCAGTAACTTTGGGTGTGCCTTACTGCCACCCGTGCTGGAGTCTGGCATTTGCTACTGTTTTATCACTTTTAGGGTGTATGGGTTTGAAAGCACCACTATAGCTCTATTGCGTCGCCATGTAGAAGTTCAAGTCTTGTCGAGTCCTAGTCTATTTTATCAACTAGTACCTTTTGAGTCACTGGAAATAATAGTGAGTGTACCAGTTTATCAACTGCAAACATGTGCAAGCCCAAGAAAGAACTCTGACTGTTATTTTTAGAGGTGATGTAAGCTTCAAGTGCAAGCCAAGTGTGGGATAAATAATATTTATATTGCAGAGCCTATAATGAAACATAATATCCTTTTCAATGTTATTCGCTCAGCTCCTTGCCAGTGTTGTCATTCTTTTCTCATCATAAAGTACACGAGGTGAATGAGGTTTCTGGAGAATCAAATGTAAAAACTCAAACGAGTATAAGAATTTCACACAATAGAGATATGATCTCCGTCAAGGTTTTAGAATAATCCTGAGAAACCTAACATCCTGGGTATAGGTAACAGCATGTTACGATGACAGTCAATGCAATACAAGACATGATAAAATGACTACCCTTACCTAAGAGTAACCCTTATTGTCGCAAAAGTACTCGCTTGTACTTCTCACTGGGCCTCTCATTATGAGAACAAGCAACAACGGAACACTCACAGCGCTCGTATTCCTTCCAGCCATGATTGGAGGACGGGAGGCCGAAGCTCCAATAAGGAACTCAAGCGCCAGTCCACGGCTCTTAAGTGGACCACTCCAAGTGGCCTTAGCAGGACACGATTGAAGACGCTTTTTATCGTGCGCTAAAGTGAATGGAAAGAGCCATAGATAGAGGGAAAGAGAGGAGGCTGCATGCTTTGTGGGAGCATCAGCCAAGAGCACACTTAATCTGGTCAGCATTGCTGGGCGCCGCCTCAACTCCAGGTTACAAGAATGTAGGCCATGCGTGGCGGTGAAGGAAGGCATGTGGAAGAGGAGTTCTGAGGAATAGCTAAACTGGACACGTTTGGGTGTGTGAGCAAGGGGGGAAAAAAAACAAAACACATTGCATCTGCATATGGTGGGATTCTCTTTGCTCACTTACTGTAAGCATCATTACATACATGAAGCACTAAAATGTTTTGTTTAGACCTTTTGTACACAAGCCTGACTATAAGCCTTTAATCTCTTTGTTTGGAAATGTGAAAATGTTTGTATGTCTCGCTGTGTCTGCATGTCTACATTCAATTGCCTCGCTGCGCTTTCTGCTCTGTGATGAATCACTTTTGTTCAGCTGAGAGAGCTCGTATGAGGTTTCACTTTGATCCTGTTGTTTGCGCACACAAATACAAATATAATTCATTCAACGATGTGCACGTTCCCCCCTCTTCAATCATCAGCTTATGTTTCTGCTTTATAATTTTTTACTTGGAAATATCAAAAACATCTTATTCTCAAAAACACAACTTTTTTTTCTTAAACATACTACTTTTTCCTCTCAAAATAAACACGTTTTTTTCTCGATTGTACAACTTTTTAACTCATAATTAAACAACTGAATGAGATTGAATGTGAATGTGCTCTCCTTGGCAAAACAATTTGTACCGGTCATTCAATCTAAACATCTCTTGCTATCTATTTAAATCAACGTTAGTGAAGTTTAAAGGTATATGAAAATGCGCTATGACCAGTGTAATGAAGAAGGAAATTGTCATTTTGCAAATAATCGGTTTGAACGTGAGTGTGAATATTTGACCTGAGATTGACTGGCAATCGGTCCAGGTTATAACCCGCCTCTTACCTCAAACTAGCTGATATAGGCTAAAGCAATATAGAAAATGGATGGAGAATTTAAGATGATGTAATATTACCCTAAACTTTGGACTGTGTTTTATGTATTGTTCAAAGGTGGTAGCTAAATAGGAAAGAATACAATTGTTGAATCATAAATCTACATACCGTATTTTCACGACCATAGGGCGCACCGCATTAAAAGGCGCAGTCTCAGTTACGGGGTCTATTTCTGTATTTAACGCAAAAATGAGGCGCACCGTATTATTGGGCGCAGGCATGGTAAAGCATACGCTAGCTTAAAACATACGGTAGCATGCATGCACGCTAAAACAATGTTTTTAAAAAGGCAGCGGGAGCCAGCGTTATTGCTTTCAGTTAAATGGTAACTGTAGAGACGATTCTCCCGGCTGTTCTTTGCTCATGAATCCATTGCTCGAGTTCATCTTCCAACTCGGGCTGCCTCGCCTTGTTTTCCGCAGAAACTCAGCTTCGTCTTCTTGACTTGGCGAAGCTCGTTTTCCTGCTTCCTCCACTTGCGAACCATGGATTCGTTGATCTTGAATTCTCTCGCGGCTGCTCGATTCCCATGTTCCTCTGCGTAACTGGTAGCTTGCAGTTTAAACTGTCCTTCCTATGCGTGTCTCTTCGTAGGGGGTCCTGAGCCAAACCGATGTTGTTTTGCACAATGCACATATACGGCGCTATATACCTACTGGGGGCGTACCTTCAGCGTCCTCTGTCACGCGCACCCTTTCCCCCTTTACGTCTGCATTCTGTCCTCAGTCAGGTCCGCCTTTCCTCTATATAAGCAGCGTGTCGGCAGGAAATGCTTGCAGTCACACAACAACATTTACAGATGTTGGAACTCGTGCACACATAAGGCGCGCCGCATTATAAGGCGCCCCGTCCATTTGGGAGAAAATTGAAGACTTTTAAGTGCCCCTTATGGTTGTGAAGATATTGTACTTTCTAGCAGAGTGACTAAGCAAAACATAGAGAATTTGGAGGCATAACTTTATTTTTTTTGTTTTTTACATGATTGCGTTTGCCCGTTGCATATTTTGATCGTGTTGCTTCCTGGGTTCATTGATCTTGTCTGTTTTGAGTCATGTATGCACGTCAGATGAAGTTTGGATGCGCCTTATTTTGCAGAGAATGCAACAAGTGCACATTTTCTACTTTCTGGTGTGTCATCCTGAAGCTTGTATCAGCAACACACTCACGCCAACTTTCCATTTGTGCGCCTCAGCGCAGTTGACCGAAGGAGGCGGCAGCAGCTGTGCTGGAAGAGCGTCCTGTGTGGAAAAAATATCTCTGTTGTCTGCTCTTAATTATACATTTAGCTTATGGGTAGCCTCATGTCCAAACAATTTTATTCACTAGCGTCAGCAATGGTCAAGTGCTCTAATAATTAAACAATTTTAACCATTTAAGATACCTGCACTCAATTAGTATTCAATTTTTTAGGTTAGTGGCTGCAACAAAATAGCTACCTTACAAAAAGACCATTAACTCTTAACGGCACCAGCATTTTTTTATATATACGGTATACAGATGATATATATGTGTGTGTGTGTGTGTGTATGTGTGGGCGTTGCGGCAGGAACCTTTTGTTCGATTATCAGTGAAATCCACGGAAGAACATTTTGCTTGTCGTCACCTGGACTTCTGACATGGTTCGATAACGCCAAGACTTTTTTCCCGAATTGACGTTATTAGTAACAGTCTCCAGTCTGCACCAGTCAGCTACTTGAGCTCATAAACTATTGAATATGACACCGACTGCCTCCTCCCTCAAACAATCCTTCCGAGCCAATGTGACATGTGCTTAGACGCACTCCTTTTCCCTTTAACGGAGCAGATAACAGTTGTTTACTCTCAAACTTCATTTTTCCCCCCGCTTGATTTGGTTCTTATAATTGGAAGAACATCCAGTATAATTTCAATAAGTCTGCATATCATCACTTTTTTCTACTGTAACATAATCGAGGTGTTTGGATATTATGATTATAAGAATAAATAATATGCCAACAAGCTATAAAAACATGAATTGTACAGATTTCGGCGTAAACATGTCGTTTTCCTGCACCTGTCTTTTACAAGCTGACATTAACAGACTCACGGCTTGTCGTTTTCTTTGCATTGTTCATAGGAAGCCATTTTTACGGATGGACATTGTTGGCATGCAGTCTCCAACATTTTAACACATCAAACATCCACTTTGTAGTATAGATTTACTTTTCTGTTACAAAATGTGTCGCCTTGTGGTTTGTTTTTATGAGATGCTTCTGTGATTGACTGGCAACCAGTCGACGGTGTAGTCTACCTGTGGCGCACTGTCGGCTGGGTTCGGCTCCAGCCCCTTGAGATAAGCAGTAAAGACACCGGATGGAGAAACTGCATTTCTTCTACTTCTGAAAAACAACTGAAATGGGATACGATCGTTGTTGGAGAGTGTTCATATTCTGTATGCAGAGATTGGAAAAGTGAATTGCTGTCATGTTATTTCATAGTCCACAACATTTAAATGTCACATGCTGTCAGTTGGGTGACAGACTTTATAGCGTTGGTCTCTCAGAGAGCCGGGAGACGAGGTCAACCGGGGTTAACCCCGTCTCAACCTGTGAGCCACCTGGAGGACCCCGTGCACAGCTCACCAGGATTATTACTTCTTTGAGAAGTTCTAAAAGCAAGGTGATGTGGAATTCAGTCTTACCTTCCTGTGGAAAGTTCTTGAATGAGAAATTCTCGTTTGTGTCTGGGAAATATGTCATATGTCGTCTTTTATGGTTTAAATTGAGTATGAATTTGCCGCACCGATATTTTTACACCAAAGCACTTTTTATGCCCCCCCCCGACCCCCGTTTCTAAATGGGGAATGGCGGTTTTCCGAAGCAGTGCGAAACACACAGAGGAATGTTCCCCCTGTAGATGTCATGTGGTGCGTGACTCTGCGCACCGCCAGGCCACGCTGGCTCGCTCCTGCTGCAGACACCAGCCGGAATTCTCATTTGACTTCTTGCTTAATCGAGAATATCATACACATATGTCTGCATGCGACAGGTATTATAGGAGGACCTGCAATACGATGAGCACATGTATTTGCCTTGGACCTTGCCTCTGTATCGGAACTCATTCCTTTTTTTATTTTTTCGCTGATCCTAATATCTTATTGAGGCATGAACATCATTTCTATTCTGTGGCAGTTGGTCACGGTAAACGAAAAAACAAAACACAAAAAAAAAAAATATATATATATATATATATATATATATATATATATATATATATATATATATATATATATCCAAAAGGAGCAGCAAGATATCAGACCGCTGCAGCAAAGATGAGACTGTGAAGTGTAATACGTCAGCATGGAGCGCTTGCACAGCAACGGCCTACGTTGAAGGTTAGCTTGTGTGTTGTTATCATCGAATGACAACGACAGTGTCAACCATATGGCCCATGTTTGGACCCCAAATTGACCAGGTACTAGAACTAGTACATAGCGGTACCTGGCAGTACCAATTTTGACACGCATACATTCAGGATATCATGTAGCTGGTACAGTGTGATGGGTTGGGGTCCGCAGGACATGTCTTGAGCTGTTTTTGGTCTGTTCCCCATCAGGAAGGCTGCTGCAGCCTGCTCGCGAGTGGAAATCACGGGCTCGTGTTATCTTTGGAAAGTGTCGAGTCCACAGAAACCGGGAGCGAGGAGTCCAGTGTCGGCTAACGCATCCCGGGCTCACTTTTGCATTGAATGACAAAGA
This sequence comes from Phycodurus eques, assembly GCF_024500275.1. NCBI lineage: Eukaryota > Metazoa > Chordata > Actinopteri > Syngnathiformes > Syngnathidae > Phycodurus > Phycodurus eques. Next base: position 29,224,037 of record NC_084528.1, on the reverse strand, counting down.
GAGCGCGGTGCAGCAGAATGAGGCGAGCTGAAGAAAGCATTAGTTGTTATTCTGAGTGAATAGACTCAATGAAGGGACATGAGGAGAGCTTTGGCTGCTCCGGTGAGATAGTCCAAGATCTGGGCTTGCTTGGGGATTTCTGAGGGATGTGGGAAGAAAGAGCTCCATATGTGAATTGTATTGCTACTCGAGTCCCATAGTGAGGAGGGCCTCATCCGTTTAGTGCAGGAATCCATTTCTTTCTGTCCATCTATATTGCCCTTCATGATCATCCCAGAGAGCCAGCAGGGGATTGAATAGTGTCGTATACATTCAGCATGTTGCGCAGGGCGTGACAAATTAGCACCCCGCAGAAGTTTGGAATCTCTGCGGATGTTTGTCTCGACAAAACAACACGGTCACTTCCTGACTTGGCAAACAGAACGTTCTGCTATAATGTGCCATTAACAGAAACATAAAGCTTTCAGGCAGTCTCATTTGAATCGATTTTTATACATTCGGTGCCAGATAGAAGCCTACCTTAAATTGAATGTGTTATCATAATGCGTTCACGTGGTTTGCATTATGATGAATCCAATTCTTGAGGACATGAAAATGAAATACAATACAGTTGGATACATCCAACAAAAGCAAGTATATCATCATCATTTACACAATTTACTTCTCTCATATAAACAGTTGTTGTTTCATCAGACAAAATACCAACCTACTGTTTCCTGACTGGACTAATATAGTTATACCAACACCAAAGTCTAAACATCCGGCACATTTTCACACTTTTTGGGGGAAATTGCTCAGCTATAACAGAAGCTGCCATAACTTGCTGCCATCACGGAACTATACTTAATTAAGTTTGTCACTTGATCTTCCTGCATCACTAAAATAATCACACTGGTTTGTACTGTAGATCTTCTCAGCTATATAAAGAGCGATGCTGAGCGACTGACCTGAATATTAATAAGAAAACAGTTTTTTTCTATTTCGAGAACAGCTGGGTATTAGCGGGCTAAATTGCTGTTTCGAGACTTTCGCCTTGGGCCTCACATTTCAAATGTTATGTAGTGTATTTTTGTGGTGTGGTTTTACATGAGCTTGAATGTATATTTAGCCGAAGCCCTATCTCTAAACTGGTCAGCTGGTGGCCGGCAGCGAGGGGTTGCAGTGGTGTTCATTTATTTTCTGATCTAACCCACATGTATTCTGAGGACGGACAGGTTTCACTTTCCGAACATATGCGTACAGCAAACGCCAGATGTCCCTTTAGAAATGTTCTCAAATGTTAACGTGAATAAGTGTGCGATCCCTCGTCTCATTCAGATCAAATTTACTCAAATGATGAGGATGTTTTTATACTGAACCAGATATGGTTGGAGGCATTAGGTTCTCACATTTTACTGGCCGTTATGTCAGCAATAAAAGTCAGCACCAAGCGCTTTCTTTCTGCCTTTTCCCATTTTTCTTGCGGCGTTTGCATTATGTTGACCGTTCTTGGCCATTCTGTGATTGGCTGTCGACCAGTCCAGGGTGTAACCCGCCGCTCCCCTAAAGTCATCCGGGATAGGCTCCAGCTCATCCACGATGCTGAATGAGGACAAGCGCTATATAAATCAGTGGCGGGATGAAGCTGAACTGGCCATCGGCCCCAATATGCCAGTCTGGGACGTCGAGCAACCGTAAAAGACCCACGCAAGCATGAGGAGAACATGCAAAGCCCCACACAGAAACGCCAGAGCCGAGATTCAAACCCAAAACCTCAGAGCTGTGAAGTACCCGTGAGAACCATTACGTCCACTGTGCTGCGATGAATGAAAATGAAAATGCAGTAGCATCAACATGTTCTTAATTGAACTGTACCTACTTGATCGAAAAAAGGCTTTAGGCCGAATTTACAATACATGACGCAACAATTTCTTTTCCCCATGTGGCCTAGTTCGGGTAGACGTCATGGCAATCTCAGCAGCAAAACATTTGAATTTGGAAATTGTCAGACCCGATCAAATGTGGATAAAAATCAAATCTTAATCGGATATCCGCTCAAGTTACCGCAGTGTTTCCGCTTCATTTTTACAACTCCAATTCCAATGAAGTTGGGACGTTGTGTTAAACATAAATAAAAACAGAATAAAATGATTTGCAAATCATGTTCAACCTATATTTAATTGAATACACTACAAAGACAAGATATTTAATGTTCAAACTGATCAACTTGATTGTTTTTAGCAAATAATCATTAACTTAGAATTTTATGACTGCAACACGTTCCAAAAAAGCTGGGACAGGTGACAAAAAAAGATGGAGAAAGTTTAGGAATGCTCACCAAACACCTGTTTGGAACATCCCGCAGGTGAACAGGCTAATTGGGAACAGGTGGGTGCTATGATTGCGTATAAAAGGAACTTCCCTGAATTGCTCAGTCATTCACAAGCAAAGATGGGGCGAGGTTCACCTCTTCGTGAACAAGTGCGTGAGAAAATAGTCGAAACGTTTAAGGACAATGTTCCTCAACGTACTATTGCAAGGAATCTAGGGATTTCATCATCTCCGGTTCCATAATATCATCAAAAGGTTCAGAGAATCTGGAGAAATCACTTGCATCTAAGCGGCAAGGCCGAAAAACAACATTGAATGCCCGTGACCTTCGTTCCCTCAGGCGGCACTGCATCAAAAACTGACATCAACGTGTAAAGGATATCACCAGATGGGCTCAGGAACACTTCAGCTGGCGGCTTCTCTCTTCTAAGATGGACTGATGAAAAGTGGAAAAGTGTTCTGTGGTCCGACGAGTCCATCCATCCATCCATCCATCCATCCATTTTCTGATCCGTTTCTCCTCACTAGGGTCGCGGGCGTGCTAGAGCCTATCCCAGCTATCTTCGGGCAGGAGGTGGGGTACATCTTGAACTGGCTGCCAGCCAATCGCAGGGCACATACAAACAAACAACCATTCACACTCACATGTACACCTACGGGCAATTTAGAGTTGTCAATTAACCTACCACGCATGTTTTTGGGATGTGGGATGAAACCGGAGTGCCACGCAGGCACGGGGAGAACATGCAAACTCCACACAGGCGGGGCCGGGGATTGAACTCCGGTCCTCAGAACTGTGAGGCAGATGCTCTCACCAGTCGTCCACCGTACCGGGTCCGACGAGACTACATTTCAAATTGTTTTTGGAAATTGTGGACATCGTGTCCTCCGGGCCAAAGAGGAAAAGAACCATCCGGACTGTTATGGACGCAAAGTTCAAAAGCCAGCATCTGTGATGGTATGGGGCTGTGTTAGTGCCAATGGCATGGGTAACTTACACATCTATGAAGGCACCATTAATGCTGAAAGGTACATACGTGTTTTGGAGAAACATATGCTGCCATCCAAGCAACGTCTTTTTCATGGACACCCCTGCTTATTTCAGCAAGACAATGGCAAATCACATTCTGTACGTGTTACAACAGCGTGGCTTCGTAGTAAAAGAGTTCGGATACTAGACTGGCCTGCCTGCAGTCCAGACCTGTCTCCCTTTGAAAATGTGTGGCGCATTATGAAGCGTAAAATACGACAACGGAGCCCCGGACTGTTGAACAGCTGAAGTTGTACATCAAGCAAGAATGGGAAAGAAGTCCACCGAAAAAGTTTCAACAATTAGTGACCTCAGTTCCCAAACGTTTATTGAATGTTGTTAAAAGAAAAGGTGACGTAACACAGTGGTAAACATGACCCTGTCCCAGGTTTTTTGGAACGTGTTGCAGCCATAAAATTCTAAGCTAATGATTATTTGCTAAAGAATAAATATCTTGTCTTTGTAGTGGATTCAATTAAATATAGGTTGAACATGATTTGCAAATCATTGTGTTCTGTTTTTATTTATGTTTAACACAACATCCCAAATTCATTGGAATTGGGGTTGTACTTCATTTCTGACTCGAGGCTGGGAATCAGGTTGTTGTTAAAGAATTTCAGTCATGCTCAGTAAAGTGTAGAAAAGTAAGGACCGAAGACAAACACGTTTTCTTTTTTAATATGCCAAATCTAGCCGCCGTGTAATCAATCTGTGTGGTTTTAACTTGTTTAAGCTTACGTTTGTTGCTTTCTAGTATTTACTCTGGGAGGTTAATTGCTTCACCGATTTAGTTTGTTTCCTGTCTGTGGTGCTACAGAATCGGAGAATAAGAAATCAAATTAAACAAAATAATAATATTGTGCTGGAGCTTCTCTCGCTCTCAAAGCTATAGCTCTCTGGCATCAGTCATGCGTTGAGGACATCTGACCGTGAAAGTGCTGGAATTCACTCCGGTGATCGTGACGCCACCCTTGAATTTGTGTAGCTGTGAATCGGCGGTTTTTGCCATCTCTGTTTGCGCCGACGGAACAATGCATCAAAAGGTGCACCTGGCCCTGTAAAAACATCTCATACAGCTTGGCAGTTACACTGCAATGCAGCGCTCATATGAGCTGGCACAGCTTCACATCCACCAGCTGTGGAAAAAATTCCTCACGCCATATTTTCTATATGTTTCTAATACTTTGCAATTTGCAGCATGGCAGTTAAACCATATTGTGGCTGTTTCTTTCATGGTATAACATGTAACCCTTTCACATTAAATTGTTTTATGGCTACACTGTAACTGCCATAATGCCAAATGTGTTCTGCTATACTGTTTTTCATTAATTGTATTTTTATTTTTATTTTTATTTTCGCAATTTCCAAACAAAAGTCATCCACAGTATTTTTTCCTGATGCGAGTCTACCGTGAAACATGACTTCTTCCATTTTCTACAGCGCTTCTCCTCATGAGTTGCATGGGAGCTGGAGTCCATTTTGGCGATCCACTTGGTGATCGGCGGTGTGCACCCTGGACTGGTTGCCAGCCCATCGCAGGGCTAATCCCATCAAATGATTACTACATTACATTACTACAGTGTTCTAAAATTGGTGCAGCTTCATATAGTAATATATGATAATACTTTATTGATAGGCAGAGGGCAAATTTATAGTGACGTTTAACTTTTATTTTCGGTAACATAATCTGGTCATTTTTGGTCATCACTGACTGCAAATATGCCTGGTAAAAGTGACATCTAGGAGTAATACAGCCCCCTTTATGAAGAAAATACTAGACACAAATTAACCTGTAAGCACCTACATAGTTAGAAAAAAAGTCATAGCGCTCATGGTATCACAAAATGTGTTTTTGTTGCTTCCATGTCACGTGACGGGGTTTGCGGTCAAGTTTGTGGTGTCGATGGAAGATTAGATGTGACTGTGACTGACTCAGGCTTGCCACATATCAAACTCAGCTGAAGATAAATTCATTTGTTACTTTGTGAGTTGATTGCGCTTGTTTGTGGTCTCTGTATTAGTTAGCTGTAATTGGATATGATCCTGGTATATTTTCTACTCAGTTTGCTCTTTGTTTGTTCTGCTTTTGCGGTTTCAAATTGCTGGGATGCACATGTTTTGGTTTCTGTCGACAACAAGGATTTACAAGGCTTTCATTTTCTCCTGCTCCAACTTGAATAGTCTTGTGAGCCCTCTAAAATGTATAATCTCAACAATTACATATTGTTATTCTTTAGTGATTACTGTTGCCATGCACTGTCTAATTTTAACATTAAGGTTTTTCACATCAATTAGATGAGACAGACAAATTATTTGGGTTTATTTTAACTGGTTTCTATTCCCTCGAGGTAGGACAGAGCAAGATATTTTATATTTATTGCTCATGGCCTAACATGAAGCGACATTGGGGGTTTTTGTGCGAGTGTGATAGAAACAAATGGTAGTACCGTAGCTGTAATCCAGTTTATTAATGGATGTTGTGAATTTGGAGAGCAAACAGTGAAAATGGACTGATGAAAAGATAGAATGAAGACAAGATCACTCCGAAAGACCTGAACTCTCCCTGGGCTCTTGCGCCACCCAACTCTAAAGTTGTCATAGTTTAGGGTGTAATCCTTGTATATTTGTGTTTTAATTACAATTTAAAAATTGGCCCTGACTTTTGCACATTACCGTATAACAGCAAATACATATTCCGTCTCAGTAAAGCGGAGACTTTGAGATGCAAGTAGCAGACTTACCCGCGGCAACTCTCTGCTTGGCAGTTTGAATAAACAGCGAAGGACTTAGTGACCTCACTGTCAAACACATTGATATGGATCTTCTCTGGCTTTGGAGGCACTCCTTGCCAGGCTTAGCACCACAACCCAAAACCAAACCCCCCACCCCCCTCCCTTTTTTTATTTCATTTCGTGCCCTTCTCAAATCACCTATTGCGATAAAACTAAACAAGGCCATCTCTGCAGCATGTATTTTTCATTGACACAAAGAAAAGACTAACGCCCAAACACAGAGAGGCTCAGTTCAAAATCCCACCATGTATCTGCTTGCATCAGTTGACGGCTTGTTGGCTTGCGTGACAGAACGGGTCACAGTGGCGCTGCCAAGCGGGTCTGCGGCTGTCGCACACCCATCACACGCATGCAGACGTCATGCCTCTCCTTCCTCTTCTCGTTGATGATGCCCATAAGTTCCAGAGATAAGTGGGAGACACTAGGAAGTCTAAAAAAACAACAACAAAAAAACATGCTTGAAGTACAAGCTTGCTATCCCACAAAGCTTGCACAAAGTGTTCTTTCTGCTGTGATTCTGTACATTTGACATAAACGGCAGGGGAGACAGTTTTCTTTATATTTGTGTAAATGCTTGTTTTCGGGGAGGCTCTTTTATAAATGGATGCTTTGTGGCTGTGTTAACATTAGCTGAGAGGGTAGAAAGAAAAAAAAGAAAAGGTTGTGTTAGGAATCTCACTAAAATGCATCACGCATCCTCCAGCTTTTTCTTTTGACACTGCACAGTAAGCACATGCAAAACCACAAATATGTATTTTAAATGACAAAACTACCAGTGTGAGGAATGTTCAGCTGTTTCCAAATTCAGCCCAGATTATGTCTTTGAGTTTTCTAAATACAACACAAATAAATCAGAGAGATGAGTCATCTTTTGGGATTTATTACTCAAGGTCTCTGCCCAGCACACTGTACCTATATTATATTATCAGCCCAGTGCGGAGCACCAAATCATGATATAAATCAGCAAAAGTACAATCCCGACAGTGTCTGGATTCAACGTTTGGTGTGATGTCTCAGGGGAAATTCCTTGGCCGTCTCACCTAGAAGATGAATCACAATGTTGAAATCAAACATTTGCAGTGTTGAGAACGAGATGCTGCTAAACAAGGGAACTAAAATATAAGAACCACCTTTCACTACAATATCGGTTGTTAAATGAACCCCACCTGATGTGCAGCAAGGTAGCGTTTAAAGCGGTATACACTATTTGCTATTGAATTTGGTGGTGGTGATGGTCATCTGCCTGTCAGTCGGTCGCCATGTCTGTTCCAATTGTCATCTGATGACTACGGCTCCAACTCCACGCTCATCTCAACAAAGCTCCACTCATCAGTCACAAATGGCAAGCTATCGCACTGGCTTGTTGGGCAGAGAGTTGCCCCCCACAGATCCCAAAACAAAGTGTATTTTTCTAAAGGGACAATTAGCGCTTGACGAAGCAGCCAGGCTCTAGGGGTTGATGATATCTGGGAGTCAAAGGTCACTTTCTGAAGTGGAAAGTATCCAGTGGCACAAACCTCCTCTTCCAGTGGGGAAAACTATACACTCGTGCTTTCTTGGTTTCTAAGTTAATAATAATAATAATCGCTCATAGATTTGTAGTTCATTTGCCGGAGCCAACTTATTGCACTTCTACACAAATTATTTTTAAAGGGGTAGTATATCTATCACGGTGCTGTTTGCTCTAAAAGAACCAGGTTGGTTTTAATGAAACAAGGTGGAGGAGTGGGTTCAGTCAAGCATGGAGGAAACCATTAAATTCAGGAGCAGAGCTGCGCATAGTCATTATTTTCCCAGGTAATATTACGCAGACCTCCACATGTAGGCCCCCTTTCATTTTGATCTTTGAAAAAGCTGTTTTTATTGTACTTATCACAACATTTAAAATATATATATATATATTTATGTTGAACCGCTGTGACCTGTTTTAGGGAAAATCTGAAATAAATGTTCCCGTAGGAAATAATGGGAATAGAAATGTGTCTTGAGTCAAATGTAACTATATTTTAACATTCTTAACTGTCATACAAGTGTGTAAAAAAAAAAAAAAAAAAAAAAAAGAGTTAACTGTAAATATTAAGACGTAAAAACAATAAAACGATAATGGCTTAACTTAAATAATGAAGGCGAAATGCTTCGTGGAGCGCTGCTCTCAATCTTCACACAAGTGTAAAAAACTGCAAAAAAATACAACAGTGATAAGAGACAATATCCTGCAAACTAGCATCGCAAAATTGTGCAATTTCTGCCAAACATGGAGTTGAATTTCTCTTTCCTTTAAAAACTTCTTTTAAAAAAAAATCTTTTAAAACCATCCTGTCATCTGAAAATCGAGCCGGGCTTTGGTCTTATTCTTTCATTTTAAACCTGTTGTCTACAACGTATTGGCAATCGTGGATAATGTAAAAAAAAAAAAAAAAAAGGAAAAAAAAAAGCAACGCTACATTTGCCAAGGAAATCCTCCGTTCCTGTGATCAAACATAACAAAAGCGTTTGGATGAGACCAAATAAAATAGCAAGCCCATTACCGTGACATGTAAACAAAAATGGCCGTCTCCAGCTCTGGATCCTATTAACAACGTTTCAGTGTTTGTTCAAGTCATTGAGCAAATGCAGTCGTTCGTGCCCATCGTGCTCTAGTATTATGCAAATCTCTCTGTTCGTTTGAAGGCCGCCATTGTTCTAAATCCAAACACAGCTTGTGTTTGTAAGTCTGTAATGGTTTTGGTGTAGTCCGTGCCGCTTCTCTAGCGTCTTTTTGTTCCAATCATATAATATTTAGAATATATAAAGATTGTGTTGTCCGTTAGCTAAATCCTGTGGCTTCTACAAAGAGTCCAATGGCGGCTTTGAGGCCTTTATGGAAGCCAGCTGCCTTGGTCAAGTGTTTCCAGAGTTCCATTTATCTGGGTCGGGTCAGAATCAAGTGACTCTGACACAGTTTTCAACCACTTGAAGACATTTAAATAACGATGGACTCAATCATTTCAAACTCGCTCTCAAACATCGTTCGGTGTGCTCTGTCTTTCTTCAGCTTTTTCCGATTGACAAGTGGTACAAAACCCCCAAATCTTACTCGTACTTATGTTTTTGTAAAGCAAACATTACACTGAGTACAAATTGACCCATTGTCATCTATGAACAGCTTGACCGCGCAAGATGCTTTCACGGGTTTTCCATTGTCTGGTTTTCCCTTGGCATTTTTGCGAAGAAATCAGCCATAAAAATTTAAAAGGTTTAAAGCCACTTAATTTGAAAATGAGGTTAGATGTAGCAGGGGAAATGTTTTGCACAGAGTTGGCAAGCTAATACCATTGATAGGTCTGGTGAGGACATAGAAGCGGGCAAGCAAGCGTTACAATCAGTGCACAAGCCTTAATACCCCCTACTGCTGATGGCCAGGAATCATTTGATGTGGTTTACTTTGAGCTATTTTGTATTCCATTCGCAAAGTCGGGGCTGTGCACCAAACCAGATTTATTTTCAAAGTATATACAGAGCTAGAAAACCATGAGGAAATATGTATTAAATTGGAAGTAAAGATGCATTGGCTCGGCGTGTCAGCGTCTCGAAAAAGGCTGTTTTGCTTCCATGATTGGGCATGAACCTGTATGAAATCACCTTCTATTAATCGGCTTGTATTGAGAGCACCTTTTCTTCAAGGTCTTCTTGTTTTTTCTTTTCTTTCCTTTTTTTCAGAAACACTGAGCGGATTGCACTGGTATTGCTCACAACCACTACCAGATGTGCTTGAAACAGTTTGGTGAAGTTGGCAAAGGGTCAAGACAGAAGAGAAAAAGAGGGGTGGAAAGGAAAGGGGGAGTACTGGAAGGATGAAGTACCTAAATGTAAAAACATGTACCAGCCAGAATCTGGTGCCAGTGTGCTCGGGCCTAGTTGTCTGAACTTGTTATGGTGTAATTATGCAGGGCAGCTGCGTGCGCTCACATAAACATTATTTTCACATTTTCCTCAAATTCCCAGTGAATAATGCATGAATCTCAGTTTAGTCCATTGAAACTGAACATTTGCTTGTTTCCCCCGTTGGCATGGTTGGTTTGGTCAGGTGTCAACACGCTAATCAAACTCGGGCACGGAGCAAACCAACTCTTCTCGGTGGTCTTGGTATGGATCCAAACAAACTTGGGGCCTGTTCGTTTGGGATGAGAAAGCAATCCGACCTCTACTGTATTTACTCCAGCTGTCAGAAACCCGTATGTGACCCTAAAGGGCACAAGGCTGACAAAACGGTAAACAAATGAAACCGCTGATTTAAAAACAAAAAAACATGTTTTGATTTTAAGATGGATCTAATGTTGTCTTCTTTACATGGAGGAAAGCAGACAAAAGGTGTGAAAGCCAAGGACAAAATTGAGACATATGTCTGTGTCAATATGGAAGTCTACAATTTAGTGCCGATCGGCGATACATTTACTCCACTGAGTTGAAATCCCATTCAACTTTCTTTTGTTCTAATTGTTGCTCAGCGACACCATTACGATACACTCCTTACTTTCACCAGACACTTGTCAAATGGTATCAAATGCGCTAGTAGAGATGGCTCATGAATATGTAAGCGAATGCAAATATTTGTGCACTTTCAGATAACAATAATCCAACCTAATGTGCTTTATTCACCGATATTTAAGACTGCGAGATTCCCTTTGCTCTCTTGGTACGTGTAGTTGCAGCCATGCGTAAAGCTTACCCCCTGCTGAGTCGTGATCAAAGTCTGTACTGTATATCTTCTTCCTTCCCCTTGATGGCATAGTTAAGCCTGTTAATTCGCTCGTTAAAAAAAAACAAAAACACCAACCAGAGACTGTCCTCTAGAGGCTGAAAGAACAAAACAATCAAACAAATCCACTATCTCTATTTCACTATTTAATGAATTGTATCTTATTTAATGTCTTGTTCAAGGTTGTAAATCGCATACAAACTTATTTTTTTCCTGTGAAAGGCTGCCAGGAACTTCTTATCTCTGTCAAAGACGCACACAAAAAAAAATTAAAAACAGGTTGTGATCACCATTTGCCATCCTCATATGTTTATATTTTGTTGACATACCTTTTCATATCTTTGGATCATAATCTTGGCAAAATCCCAGATGTTTATACAGTGACTGACTTTTGCTAAATAAGGGAAGAAATCACAAGATTGTGTCTTGCCTGAAGACGGCAAAGTGTTTTGAGCTGTGAGTCAGAACAACTTTTTTTTTTTTTTTTTTTTTTTTTTTTTTTACCTGATCACAAAGTGCAGGTGCTGTAGGCGTTCTGATCAATCGTCCCCCACCTTAAAAGTGTCACGCTGTTGGGACGCATGACTGGCTCTTAATGGGGCTTGTCCAAAATCTTGCCATTTGACTCTTTAATGGTTAGACGTTTATTAAGATGCAGGTATGTCTCCACACCTAGAAAAGTACATAATTTCTATTTAAGATATTTTAGAATGCCCATTTTTCAACAAATTAGATGACACAATATTATGTTTGATATGATTTTAGTTTTCTTTTTTTTTTTTTTCATAGAGCCCAAATTTCTACTTTCACATCTTGCTCGTGTGATATTGTATATATATTTTTTGTGCATTTTAATCTGGGTATAGGATTTAGTCTATCCATTGGGATCCGAATCTATCAACTGGGATCGAATCACACTTTTTTTTTTTTTTTTTTAAATGCATCAATACGATAAGTTAGAAGATAGCAAACATGTTTCAACAAAATAGTTGAAAGGCCAATCGGCAGCGTGGGTGGGATTATTATGATTGGCTTGCCGAGCAAATATTTAATCCTTATCTAGCAGCTCCAGCTGCAGTGGGGAAATGTCTAATATGATCTACAAGGGGTAAAACAGAAAACACATCAGTCATCAGAAGTCAGTCCCCCTTGAGAGGGTTCCAGTTTGGCAAACACAAAAGCAATGCCTTTCAAAATAACATGACAGGCAAAAACACTGAGTTGAATGTTAATTTTGTTCCATTCGTTTTCAGGTCATATCCCGGCTCTGTAATTGCGCCGGAGATATTCTCGCGAGTCTACGATGTCTTTTCTCTCAGGGTGTCTATAGTAGCCGCTAAACTGAACCTTTCCCAGAGTCTTGCCACCTGTCAGCAGTCGCATCGCGCTTCACACCAGCTTAGCATAGCGAAGCCGGTGCCAAGGCGAAGGAATGCGACATGACAGGGCACCCGTGCAAGGCCAAGATTGTAGCGATAGCTCAAGACCGCATATTATGTGCTCGGAATAACATGAATGCCTCATTTTACGTCTGCGGTTAACCATCAGAGAATTTTAAATAAAGCTCATTCATCACTGAATGTCTTGTGTGGATTATTTACAAAAGCTTTTACCGTTAAGACTTGCAGAGCCACATCCAAAAGTGGGGAGGTGTACACACTCTAGGAAAACAAAGTCATGAGCTGGCTTGTTGGGTGCCTGTGTTGTCAGTGGTCGCTGGATCACAGTTAATGGCTTTAACTGCTCACAGCCAAGAAAAGAGATATTACATTGCACCTGAGAACATATCGGTGTTCACATTTGCTACATATTTGAGTCAGATTGTGCGTAATTGTGCACTGGCCTATGACATGCACAGCGTGGGTGTTCTTCACTTTGGCGCAGGCTGTTTTTCATTTTCCATAGGCTTTTAGAGCGACAGAAGATATCGCGCGTGTCATCGTTACGATCGTAGCGTTCGTGCTGACTAAAGCACATTTCATCTGCTTCCAGGTGTCTACGGGCTGCTTTTCCTCACTGTTACTCTCTCCTGTTGGAACGTAATTCAGCTGTATGACAATGCGTCATTCGTATGCGTTGCATGTTCTTGCAATTGTTCTCAGAAGAACTGAAAAGGACATTGTAGGAAAAGATAAGGACTGTACGACATTTAAACGGGAATATTTTCTAGGGCAACCCAGAAGCACCCTACAAACATGGTTGACATGCCACTAATATAATAAGATTTAGGGATTAAATTATCTGGGCGTATAACCTGGTATATACTGTCGTTTTATCCCATATTACATCAATTTTTAACTACCGGTAAATGCAATGTCATCTGGCGATTGTCACCAGGGAAGCAGGCTAATCCGGCCTTCACTGTCTACCAGCCACCTTGTGTACAGCATTTTCCTGCAGCGTAGAGCGTCCTGATTAGCGTCACCTGTAACGAAGCCTAACGCAGTTGACGATGGGCGAGAGGCGGAGTCCAGCCCCGGACTGGTCAGCAGGCAATCGCGGGGCACTTATACATAGACAACCATTCGCTCTCCAGAAGAGTCTTCAATCAAGCTTCGAATTTAATTGCAGCATAGGAAATGCAACATTTTGAATTGTCAATGATCTTGCAAATGAAATGTCTCTTTTATTGGTTGAAAAGGAACATAAAGAGCAGTACAGACTGAATACATCAGATACAGAATTTATGTACAATATGAAAGCTATGACCTTGAATTTTAACCGACACAGTTACAAAAATAAAGAGCATGACTATCATCTGTGGGTGGTTAGCACAACTTCTTAACTCTTGAGAAGATGATTCCATTTAGCTGTGGTACAGCTGGACCTGACAGACTGCCTCCACCCCCAATCGGAGCGGCTTCAAACGTCGATCCGCTAGTTTGTAGTATGTGTGTCAGGCTTTTGTCTGGTGCTCTGAATGGCTGCATGCCTTTAGTCGGTATCTGTGTCAGTGGTGCTTAGCTCGGGGAAACCCTGCCGAGGAGGTGAATAGAGGGCAGCGGGCGACATCAAATCAAAACAGAGGAAAGAAAAGGGTGGGGGTACTTAAGGGGGGAGGGGTAGAGTGGGTCACCTGGTAAGGAATGACTCACTTGGCTGGCAGGTCCTAATGAAAGTTTTGCCTTGCTGTCATGCATATCTGTGCAGAGACAACCAATATTTTTCCCTACTGAGTCACTCTGACAGCATCAGATAGCATCTTGGTGTGTGGTCAACATACATATTACGCAGGCACAACAAGAGAGCTTCAGCCTGCCATGCCCGTCAAGCACCAACAACTTCTGAATAAAAAAGGATCTTTGAAGAAAACCAGCAGAATCTGAGAGACTCAAAGACATGTCACTGCTGGAATTATCGGGACTGACAAAAACCTAAACTCGGACCGTATGGCTTATGTAAACACGTCAATAAACACCACAATCCAATTTCCACTCGGGCACAATGTGTGCCGTTGAGCTCTGTGGGGTAGGTTTTATGTTTGTATGAACTTGGCCGTGGTATGTCTTTGCATCCAATGGGCCAGGCGCGATCGGGTATCACAGCCCAGTAACACAACCCCCGCCCCCTCGTGCCCAGCTCCCAAGAGATTGGAGATGTCATGCCCTCCACGAGATGTTGAGGAAATCCAGCTTTACCACATCTGGGAGGGAAATACAATTAGAAGGAAATTATGGTGGTTTATTTGCACATCTTTATCTTCTGAACAGCAACATCTTTTCACTGTCTGCTTGTGGTGTGCTCATGATCAGATTATGCGGCAGTTTATTGCTTGTTTGGAGTTTTCATCTCTCCCCCATGTCTCTGCTTTTTGTGTGCTTAAACTTTCACGCCCTGTGAGTCCTGTGAAGCCTTCCTATGGCTCCCAGTGACAGAGACTTCTTCAGTCTGTGTGGCCAATGCTCAGTTTGCTCTAATCTAAACCGTCATCGCCACATGGCTTCCATCATAACACCCAAAGCATTTCCAGGCAACAGGAACAAATTAATGAATGTCTTTATTCCATTGTGCACATTGTGAGCAGCCTTTGTGTGTGTGTTTGTGTGAGAGAGAGAAAGAAGGTGCACATACATTGGTGCAGACATCATTTTAATCCAAGTATTACTTGTCGTCAAAAACCAAACACCGAATGTGAGCTCAGTGTTACCTGCATTGCTGCCAAATAATTTCCAGTGCTATAATCTGCTTTTATTGTCCCTTCAGTCACACCTTCAGAAGAGGGTAATTCCTGGCGAGTAGCATGTTAAACGTCAATGTCGGGAAGTCATAAAAGCTAATTTTATCTACTTTTTTTTTTTTTAATATAAACTCTGTTAGATTTACTTTTTAACAGCACTTCAAACCAGCAAGAATGTGGCAAAGCATTTGTCTTGTTGCTCTTGTGATTTACTATGTAATATAGTTGCTCAGCAACACTGGCAAATACTGAATTTAAATTGCCTGCAACATATTTTCTTATTTAAGACACAGCTCTAAGGGTCTCCACTAGGTAGCTTACCACTTTTAGAAACCTGATTTGGTGGGGGACTTTTCTATTTTAAATCAGTAGTTGTAAGAAAGTGAAATCCAGGTTCCATAAAAACATCAACATGAGACATGCGAGACAACAACAATAGCCGAGATGTGCGGTTGCCTCTATTCGTCTATTTTCAGCACAGATTTTATTAGAAAAGAGACTGTGGGCAGTCAGAAGACAGAACCATGCAGAAAAGTGGAAACTTTATTATATAATTCTCTCTATTTTTGTAATTTGTCGCCATTTATCTAATGTGTTGCAATGGGAGGACAAATCTCCTTGACCAATGAGTGAGCAGCTGTAGCATACTTCACACAAACGGTACCGGCTTGGTACGCCGATGACCAGGTGCTAGAACGAGTACTTAGTGTTACCTGATTTTACATTACCATGCTGTAGAAAAGGGGCAATAGAGTAATACTTGGCCCCAATGGGGCATTGCGCCACTGATATACATCAATTTCTTCTTCAGGACGAATTCAAAACCCATTTTTCTTGAGTTCATTGTCAGAGCCATAAGCTTATGGATTTTCAATCCAAAATGTTTTTTTTAACTGAGCTTCTTTATTTCACTTGTGACTTTTCTCGCTGTTAATCAGTGGTCAACCTCCCCACCAATAAAGAATCCACCCTTAACTTTTCTCTTTTCCCCGTCAAGAGGACATTTTTGTTTGCGATTCATCTTTGCTTCGGATTAAACATGAGGAAGTTTATTGATGTTGCCTTGACTGTAATAAAACTTCTTAGAAATAATAACACAGATGGAGGACTTTATTTCCCCTGGCTACTCCAAAAACAAGCAAACTCTTAGTGCTTGGATGTGATGTTAGTCAGTTAACTGTAAAAGCAACACATCCCTCAAGGGCAGAATGGCTAAATGGTGGCTGACAAGGCCGGCCTGCATATTGAATGTAATTGGAATTATTTATTTGTTGTCTTTCATCTTGCATAAAGATTTATAAGAAGACATGTAGACCATCTTTTTGCGTTCTATTGCTTACCCACAATTTGCTTTACCGTACTTCCTTCCAGCGTTGTCCCAGCCAGTCGGGATCTCTCGGCCGCATCAAGCCCGGATAGCCGTAGTCCCCTATTCTATTGAATGCAATTTCCTTTGAACAGACACACACATACTGTACAAGATCTGATTCATTGGGGTCATCGCAGGTGGAGGTGTTGCCACCTGGGACTCAGAAGTGCCTTGCTGGAATGTCTTGCCTCCTACGTGAGAATCAAGTTGACTTGGAAGCGTGACTGCACACAGCTAACTCTAGCAAAGGCGTCCGACTCTTTTTATCACTCGACAAGTCTTTGTGTATTTTCAGTGCAGACTGTTTCCGGCCTTTAAGCGTGAATAGCTGAGCATACTCCATATGATTAAAGATGTCGTGCTACTGCACTGTGTTTATGATACTGCAGGTTATGTTGCAGGTTGTAATTGTCGCCTTTATCTCTGTGGAAATGTTGAAAATGTGACTTTGTGTTGAAATGTGAGGGGAGATAACAGCTGGTGCATCAGTGTAAGGTCAAATACTTTCAAGTTCACTAAAAATGAATAAAAGGAGAGCTTGTGTTTTCTCATTGTAGTGCATCTTTGTGGTATGAAGAGTTATTCATAAGCTATAATTAGACTCAACTTACTATTAAATCAAAACATATTTTGAATAAATCCATCAAGCTCCAAATGATTCAAAGGCTTATTATGCAGTTCAGTTATGATTTAAGCACAGTCATACAAAAGTTGAAGCCAAAATGATATTGACTGCCCCAAAAATGTGCCATCACTTACGATTTATTTGGGTTCTTATTCTGATATTTGCATTTAAACAATAAAGGAAAAAAAAGTAAAAATGTGTTGTTGTTTTTTTTAAAAGCCCTGACAAATGCTATAAGCTATTAGGTTGGAAGTCTCAGCTGGTTTCAGGTAAATATGACTGTTGGAGCTGCAGTCCTGGAATTTTTTTTTTGCTGCGAGATCTCGTCCCTGGCTAGGAAAACGCCTGCTCTTTGGTGTGTATCCGGGCCAGACGGTATGGAACTAATCTCCACTGAGCTATTTCTCATTAGAGATGGGCCTCTGAGCGCTTCATCAGAGGGTGGACCATGGACAGGGACAGGGAAAAGATTTGTCTGTTCCTGCAGATGTGCCTTATTTAGTGTCGGGAAGGAATAACTTTCTGACAGTTTTATTGCAGTCCGGAATAAAGGGCTAAAAAGGAGAGAATAAGTCTTGAGTCCATAACTACAGGAAGATGGAACAACTCTCAACCATGCACACACATGCTTCTGGGTTTAGTGAAGCCCAGTCAATGTCGAGCCAGGTGCTGATGCATCACTGTCACTTGGTCGTGCTGCGAGCTGGTCACAGTCACTTGTGAAGCAGCTCTGGGTGTCAGTTATTTGTTGGCTGATTTACATTCAATGTTCGTGAGAAAGGGAAGTCAGGGATTCCAGATTTAGACCAGAGAAAATCTCGGCCGGCGCTGTCAGTTGCATTGAGAGCTATTTCCTTTGTTTTTTTTCTCAGCTCTCAGGTTTGTGACATTGCCATTTGCGGAACGGATAATGGGCCTAATTTTCCCTGCAGGGGAGGTTTGTAAATAAAGTTTTAATAAACTACTTCACACTTCTTGATCTTGATGACAGAATTCATTTCTGAGCAACATTGTCAATTCACCAGACTGTTAACAACCATACCTAGGATATTAATATGTGCCCAAAAAATATTTATCTTCGTTCAGTTTTGATTGATTTCTGACACTTTATGTTGAAAGGGCTGAAGGGTTGATGAAACTGATTAACTTCCCCACCAGCAGCGACACTACAAGTATCCATCCATCCATCCATCCATCCATCCGTTTTCTACCGCTTATCCGAGGTCACGTTGCGGGGGCTTTAGCAGGGATGCCCAGACTTCCCTCTCCCCAGCCACTGCATCCAGCTCTTCCGGGGGAATCCCGAGGCGTTCCGAGACCAGCCGAAAGACGTAGTCTCTCCGGCGTGTCCTGGGTCGTCCCCGGGGTCTCCTCCCGGCGGGACGTGCCCGGAACACCTCACCGGGGAGGCGTACGGGAGGCATCCGAATCAGATGCCTCAGCCACCTCATTTGGCTCCTCTCGATGTGGAGGAGCAGCGGCTCTACTCTGAGATCCTCCCGGATGACCGAGCTTCTCACCCTATTGCCAAGGGAGAGCCCGGACACCCCGCGGAGGAAAACCCATTTCGACCGCCTGTATCCGGGATCTCGTTCTTTCACTCACGACCCACAGCTCTCAAAACATTTTCAAAATAGGGAATATTTAGACTTTTTTTTTTTGCCATAAAGTTAAATATAGTATTTGTGATTAGCACATACAACCAGCCTAAGTTTGCAAAACCTACCTTCCCCATGCAGCTAACACAATGTAGCAGGCAAAACCAAAAATAGGCTTCGGCACGTTCTGTTGTTTAAAAGCTTTTATCCACAACACTGCTGAGCTTCTCCACAGCTTCCAGATTTATTGCTTGTGGATGCTGTTGCCTGTGACTGTGACATTTTCCATAAAAGACCAGCCCCGCTCATTAGCTATTTCAACCATGTATGGCACTGAATGCGCAAAACATTGGAAGCCCTGAGCCACTTGCACATAATGCCATGGAATCATAAATCAGAATCAAGGAAAGATTGTTAAGTGGACGAGAACAGTTTTCAGTCTGAGGTGTTGGATTTCAGCAAGCGAGTTCATTTATATGAAGACTCTCAGCCACATATGGTCTGCTTTCGGTTCACACTTCACAATATATTACAAAAAAACAATTTCTTATCGTGACATATAGGAGTGAGGTTGCAGTGCTGTGAATTATTCAGTGGAACCTTTCAAATCGAACCCAATCTGTTCTGTAACTGGTTGGTTCAATGGACCTTAAGCACGACAACACATTAAACAACCTTTGTCGTGAAAATGTGTGATAACCCGGGATTGTGTAACAGGTATATTCAATAGGTCAGCGCTAGCACCGAAAGCGGAAACGCTGTGTGCATAGAGTCCATTTGTTCTCATTTCAAAACTATTTTACCCATAGGAGATCATTGAATGAATTTGCTCAAGGGTCAAACTGGTCAACTACGAGCACCTTTAGCCTTGCAATGTTGACGAAAGTGTGGAAAGTGATTCTGCATCCACACTTTGATCACGGCCATGATCACTTTTTTTTTTTTTTTTTTGTACCATGCGCCACCACTCCATAAAAATTGCTAAAAATTGAGAAACAACTGTTGTCCTCTGGGGTGTCACGAGGATGCACATTTTAAGATCTTCCTGTTTACATTGTGTCATCTTTTTAACAAAAGTATGTAGTGGTATGATGTTGCATGATTATTGCATCAGTGAGCCTACGCATGTGGTGGGAAAAAGCTGTGTGTCACTGGAAAGGCACCCTAAAGACAAGAGACCCAGCCTGCTTATTCTGTCTGGTCCAGTGTCTGGAAGTAGGCTGCGTGTGCCCGCAGAGCTGGCAGACAACATACATCCTCTCTCTTTCTCTCTCTGTTCATCCGCTAAAGGGATTTAGTCGATGGCCAGCAACAATAATGAATAGGAACATTTTGCTATGAATCCCAAGCGCATGCACCAATTGGTGTGTGTTTCTCACACTTTAGGATGCGATTAGCAGCAGCTGTTTGTAAAGAGTCGGTCATATGCACGAGGTGTGTGTGTGTGTGTGTGAGAGAGAGAGAGAGAGAGAGAGAGAGAGAGAGAGAGAGAGAGAGAGCGAGAGCCTGTCAATTCCAATCCCTGCTGACGAAGTCATCATGTTTTTAAAAGTGCACCGGTCCAAAACATATGTAAAATGTGCATCTATTATGTATGAAAACGGACCAAATGAACAAGAAGAGGGCGAGTTGACAGTTGCTGTAGTTGCTGTATCTGCAGCACCACGACATGACTTGTGCTGAGTCAGAGAGCGTTCAAGAGCATTGATGGAAAGACTCACATTGTGCTCAACACCGCCACTCCCTGGCAGCTGCGCAGGCTGCTTGCACGCTGACGGATGACCAAAAGTTGTTGCAGGAAATGTTCTCGTCCATTAGAAGGACCCACACAGTTTTCAGCATGTTTCCATAACTGATTAACGAGCGGATTGTTTCGTAGCCATTGTGGTGTTTGTGCCACGAATTTGCATAACAGCGTGCTGCGTATTCAGCACTGTCAGCAGGAAACTACTCACTAACTCAGCACAGATGTGGCGTCTTCTCTTCTTTTTTCGGCCGACTTTGTGTCTCCCAGCATATTTTTCACATGTAGCTACTAAGGAATAATTGCTGCTATTGAAAGTCCTCGGACACAATGGAGTTATTTGTTATTCACGGACACACCACGCACACTTAAACCACAATTCAGGGGCAGTTCATTTAGGGTAGGATAAAACAAATTTGTCTCATTTATTCACCACTTGTGACAACATCATAGGACGGTTCCACATGTGTGACTGATTTCTTTCCTTTGCTCTCCACGCAGAAAAACTCTACAACTCTACTGGACGGGAGCTGAGGAGAGCCCTTTTTTCCCTCAAGCAAATCTTCCAGGTAACTCTCCTTTTTCAGCAGCTGGTTTCTTCCACTTCCACACTGGTAGCAACGATCACGTGTCTATGGTAAAGCTGTTATGGAAGCCGTTGAACCCTCTCCAGGGGAGAGAAGGAGCCTTGATGGGCCCACAGTGTTGGGCCGCTGTCTTCCAGGCTCCCATCTGAATGATGAGCTTTATCACAACATGCGCCAGATCGGCTTTAAATAACAATATTACTGACAGGTAAGAGTTGCAGGTGGTTTTGTCATCGGGGATAAAATTGCCAGAACAACAGGTCCTTGAAACAAGCTGTAATATAAGGGATAACTTTGCTTGCGTTGCATTGATTGAATACTTAAAATAGCTGATACTTTAAATACAGTTTGTGTCGTAGACAATATGAACAAACCCTTGAATCATATACAACTCGCAGCACCAACATTAGGACAAGCCTTTTCATGTCCCCTTCCATCAGAATCCATTTTTTCCCCCCACTGTTTTATAAATAACATAGGTCCAAATGAGTCTGTGACATGGCTTAAGGTTGACATCTATGTGGTTTGTCTTTGAACACCAAAACGCTTCCAAATGACAGGATTTGAAATCGCCCACAGTGTTATGCAGTTGTGCTCATGATATTCATATATTATACATTACCTGACCACTTGGGGGCTGTTACCTGCCCACTCAACTCAGCTGTAGGGCAACACAGTGAGATAAATTATCCTCTGGTTGAATGGAATCGAAATTCAAACAGACATGTCATTATTGTTGTCCTTGTTTAATGTGCTTGTAATCAATGGGGAGGGGCAGCACCTGGGGCTTGGCTTTTCTACCACTAAAGTCAATGTTAGCCTAAATCAAATGAGGTGGATGTTAAAAGTCGAGATTTCCTACTTACATTCCAACACTCATCTCTAGCCACACGCTCTGCGGATCGTGACTGAAAGACGAGATGGCTCCTACAAGCTGTTGCAATGACTTTCCTCCATATGCTCGCTCGCACTGATGCAGTGACTCACTATTACTGCTGCTGCTGCTCGGTGAAAGAAATCCTTTTTTTTTCTTTCTCTCTCTCAAGTATACAATGGTATTCGCCCCTCAGTGACTCAATGTCGGCTCATGAGGAGCAAAAAAAAATTATCTCAAAAATAAAATACATCCAAGTCCCTACTAAATCGGTTCCATTGAGGTTTCTTGGCAAATATCTTCTGCATGCCAAAGCCTCAACGCTGTTGACTGAACATCTGATCCAAGATGCGTGAACACAACTTGAGTTCGTTTGACTCAAACTGCAGTTTGTTTCCTCCCTGTGATCACAGCAAACCAACTCAGTTGATCCCTCAAAGTGTCTGTAGCCACCTCCTGGAATCGAGTGCACAGTAGCGCAACAACATTAACCATTTTTTTCCTTCCAAACCTCAAGTCCTTTTGGATGGGCTGCTCCCGCCCTAAGTTTACAAATATAGTTATGGTTAATGTAAAGTTTGCTGACGGTATTGACTTGTCCTTTACATTGTCCTGTGCCTTCCCTCTTCAGGATGACAAGGATCTGGTGCATGAGTTTGTGGTGGCCGAGGGACTGACGTGTCTGATCAAAGTGGGTGCCGAAGCCGACCAGAACTACCAGAATTACATCCTTAGAGGTACATGAGCATCAGAACTGCACGGTGTCCTCTTACATTATCACAGCTTGACTTTGAGTCTGAAGGAGGACTTTTCCAATCAATCACCAAACACTTGTCTCTCCGTAAACTAAACCTATCGAGTACCACGTTTACTTTGTAAATTGATACCTCGGCTGTATGACCTTCTCGCACACACAAAAAAAGAAAAACAAAACAAAAAAAACCCCACAAATAAAGCAATGTTGAAGCCTATTTTTAGTTGTTGGTAAATTTATCAGTCCCCTGGTATTGTAAGTGAGAGACCACATGCTTTTGGGTCGGGTAGTGGAGGACTCACATGCTGCAAGGTCATTGACATTTTACTGCCTGCTATGAGGGTCACACATGCTTAAATAACTCATAAAAACCTGTTGGGATCATAAAATTTACCCCCTTTATGTTTTTTCTATCTTTTCCTCTATCAGCCTGGTTTTGTTCTGTATGTGATCCAACTAATGCTTGCAAAATTCCAGGAATTTACAAAGTTGGAAACTTTACATCGGGATGGATAAGAATTATCCTCAAATTTATTCAACTGGAACTCTATGTTCCTCATTAAAATCAGACAATAAATCAACCAATAAATCACAACGCAAAAAGTCAATTGAGTCAAATTTAGATTTGTTTGCCTGCGTGTTAATGCAGTTTTTATTTATTTTATTAATTCTTATTACTGGTGTCACCCCATGGAAAGTTCAACTTTTGAAATTAACTAGAAATGCCTATAAACAGAAAATACATTTGCCAGTGGAGATCTTTGAGCAACGGACCAGTTACTTGAGAGTGTAGTAGGTCCCTCTCTCTCGTGACGAGTAGAACATGAGCTGGAGCACACTTGCATAGGTCGTAGACGTGTGTAGATGTGGCTGCTTTGCAGATGATGACTGAATGAAATGTGGAACTATGTCATAGGGATTCCTAGAAAGGGGGGGGGGGGGCTTGGGGGGGGGGGGCGTCGCAGGCCTGGGATTTCCATACATGCGCGGAGACAGAAAGAAAATGAAGCATACAGAGAGGTTTTTTTTCGTGTGTGTGTTTTAAAAAAAATCTCACCCAGATGACGTGCTGCCAAATCCTCGTTCATTCGGACCTGCAAAAATGTGAAAATGTTGTGATTTGCATGCCAGCGCAGTTGTTGGTGATTTTTTTTGCAATTTGTAAAAACTAATGACAGTGGCCTGGATAAAAACGATGGTGCCCAGCTGAGGTTCAATAGGATTTAGAACAGGGCTCATCGAACCTTAAAGATTAAATTGTCTGATTTACACAGAAACGATGCAACTGTGTAATTTTTTTAACATCCACTTTAAAGTATTGTAAAATGCTCAACCTCCGCAACGGCGTAGTCTTATAAATGAAATCTTCTTTTTTTTTTTTTTTTTTTTTTTTAGATTAATCTGTGTGTGCAGTTTAAACGTCCCGAAGGGTGAAACACTGATCCTTTGTCGTATTTTTAATGTGATTTCTTTCAACTTGAAGCCAGATCCAAAAGGTAAGGAAGGCAGCCTAGAACTTTTTCTGTCTGGAGTGCCTTTGAAAGCTCCGTCATGAATCAATAAAACTATCTTTAAAGAAAGAAAAAAGAAACATTATTCACACTTGCACCTAGTGAGCATACATTTTACACGAGCAGGTTCCCAGACTACACTCCTTGGAGTAATGCCATCCACAGCCACATCTAGCTTTTTCCCCTTCTCGGTTCTTGTTGGCCTGAAGGTGTCTGTGCTCAGTTAGTTCTGTGATGTGGGTTATTTCAGGGTCTGCTCCCTTCTGGAGGCGCCCTCACACCTGGCTCAGAGACCCGGGATTTAGCTTGCCCCGCAGGCCTGCAGTTCTGGCCCAGATGGGACCGTGTATGCCGTCATCAACCCATCGGCGCAAATGGGAATGAGGTCACTCTTTCTGAGGTGGCTTTTTGTCATTTGGTTTGGCTACTTTATGCTCAGCCTTGCTGCAAGGTCACAAATACACAGGTGTAATTAAGGCCTAATTAGAGTTAATCATTCTTCCACCTACGGATGATTTTAAAAAAAATCATAATAATTGTACGCTGTATACCTACAGTATGTCAAATTTAAATACAGGGGAACCTCTAAGATCGAACACAATCTCTTCTGCGACGTAAATCGACCTACGGATTGAGTTTTCAATAACAATTGGTCCCATAGAAAATAATAATTAAGATGTCATGTATAAGGCGTGAATAATCTGTTGCAACGTCAAACTGTTGTAGTAGTAAGTGCGAAAGATAAATGCAATATAAAAGTTGATATTGAATGATGAAGGCAATTTTATCATTTTAAAGATTTTTAGAAAGCGTTAACCAGTCCATACTGAATCAAATAACTACACCAAATAGTAGTATGAATGGGATGTCTTTTCCATTTTTAGCACTTACTGTAAAGTTGGTCACATCTTAAAAAAAAAAAAAAAAAAAAGCATCAGACAGACAAACTCATTACAGCCAACTTGAAAGCAATTATCTCTTTCACTCAAATTGTCCCTGTGGACAGCGTCCAGCGTGATCAGTGTTTTTACTGACACCTATACTGCTATTTCTGCCTCTGCGCTGTTTTTCTGATGAAACACTCTGAGGAAGTGAACTTGACAGTTTAAATCTATAGGAATGTGGAGAAACTTTCCTTTTTATCTTTTAAAGTCAGTCGGCATAGGGCGAAACGCCGCATGCAGCGCTTGTATCGCCGACTTCGAGGAACTCAAGTCATGACATGCTGTATTATGTTGTACAGTGGATTATATGCTATAGCTTCGAGAGTTGGCAGTTGTAATAGATAAGTCACGCTCATATTTCTTTTTCCGCTTTTATCATCTTCCTAACTCTTGCTTTTGTCTCTTTGGCACTATAGTTAGGAGGCCTGCTGTCGTTAATGACACGGTTGTTACAAGGCTATAAGCCGAAGCACCTTGTCGAGGGACTAGATGTATGAATCCATGCATGGCTTGTTAAACTGTCTGGTGACCTCATCAACAGTCAAGAGCGCCTGAAACACAATACCCTTTTCGTTGGTGTATAGTGGCTTTTGTAGTGTCGCACAACACACCGTACTGCGTTTGCAACGGTGCTGATTTGGCAATGTTTTCAAACAGGAAACAGAGGAACCTTCAAGTTCCGACAAAATCCCTTCTGGGACGCTGGGCAACCTCCAATTTGTTCGTATTTGAAAAGTTTTTTTTTCTTATAGTAAATAATGGACATTTCGAGAAGCTGTTGCAGAGAGAATTTGTCGTCATGTTAAAACTTTGGGGGCATCTTTACTAGTACCATTCGTACCATTTGACATTGGCAACGTGGTCCTGTGTATCTTCCTTCATTGCATTTGTATGTTGCATTTCCAGTTGCGTGTTCCTCATCTTGCACTCTTTGACATTGCAGCCAGGATAGAGACGCATGTAGCAAATGAACGACGCCGTGGCTAATTTTGTCACTGTCCAATGAAAAGCATTTAACTGTTTTTTAAAGAAAATTGTGACATGCGACGTGTCACCAAAGTTTCAGGATTAGCGTCACAAAAGATATATTTTAAAGCCAAACTTGGCGTTTTCTACTTCAATGTGGGCCACACGCTCAACCAGCACGTCTTCAAAGCGATCCGAGGTGTTCGTTCAGTGCGCATGAAGATACAAGTTGTGTCAGGACAAGTTGTGGTCTTGTCAGATCATGTATTCTAATCAGTCAGGTCAAACCAACATTACAACATGACAGAAATAATGGGCTCTAACTTACTGGAATTCAATTACTTTATTGTTAATTAAATGACTTCACCCACACCGAACCTTTAGAGGATGATTCGACAGAACGGCGGCATGTTTGCGTCCAACCGTTCGTCGTACCACTAGCTAGCTTGCTAGGCTACATAACGTTTTTTCCCCTGCTTGTGAGCCGTATGAAAAGTATGTGACCATACCTCAAGCAAGCCTTAAACGAACGCCCTCTCCTGTCCTGAGCACCGATGACCACCAACACGCTTTTCCCCCCATTTTGTCCTTATAATACAAAGTCGTCGCCACGCTAACGAGTGTATCCGGTCGCGTTTGAGTTGACAAGATAAAGCCCAATAGTTGTAAAAAAACGGGATGCGGTGGTATCAGAATACAAGATTTTAGTGCAGTAGTCGGACAGTGCAATCGTGAAAGATCAAATTTGTCTCGTAGTTTGATCCGGGCATTACGTGTTGCCTCTCGCCGACGTGTTGTCTGTTCCACACCGACAACATGTTTTTTATTTAGATATTTATTTCTTTTTAAATAACGTCATTGGCCGTGCGATATTTACAGTACTAGTCAAAAGACACGCGACAAGGCTAAAAAATTAACTAGCTTTTGGATTCAAATATACTGTGCACCCGGCGACACGGTTTAAATGTCTTTTGCGCAGCCGATCAATGACGACATTGATCGGATCGGCGAATTATGACATTATTGCCGATCAGCATAAAATGCTAACTATCGGCCCATACCGATCAGCCAGATAAAATCGGTGAAAAGTCTAATTTCAAAAAAGGCCTTAATGAATAAAAATGTAGATCTGCGGTGGCATCCAAAAGAAAGAAAAAAGGGGGAAAAAGCTTGTGGAATGAATCCTCGCGAGAAGGATTTTTCTTGAAATTGTTGTTTTATTTCCCGATTTCATTTTCGAAGGTTCCCTCTCTTATTTACACATTTCCCGTATTCATTTCTGCTTTGTTGTAATTTAGCGATGGAGCCTTATTGCATGTCTTTTCCACCTTGTCTTATCCACAAGATGTAGAGTATTGCTAAGCAAAAGGTTTTTTCATTGTGACATCGAACTTCCAGGATTCCGCCACATAGAAGTAGAGCACCTTGTCATCCATTTTTGACAAAGGATCAGTGTTGTTGTGCAAGATGCCCTGTCCCAAGTTTTTCTACACTTTAAAGAGTGTAACAGAATCCTGTCCTTGCTGCTTTGACCATTTGGTGAGAATTAAGTGAAAGCCCAGGTGTGGCGGTCTCAACGTGTTGCTGGAAGCTGTCGTTGGGAACACCGTGCACCGCGTCGTCTGGCCGTGTTACGGCTCGGCTCCTCCAGAGGGTCCAGACCTTTACTTTCGCGTGTCATCTGCATAAACACATGTGCACGCTGCTTATTTTGGGCTAGAAAGATGAACGGGGGCATATGAAAGGGGACAGGGATGCAATTTCGAGGGTATGATAAAGGAAAGGTTTGGGAGAAAAAAACAGATATGACTAACACGTACAGTGGACGAGCGCTGTATAAGAGGTGCTGATATCAGGACTGTTGAAGTACTTTTAAGCATGTGAGACATATGGTTTCGTTACATTTTCTGTATGTGTTTCCTGTGGGTTGGGTGATTTCCATTTCTATCCCAATTGGCTTGCTTCTTCAGAAACTACTTCAATTCGAGAGCAACTGAGTGCTTACATGTTTTCATCCTGCAAGTCTCAACTCCACTGGTGACATTTAGCCTCCAGTATGGTTTCTCTCCAAATGACTCCATACGCCGCGCTCTGCTCTGGCAACACAATTAACATGTTGAAGTTTCAAACGCTTTTGACTCAGCAACCTTTACATGAAAGGAAACCCTGACCCGGTGACATGTGTTTGGTTAGATCAGACCAGTTACCCTCACCCCCCCTCAGGTGAAACCTAACAAAGACCCTTCGTGTCCCCCTCACATGGACATGCAATTTAACCCCACCTGCATGACCTACACACTGCTTTTCTTCTCCCTTCATACGTGCAACTTTCTTGGGAAATAAGATTTTGCACTTTCTGTTACTCTTCATTGTTGTGTCCAGTCTGTGTTCCGCCGATGAGTCATCTTGCAACCCCCCACCCCCCAATCCCCCCATCCCCCGCCATCGCAGACTCGGTGGCTATTCCTCGTTTAGTGGTTTGCGTAGTCATCATCCACAACATTGTGCAGTGACAGGCTCCTGCAGACATGGGTAGCTATACCACGCCAGCCCCAGTGTGGTAAAAATGGTACAATAAGACAAATATTAATCAAATTAATAATTACATTTATACGGTAGCTGACATGGTGGATGACTGGTTAGCACATCTATCTCACAATTCTGAGGACCGGGGTTCAAATCCGGGCCCCGCCTGTGTGAAGTTTGCATGTTCTCCCCGTGCCCGCATGGGTTTTCTCCAGGCACTCCGGTTTCCTCCCACATCCCAAAAACATGCGTGGTAGGTTGATTGAGGACTCTAAATTGCCCGTAGGTGTGAATGTGAGTGCGAATGGTTGTCTGTTTCTATGTGCCCTGCGATTGGCCGGCGACCGATTCAGGGTGTACCCCGCCTCCCGCCCAAAGATAGCCGGGATATGCTCCAGCATCCCGCGACCCTTGTGAGGATAAGCGGTAAAAGAAAATGGATGGAATTTATACGGTAATTTTAAAAACAATTAAATTAATTATAAATAAGAACATTAACACATTCACTGCCATTGACGGCTTTAGAAGTCAAATATCCATGTTAAAACTGAGAAGGTTGACAGTGAATGAGTTAAAAATTAGACTGAAATGATTATTTTTGTCAATAATCTATCACATCAATATTCTTTAGCAGTTGTCCTCGTCAGTGTTGCAGGTGAGCTGCAGCCTGTCCCAGCTGACTAACTTATCTACAAATGATTTGGCCCATATTTAAAAAAATAAAATAAAACAATCAAATATGGCTCTTGAGCACAAACTTTTGCCCACCCCTGGTATATAGCCTACCTATGTTGTTGGTTCTCCACAGTTGTATTCATTAAAAAAAAGCACATGGCTAACCAAGACCAGTGAGAGTCGTGGCACTATACTGCCTATGTTAACACATTCATTCATTCGGAGTGCCCGGAGAAAACCCACGCAGGCACGGGGAGAACATGCAAACTCCACACAGGCGGGGCCGGGGATTGAACCCGGGTCCTCAGAACTGTGAGGCTGACGCTCTAACCAGTCGTCCACCGTGCCGCCCCTATGTTAACACATGCTCATCTTTTTCTTGACCTTCCAGTTGGGAGGATGTCATATTGCGGCGTTGCTCCAAAGACCCTCCGTCAAAGGTTGGAGGGAGATGAACTCATCAGTCGAGCTTTCAACAGGTTTTTATTTATAACCTCTGAAGTATAACTTTAAATATGGGGCAAGTTTTGGATGTACACCATAGAGAGGACAGCATATTTTCTTCCTATGACCAGAACTTGCCGTTCTTCACGAGGCCTCCAGAGATGACTCGCTGCATGCTGTTAGATGTGTTTGCATGTCATTAGGGAATTTTGGGGGGTTTTGGCCCCTACTGAGTTGTCAGATGCCTGCAAACGTGTGCTTCACCTCAAAATGGAAGCATCCTCCTTTAACGGCACTCGCGCTTTTGTGACCTCACTGTCCGTCTGGCAGTCGGCTTGGTGACTGGAGATGATTTGGCAGGCGCAACTTGTCTTGCTCTGTCTGGACTCAAGAGTTTGTTATCCATGAACATGTCCTATCCGGTATCGATACCGTAAGCGAAAGACGTCTGCTTGAAAAAGGTTCAGTAGAACCTCTGAAGTTGAACTTGATCCGTTCTGGGTAGCTGGTCCACCGTCAGATTTGATTCAAAATTCAAATTTCCCACCATAAATAATCGAAATGAACATAAGCCATCATAACTTTATTAACTGTACAGGTTATCATTATTATTTTAACATCCCTATGGTCATAAAAAGTGTAAAATAATTTCTTAATTGTTAATAGTAAAATGTAGAAACACTAAAACATGTTAACTCAAATGACAAGACTCTATGTCCAGCGTGCCGAGGGAGGATTACAACTTCATGCAGATCACATTCTTAACAGTCATACAAGGGGAAATATGATAGTGATAACCATTGATAGTAAAACAATAAAATAATTTACCGTTTGCTCAGCCTCTTATGGAAAGTCATGAAAGTATAGGGAAGAGTGTAGTAGAGTTGAGTGGGTTCTTTTGTTGTTATTTTTACATTTATTTTATGTTGACTTACTGAGCCTTTTTGTGCTGTGCAGCCAGAACAGACGTGTGTGCCATTTTCCCAACAATTTCTGGTGGCATTTGAAATCAGTATCACAAAAAAGCCAAAGAAAATTAGAAGGGGGGGGGGAAAAAAAAACAAAACACATGGAGTTAATCCTTCCGATGCTCACTGAAATGACAACTTGCATGCAGAGATGCTCGACTTGGCTTGAGGTTTTACATTGCTCAATGACTTCAGAACTGTAATTTTCTCAAAACCTACGGTTGAATTCTGATGATCGGGCCAGCGAATTCGACCTTCGAGGTTCCATAGTATGTGTTTATGTTTTCAAATGTCACGTCTTAATAAATGATGAGTCCACTGACATGGTCCAGAGGCTTTTACGGTGTTTGAGCTTGTTGTTTTGATTTGATGGCTTCTATTTATTCTCTTTGTGGTTCTCATCTGTTGTGAACATCCTATTCTTATTCTTATTTTTTTTTTTTTTTATGTTATGTCTTTGAATGGATGTTAATGTTATTGCACGGGATGTTGAAATGTTGACGTTGGCAGCGATTCTAGAGACGAAGAATCTACCGTACATTGAAGAGTTTCTATACTGCAAAGTGCTTTGAGTGAAGCGTGTCCAGTTCACGTGCCTCCCGAGCGCCTCTGACCTGTGAGTGCAACTGCTGGCTAATGCACGGCATAGCGAGATAACGGCCTGAACGCGACGGAGATTTGGCCCCTCTCCCGAAGTGCTGATAAAATAAATTCTCCTCGATGACGGACAGTCCGACTGACCTAGTTTTGTGTACCTTTCCAAATTAAAAACCCAAGGGGCAAAGTGATGAATGAGTTTGGGAAAAGGGAGGCTTTGTGTTGAGTTCACGCATCTTTCCAGATAAGGTCGCTCCTTTGGAGCCAGCTGACTCATGTTGGCGCTGCCATCCTAACCTCAGAGATTTTCTCACCTTGGCAGCGGTCAGGGAGCAGCCCTTCCTGCACATTCCTGTGGATTTGCAGCATAATTGCTGCGGTTAATGCGAGTGAGGTCTTTAAGCAACACTTTCAGAACCACGGCTGTGGCTCAGACGCTTCGGGTCTTTCATACAGAAGGTCTTTGCTTGTTGTCCTTACGGCCATGTGTTTTCTTCCCAGGCTAGCCTTTCCCATCGTGGATACATTTAAATTCCAATCACTGAGCTTTGAAGGCAGCTCACCGTCTGCCAGCATCTCATTACGTGACATCCATGCAAAAGGGGGCAGAGTCGTGTTATTGTTGTACTTTGTGTGAAGTATTTTAGACCTGCTCATGATTAACCCAAATGGAGGCTCGCATTTTTGGCCCCAGATCAGTGCCTGAAGTGGACGCTGTCCTGCACAGTCTCAGCGCTCACATGCTCTTCTTATTAATTCTCCTAAGAATGTATTAATGTTGTCTGTTATACCCTAGACTTTGGGGCGGAGGAATCGGGTCTCAGCTATTTGCTATATCATCCATGTTATTACAAGAAGATCCGGAAGATAGTTCTGTCTTTCTTTCTTTGCGTTATCTTTACATGAAATATATACATTCAAACAACCTAATGGTTGTGTCCGACGAAGTGTTCTGGGAAAAAATGAAGACACCACAGCAAGATTAAACAAAAGAAAAATAAGAGTACTTCAAAATCAAGGATGGACTTTGGGGCTAACGCTGCGAGCTGTGCTTGTGTCAGAGTCGTATCCAGTAGGCGACTACAGAAAGCGACAAACACTCCAGGGCTGTATATTTGGCCTATGGGCCAGTTATGATAGAGCCCTCAGATTTCTGCCTGGCAACAAGTGACCAAAAATGTTTGGTCTAACAAGTAAAATGAATCTCGTGTGTTTCCATTGATCTGTTGCTGTGCTGTGTGTTGACTCCCGATGACAAAGAAAATGTCATTCCATCCATTTTCTAAAGCGCTTGTCCACAATAACGTCTTGGCTGAGCTGGACTTGTCGCCAGCCAATCACAGGGGACATATACTGTAGATAAACATTTCACCCCTGTGTAGAATTTAGAGTCTTAAACAAACCTAACATGCATGTTTTTGGCATGTGGGAGGAAAGCGTATTACCTGGAGAAATCCCACGCAAGCACACGGAGAACGTGTAAACTCCACACGGGAAGGCCAGAGCGGACATTCGAAACCTCTAAGCTCAGAATTGTGAGGTCGCGACGCTAAGCACTCCCCCGCCGGGATGTCCACAAAAATGTCAATCATTTTTCATAATTTAGTCATAATTCCTTCTAGTTGCGAACTAGTTTACCCTGTATGCTGCAATATTATACTCCGCAGTCTCCAATTTGCCTCAGCAATATATTTTTTTTTAAATATTTTTGCCGCCCTCACTCTCCTTTACAGTCACTCACGTAACCACCCTATCTTGGCATACCATCACGCGCACTCTCTGCTCCAGCAGTCTTATTAACCATTTTTGTTCCCAAAGTCTGCACTACTTTTGGTCAATCTTCTTTTCAGTTTTCCGCCCCAAACGACAGGAACGCTCTGCAACAAATAATGAAAACTCAGCTCATTCACTTTCAATGTTATTGTTTAAAAAGTTAGTGAGGGATACTGTACATCAGGGGTGTCAAACTCGTTTTTGTCACGGGCCACATCGTAGTTATGACTTCCCTCGGAGGGCCGCTACAACTGTGAACCCATCAAAATGAAAGATTACCTCCTATACTATAATTACATACAGTATACACAACACATTGATGAATAGCCAGATTTGAAATCAGAAGCCTATAAAAATATTTTTTCAACTATTACATTTATTTTCAAAGGGGGCTTGGTAACAATAGAATGCTTGCAAATATCTCAATGGTATTACACCAGAACACAATGAGCCATTTTGATTTGCTTTCGCGGGCCACGTAAAATGATGTGGCGAGCCGGATCTGGCCCCTGGGCCACCAGTTTGACACCTGTGCTGTACATGATCGCTGCACCTGATTTTAGCCGTTATAGATCCTTTTATGTGCCATGTGCTATGATGTAATGTAACAACTATGTAACAAGTAACTAGCAGTTAGTCGTCTATGTGTTTGTATTTGCTTTCATTTTGCGTCGTTTTACTCTGCTGTCTGCCGCCAGGTCGGCATTGCAAATGAGAATCTGTTCTCAGTACCTGGATGAGTAAACGCTATATAAAAAATAAAAATGAACAAATTAAATGTGTCTCTGTACCAGCCACATACAGACAAGTAGAAACAGGATGAAAATCGTCTTCTTCACGTTTTGGATACCCAGGTAACTTTCTTTTTTTTTTTTTTTTTTTTTTTTTTTCCAGTAGCAGTTTCATGAGTCATTTAATTATAAATAGGGGAAGGAAATAAGTTTGCCTCTCACAGAGGTGGCTGCTATGTGAATAATTTTATGTTTCCCAGGGTTGTAGTTTCCCTTAGAAATGGTAATTTTAGTTTTTTTTTTTTTTTTTTTTTAGTTTTTTTTTTTTTTTTTTTTTTAACAAGTTCCAGTATAATTTTACCTCATTGTGGTTTAATGTGTTTACATCTAAATGTTCTTAAATCTCCGCTGGCATGAACTAATTCCATGACGAAGCACTTTTTAACGACTAAAGGAAAGATTGCGGTTGTGTGGTTTTTGGTACTGTGTATAAATGTTTACACATTTTAATTTCTCTATCTGAAGCAACCACTACATGAACCCGCCATGTGTTATGATAATCTAAGCATCGTCTCATTTAGTGGTCGACTTTGGGAGCGCTAATGTGTCATCTGTCAGCAGCTGAACAATCCCGTTGTGTGATGAGACGTTGAAAAGCTTCAATTAGGCCGCGCGTTTTCTCCTCAACCTATTATCTGCTCAAAACCTTTGTGGTCCATGCAGGGCTTATTCAGGTGTAGCCAGCAGATAAACGTCGGCACGGCGGTCATATCAATGGTCGACTCGAGACGAAGAATGTAGCTCACCGTGGAAAATCTGGAAAATGTGTTAGTTGGAGGTCTTAGCTGTCTGGATGCTGCATTGTGGAGTCAGTAGAGCAGCTGTTCATCATGTCATTACCGCTGTCACCCATCCATCAGCAGTGCTCCCAAGCAGAACGGGAGAGTTCAGGGGAGAGGGTGACACTCGAGTCCACGCTGACTGAGGAGGTTAATCATGTTTTTATAAACACTGTCTGATGTGGTCTCTTTCGACTCTCCACATTGTCCGAACGACAGGACTGTTCGGAATTCTTGGGTCTGACATGTTGGGAATGATTAACTCTGATTGATAAAAGATGAACTGTAGCGTTCACACACGTGTACTTCAGCTGCACCTGGGAATTCTGGCTTATCTGTGGCGCACCGATCATTCCCGGCCACTCCGAAAACCAGGAGGAGTATGTGACGGAAGGTGCGGCCTCGCATCTCAACGACTCATGGAACCTCAGTGGGCACTTGGGACTGAAATAGTTTTGGCAGATGAAGAACTCGAAACTCAACCGAAAAGAAGAAGAAGTGACTTTCAACTCAGGGGTCAGGGGTCACAGCAAGTCACTCGCATGATTTTTATCCGGGCTTGGGACCGGCAGTGGCTGGATATTGGGAATTGAACCCGCACCGTCTACATGAAACACAGCAGCATGTACCACTACACTATCAGCACAAAACTCAACCTCAAATTTTAAGTAAAAAGTTGAAGGAATCCAAAATTTGAAATAGGACGAGATGACGGATAGCCACTGATTTCCAATTTCTTTTGCTGACATACTTACTTTTGGCAAGCAAAACAGAAAAGTCATTTTTTAAAAAAAGGACCTAACTCGTTGAAAGCAGTCAGGTTGACGACATCTTTTACCCTTTAACATGACTTGCTTAACGTCCTTTTTTTAATTCCACTACATGACAATTATGCTCAAATGTAACATGAAATGTTATCTGTGCAGTATTTACTTTTTTATGGTAAAAGTTTCCCCCCTGGACCAAAGTAATCTATTTAAATGATTGATGAATTAACAAATTAGATGAGCTGAACAAATCTACGGTCGAACGAGTTTGGTTTGACTTCGGATGCGCCACTGTTTAGCGTAAGAACCTCATTGTTTTTGAATGGTGTCTCATTTTTAACCAACAGTTCATTGGGAATCAACACTTTTTCAATGTTACCGTGTCTTTTTTGTCGATATTTTTCTTGTCCGCTACAAACCCCCTTCTCGTTTTCTGATTAATGGTGGTAGTGGGGTCAAGCTGCGCTCATCCTGTTAGTGTGAACGCATTAACCCCTTGTTGTGTGCTCGGATGTGACCGCTGGGGCTCGACTAAGCACCTACTGTTTGAAGGGGGAAAAACCAAAACATTTAACGTTTGTCAGTCCAGCTGTACTTCCCCTCCCCCCCAATTCCCTCTTTAACAGAAGCCCCACACTTGTATGACCCGAGCTCTTCCCCACTGAGATCCCTCGGCTCTTATTTTCCTCTTATTTATGTATCCGCTTACACATGGAAGTCATGTCAGCGTCCATCGAGGCGGTCTGCTCAAATATTTTCCTTACAGTCACGTCGGCCGACTTGAGGGATGAGTGCGCCGAGTTGTTTTTTCAAGTTTCTCCCGGACAGTAGCTCGAGTTTCTGTGTGGGGCACAGCAATATAATTAACACCTTTCACAACAATACACATCTGTTTGTGATGTGTGCTTTTCCGCGAGCTGGGGTCACGTTCATTTTTCGATACATAAACGGGCTACATAACATTTGATTTTTAAAACAGACTGATGGACCAGGTCATTTGTATGAGCTATAAAAAAAAAAAAAAAACGTTTCTTCATTATAATTAATTAACCAATTATTGAATAGAAATAAATTAAGCTAGGCAAATATTCAGTGAGGTAAAGAAATACAAAATAAGCAAATTAGTATGAATACATTATAATTTAGGGGAAAATCAGGAATGAACGATCATACTGTACTGTACTTTGCCCACCCCTCGGCTACATTCTATGTCAAACTTTTACTCTCAAAATGATGTTTTTGTGTTGTGATCCGTTCTTTCAAAAGAGCCCAAGACAACCTGCTGAAATTTCCATTGGAAAGTCCTCTGTTGTTTCACTTGTTTTGAGAAGGACCGATGTGACACCGGGTTCTTACGGAGTAGACAATAACGAGACTTCACGGGATGGATGATTAACCAAACGCTTCTCCCCCATCTCGTCTTGTTTTCTCTCTTTCCAGCTCTGGGACAGATAATGTTGTTTGTGGATGGAATGAATGGCCTCATTGCCCATAATGCAACTGTCCAATGGCTCTACACCCTTGTGGGAACCAAGGTAAAAGCAAACAACAACAACGTGTGACTCTGGCGTTCTATCATGATTCTACTACAGCTATGTGTGCACTGACTGATCATAAGTCGTACATTCTGAAATTTGTGACGCTTTCAACCATCGTGCTATTGTAGTCAACTCAGCTCCCCCTAGTGGCCAGATTGTTACACAGAAAGCAGCTATGAGACCAACTCCCCTTGATAACCTTTGGAACATATTTCAATGTGTTGTCTTTTTAATCTTTTTCATCCAATAATTGCCTTCCTATTGATACTTCTACATCTTCCTTATTTAAACATCTCTTAAATTAGCATCCTATAGTATAATGTTAGGTTTTATTTACGTTTTAAACTAACATACACAAACACAATTGCCTGCAAGGCTTTTATCAAGTCACCCAAGACAAGAAACACTTCTATAAGATGACGTCACTTTTTTCTGGACATATGTCGATCCAAGATTGTGAACATTTTCTTTTTTCAAATAAATGATGCTTTTGATTTGCTGCGCAGTTCCGTCTGGTGGTGAAAACGGCCCTGAAGCTCCTGCTGGTGTTCGTGGAGTACGCAGAGTCGAACGCCGCCCTGTTCATTAAGGCCGTCAACGCTGTGGATGCCAAAAGAGGTAAAGCGACACCCAGCGAAACCAGAACACTAATAACAGAGTGGATCACGACAAATTAGTAGTCTTATTTCAATCATTTTTCTACAGTGAAGTCACTAATTGCACAGGCATGCGTCCCATAATTAGATCAATTGTAGAGTTAAATCATAATCTCATTTATATCCACATGTTGAAAGTATAAATAAAACTTGAAATGCTGCTTACTGATCCGTGGACCTCCGAAAAAGTCTATGCTTGATCAGCGGCAAAATTTCTGCTCCACAGTTGAGAGGTTCAGGGTTGAAATCTCCACTCGGGCCCTCGTGTGTGGAGTTTGCATGTTCTCCTTGTGCTTGTGCGGGTTTTCGTCAAGGGTTTTCCTCCCACATATTCTCAGAACATTCATGTTAGGTTAATTAAAGACTCCATCTGTTTTGAAAATGTCCATTGGTATGAATGTAAGCGTGAATGGTTGTGATTGACTGGAAACCAGTGCAAGGTATACCCCGCCTCTCGTCCTAAGACAGCTGGGATAGGCTCCAGCACACCAGTGAGGACAAGTGCTTTAGTAAAAGGAT
The DNA here is from genome assembly GCF_024500275.1 of Phycodurus eques. NCBI lineage: Eukaryota > Metazoa > Chordata > Actinopteri > Syngnathiformes > Syngnathidae > Phycodurus > Phycodurus eques. The sequence goes on along the minus strand of NC_084528.1, from coordinate 29,185,985 downwards.
GCATGGCGGATTCTCCAATGACTACCATCTGCTGTCTGTATTTTACCATTTCAGGCACAAAACTATGGGGGAACATCATGGAGATCTTGGACGAGAAGGATGGAGTAGATACCGAATTGCTGGTGTATGCAATGACACTCGTTAACAAGGTCGGTGGGCCTCTTAGCACTTAAGATTTAATTCGTCAATGCGCTTTTGAACTAGGCCCCTTAGTTGCCCATGAATCTGAATTCTGATCAATACAATGCAATGTACACAGAGACGTGCTTAGATGAGTTTTGGTGTGGAAGAACTTGAGAGGCCTAACCTCAACCCCATCAAATGGGTTTGAGATCAGTTGGGGAACAGGACGCACTGCAACATCTCTCAAAACGTCTTCCAAGAAGACTGAAGTGTTACAGGAATTACCTTCTGTTTGCGCTGAAACAGAAACCTGAGCTATGCCACAAATGATGATCCCAAAACAGATTTATTGTTATTATTATTATTATTATTTCAAACTCATCTGACAACATTGCCCTTGAAAATAAATGGCTTACAGATGATTTGATTTTGGAAAGAAAAAGGAAAAAAAAACACCAGGAGTACAAATTTAGCTCCTGTGGAGCCCTTTGAGAATATGTGGTGATTAAGGGCTATGCAAATAAAGTTGACCTGACACCTCCATGACATACAAAGCTTGTCTCTCTGTCAAGATGTCTCACTTCAACATACTTCCTTGATGACTGTACCACTTTCCTAGTTAGAGAGCGCGTCGGGTGTTTCAGAAACAGCACCAAAACGCAAATGCACTGTCTTTTGAATTTACTTCATTTGAACATGTACATCGGATGCACATGATTAAAATGTGTTAAACTAACACATTTGGTTATTTTCAAGGAAAAGAGTGGAAATTATATCAGTTAACAACACTTTAGTTGTGCTACCTCAAATGAAGTATTTATTTTTCAGTGTCGATGAGCAAATAGATGAATTTGTGACGAGTGAAGCACAAATATGCAGAGGACTGCTTTATTCCTTCAAGTCCATATTTGCTTCGATCTATGACTCACTGTTGATGTAATGGTCATGTGTCCCCATACGATTTCCAACTGATTGTGTCCGCACTTTCATTTTCTTCTCATTCCTTAACGTTTCTTCATCTAACATCTTTCCGCACAGATCCCATGTTTCACTCATTCCATCCACCTTTGCATTTTGGATACAGCTCATACGTGTGTGTGTTTGTTTCAGACTCTGGCCGGTCTGCCTGATCAAGACTCTTACTACGACATGGTGGACTGTCTGGAGGAGCAGAGCATCGAGGCCTTGGCAAAGAGGCACCGAAGCAGGAAGGGTTCTGACCTTGACCTTGTGGAGCAGTTAAACATCTACGAGGTCAGGAAGCCCCTCTTGAAGCAAAGTTATATTATATTATGTTATTAGACTGTTATTGTGACAGTAAGTTGACTTGTTTCTGCCATATTGTTCCCCAGGCGACTCTCCGCCATGAGGACGGTGACGATGAAACGCAGTTGTCTCCGAGCGGCAGGAAGGAGCGCCGGCGGTCGAGCGCGGGCGGCAGCAACGAGCGGCGCGGCCTGGAGAGACGACGCAGCCGCAGACATTCTCTCCAAAACAACAGAGGTCACGTCTCGGCGCCGGCGTCGCCCTGCGGCCCTCACGCTCACGGAAGCAGCTACCTGCCGTTCGCTGGCCAGTATGTTGAAGACATCAGCGAAAGGTGTGGAGCACAGAGGGAAAAGGGAGGATATACAATGCTATTGTAAAGCCGGTGTACTTGCTCGTATACTGAATGGCAGGAGGTGCATTTTGGGGAAAGACAAATGTAGTTAAAGGGGGCTTAAGATTGGTTTTAGGGCAGCTAAGATGAAAAAAAAAAAAAAACGTCTGCATTAAAACATAATACTACAACCCCAATTCCAATGAAGTTGGGACGTTGTGTTAAACATAAATAAAAAAAGAATACAATGATTTGCAAATCATGTTCAACCTATATTTAATTGAATACACTACAAAGACAAGATATTTAATGTTCAAACTGATAAACTTGATTGTTTTTAGCAAATAGTCATTAACTTGGACTTTTATGGCTGCAACACGTTCCAAAAAGCTGGGACAGGTGGCAAAAAAGACGGAGAAAGTTGAGGAATGCTCATCAAACATCCCACAGGTGAACAGGCTAATTGGGAACAGGTGCGTGCCATGATTGGGTATAAAAGGAGCTTCCCTGGATTGCTCAGTCATTCACAAGCAAAGATGGGGCGAGGTTCACCTCTTTGTGAACAAGGGCATGAGAAAATAGTCGAACAGTTTAAGGACAATGTTCCTCCACATACAATTGCAAGGAATTTAGGGATTTCATCATCTACGGTCCAGAATATCATCAAAAGGTTCAGAGAATCTGGAGAAATCACTGCATGTAAGCGGCAAGGCCGAAAACCAACATTGAATGCCCGTGACCTTCGATCCCTCAGGCGGCACTGCATCAAAAACCGACATCAATGTGTCAAGGATATCACCACATGGGCTCAGGAACACTTCAAAAACCAATGTCAGTAAATACAGTTTGGCGCTACATCTGTAAGTGCAACTTAAAACACTACTATGCAAAGCAAAGGCCATTTATCAACAACACCCAGAAACGCCGCCGGCTTCTCTGGGCCCGAGCTCATCGAAGAGGGACTGATGCAAAGTGAAAAAGTGTTCTGTGGTCCGACGAGTCCACATTTCAATTAGTTTTTGGACGTCGTGTCCTCCGGGCCAAAGAGGAAAAGAACCATCCGGACTGTTATGGACGCAAAGTTCAAAAGCCAGCATCTGTGATGGTATGAGGCTGTGTTAGTGCCAATGGCATGGGTAACTTACACATCTGTGAAGGCACCATTAATGCTGAAAGGTACATACAGGTTTTGGAGAAACATATGCTGGCATCCAAGCAACGTCTTTTTCATGGACGTCCCTGCTTATTTCAGCAAGACAATGCCAAACCACATTCTGCACGTGTTACAACCGTGTGGCTTCGTAGTAAAAGAGTGCGGGTACTAGACTGGCCTGCCTGCAGTCCAGACCTGTCTCCCATTGAAAATGTGTGGCGCATTATGAAGTGTAAAATACCACAACGGAGAGTTGAACAGCTGAAGCTGTACATCAAGCAAGAATGGGAAAGAAGTCCACCTACAAAGCTTCAACAATTAGTGTCCTCCGTTCCTTAACATTTATTGAATGTTGTTAAGAGAAAAGTTGATGTAACACAGTGGTAAACATGACCCTGTACCAGCTTTTTGGGAACGTGTTGCAGCCAGAAAATAAATCAATAAAAGTTAATGATTATTTGCTAAAAACAATAAAGTTGATCAGTTTGAACATTAAATATTTTGTCTTTGTAGTGTATTCAATTAAATATAGGTTGAACATGATTTGCAAATCATTGTATTCTGTTTGTATTTATGTTTAACACAACGTCCCAACTACATTGGAATTGGTGTTGTAAATATTTGGGGCGGAGAGGGCTTGAGAAGTTTTTAGTGGGGTCTTCAGCCCCCCCTAAAATAGGTCTAGCGTCGCCGTTGCTGTATAGTATTTCAGGACATGTTCATTTAGTCTCATTAACTTTACAGTTGGATTGCTGCTCCCTGACCCTGAACAGGATAAGTAGTGTAAAAAAAAAAAATGGATGAATGGAATTCTGCTACACAATGTCGTCAATTATAAATAATTGTATTTTCTGCACTATAAATGTTTTATGGCACGGTCACAGGGAAGTGGTGAAACAAAACCAAATTGCACTGTTGTTTTATGATAGTGTTGCTCAGACTCTTTTCTATAAAACCAAGGCTGTTCTTCCCTGTTGCCTTTTTTGTGTTAGTACCAGTCACCAAACAAAAATAGGTTCACATTTCAATCTGTGCATTCGTATTTCAGGTCTTGCGCCTCCTTTTTAAACTATCACCTGATCGCTGCCACCCTTAATGCATCACATCCTCGCCAGGTTTTGAAATAGCACACCAATTAAACCTTCTGGTAGCTCCCAGGTCTGGCCGGTCATGTGATACCTGCCCACTACAGGAAATTCTTTGAAGATCAACATTTTTCCATTTTGTTAATGAAAGCCAGAAGGCCCGTGCGAGCGATGGATCTAAATAGCAAACGGGCAACGAGACTCACGTGTGAGGAGGTAGAACAGGAAATAACACTGAGCATATCTCCTGCAGACGTTCACGCTCCCATCATTTGCAACGAATCGCCTTCTCCTCGGTCCCAATCGCAAACAGATTGTTGACTTAATAATATTTGACATACCTGTAAATACCCCCTCTGTCTTTCCATTTTTAACCTCCGCCAAGGATGTTATATTTCCATCTGTGTTCCGCATCAATGCTCAAGGCAGAAGGTTATGTTTTCATTTGGTTCCTTTGACTGTCATTCAAGTTATCAAACAGTACTGCCACCTAGAGGACGCATTTGGCCTACTCCTGTATGCGCCATTCTATCTATTTATTCTATGTGTAACCTCTAATCTTTTGCTATATCAAACACCATTTGTGATTATTTGAAATGAAATGTTAGTGACAGTCCACACGGATGAGATCATAAAGAAGAAAAAAATCCAAATTAGTCTACCTCCAAATCAAAACATTTAACTAGACTTTACTGTACATGCATCATTAATATATTTTACATACCTGTGTTCCGACATTTACAGTGGTGTGCAAAAGCCATAGTTAACTAGACGCGTTGTTTTTTTTTTTTTTTGTTTTTTTTATAGCGAGCGATTTTCACAATAGTCAATATGACTTGTAAAACATGAACTCATAGAACATAGCACTTTTACCCAAATGAGTACAAAGACACAACATTTTCACAACACTTTGAACAACCAATCGTATTTCAATTCATGTTGGTGATAATTTGGAATTTACCATATGAGTCGATATGGAACCATTGGAACCTTCCGAGCCCTCCGAATCATACGGTGTATACTCTTAATCCGCGATTAACCAGGAAATTGCCTGTTAGCTAACAAACAAATGGACAAACAAACTCAAATAAAACACTCTCTGGATTGTTTTCAGTTTTATGTGAATATGAATAGCTTTTCTACCAAATGAATACTTTTGCTCAGCATCCGAGGGAATGGACTATAAAAAAAAAAATCAAAAATAAATGTACACGTTCAGTATTAGGTCACGGGGTTTAAATGATAACCCGCTAACGAACATTCTTGTCGGGCACCTGTTTCTCTGTCATCTGCACTAGTAACTACTTGCTTGCCGCATGTCTGTGTTCGGTGTTTCCCACAAAATAACAAGAGTAATCCTAAATCGAGGCACTCGCATTCCTAATTCGCTTTTAGTCTGTTTTAAGATGAATGAACACAAACACAAGGCACACAATTTCACCTGATAAACTGTATTTTTGTGTGTTTACATACACGCATTTTGGATTTAATGGCTTCCAGAGGTGAATTTTAATTTTTTTTTTTTTTTACATGGGAAACACTGATATTTGTCACTGTTTGTGTTGGCTCTTCAAACTCATGTCTGCTTCTGTGTCTTTCAACTTTGCCTCTGTGGCGCTTCTCGTTGCTACATCCTCCCTTCCCTCCTTTCAACCCCCAAACCGTCCCCTACCACAGAGATGAGGAGGAGGAAGGAGAGGAGGAAGAGGAGGAGGAGGATGATGCAGAGGAGGAGGAGGAGGAGGAGGAGGCAGATGATGAAAGTCATCCAGTCACTGAGTCCTCTAGGCAGGACGAGCACAGGTATTGTAGGCTAACTTAGTCCTAGATGGGATGCAACCCATTCTTCCCTTTGCCTTTGCAGTACTTCCCATTTGGTAAACGAGCAGAAGTATAGCAGCTTAGCGAAGTCCTCTCAGCACAACACTTTTAGTCTAAAGTGTATCCCAAATACCCAAAACGCATAACCATCCCTGTCCCTGATGTCTACGCACAATAGCTTTTTAATTGTCGATTCAATCGATGGTAAATCTGCTCCGTTTTTTTTTGTTCCTTCCTGCCTCCTTCAATGCTGTGATTTTCCACCACTGTTACAAAAACACCTCCTTTCCCACCACAATTTGTCTGACATCCCCAAAGATGTGGTTAAAGGGAAAGGAAGGGGAAAAAAAGTTGTCGTTACTTTCTTTTCTCAATTGCTGGAAACAGTTATTTTGAGATTTTTATCACTCATCTGTCTTTCATTTTTGATCCAACCCACCGTTAACGCGAGACAAGTCAACAATTATATTCTAAGAATTAAGGGATTTTTCATGTGAGTCACTGGTCACGAAGTTTGGAAGAGAAATGGGGTTGAGTCGAACGTTTGCTGTATACTTAATAGTATAAAAAGTAAATAATATTACTGTGGGAATTACGGGAATTAAGTTGTGATAATAGGATTAAAATAAAAAATACGACGAGGCTAAAGTACTTGAATGAAGGAAAACAATGTAGTAATTTTTAAAAGAATAAAGTTGTATATTTTTAGGAAAAAAGTAGTATCTTTACAAAAACAAAGTTGTCATTTTATGGGGGGAAATATCATAATATTACAGTGAAACTGTACAATAATCACATTGCAATTTATGAGAAAAATTAGCAAATTCGCCAAAAGGCCTTAATATTAGAAGAAAATACAGTACAGTAGTCTAAAACTAAACAGTTGCCGACTTAGAACACATCACAAGAAAATGTGTGTCGTCCCTAATTTTCCCTCATCATTTATAAGGGACACAAATTTTACCTTGTACGCGTGCTGCCTCCATCGACTTCTTTTGTGCGTGAAACTTACAACCTTTGACACTTCTTTGTTTCGTGCTTTCTTCGATCTTCAGTGTGACGGAACCATCTAACACTCTTAGAAAGATCTGCTGGGCTGAAAGGTAAAAGCAGTCACACTTGAATGATGCTTTGCTGTAGAAAGTGAACCTTGTCACTAAATCAAAAGGGAATGGTTTATGTTGCCGTTTTTATCATTGGCTTTGCCGCCATTTCTGCTTGCTTGTTTTGCCAAACGTTTTATTGGACTTTTACTCTCGCACTTTGTTGCTACGCTCCCAATCTTGCAAATATTCCTCCTTACTCCTATCTAAGGTTGTGTTGTGTTAAAGGTTGCTGATTTGAACTTTTAAGAGTGGGCATAATCAATGTTGTAGCAATACAGTGAACCCCCCCTCATATTTTCAGGTCCGCAATCGTGAACTCACTTATTTGTGGATTTTATTGATTTTTGTTTGCTTGTTTGTTGTTGCTGCTGTTTTCTGTTGTTTGCTAAAACTCAACTATTCTCTGTTTTAGTGCTGAGGCCAAAGCAATAGAAGTATTAATTTAGCACCCTATTGTTGCCGCGGAACTGTGTCAAAGTGAGTTGAGCAGTTTCATCTGGACAAAAATAGGGCTTTGCCGCCATCATGTGGTGTCTTGGTGTCAATATGCTATGTTGAAGTGATTTGAGGAGTTTCATTAGGACAGCAATACTCCTCTGCCGTCATCTTGTGGCATCTTAGTGCCGAGGAACTATGTTGATGTACATTGAGGAGTTTCTTCATGGGCCTTTTTTTTAAGGGGGTGTCAATTACAGGGCTCGTTCCCTGTCCCCAGCGAGTAGTTGAGGTTCACTGTATGTTGAAAACACAAAATTGTATCCTAGAATGAATTGTGTTTGCAGCGTTACTTCCAACGGAGCTCCACATCAGACTCCAACGTCACCCAGCCATCGATTCACTAGTACGGCAACCTGCACACCAGAGTCTAAAACTGACAGGTTGGCAGGGATTATAATGTGCTTTATATGAACTTATCAACAAAGCCATCATTTGTATATTGTATCTTGATATTTTGTCGTTGCAGACCGGCTTTAGGAGGTTTGCTGAGCTCCTCGTACAGGCAGCATCAGGAGTCTCTGGCTGCAGAACGCGAGAGGAGGCGCGCGGAACGAGAGGAGCGTCTGCAGAGGATCGAAAGGGAGGAGAGGGACCGCTACAAGTCAGTCTCACCTTGCAAAACACACAGCGGTCTCATCATATTGGGAATCCAGGCGATAATTCTTGCTTTGTCTATCTCAGTCGAGACTATGTCGACAAAAGGGAAGAAGCAAGACAAGCCAGAGAAGAAAGGTGGGTTTTATATGGCACACCTTGGTTTACATTAACTCACAGTATTGTTACAGTTGTAAGGATTGATTTAAAAATAGAAATCTTGTCAGGCTTTAATTCAACGGGAGAGCAGATGGAAAGTGAGTTTCACAGAGCCCCACAGGCTGAATTCTACCTGCCAGGGCCCCCGTAGGCCTGTTTACCATTAAGATATCCCGAAGTTAACTGGACAAGCGTGTAATTGTCTTTTGGCATGGATGTGGCCCAGGTGCTTTGAAAGCCAAGAAACTCATCGTTCCGCCGTCGGCCACTTCACCCCTCTAAAGTGGAAAATGTCTGTTCTGTTCAGAGGTGGCAAAAGAATTCACACTCTGTAGTTAAGTAGAAATACGCGTGTGTACAAAAAGAGTGATGAAACTGGAAGTACAGATTTAACTCCGCTATTTATTTAAGTAAAATGAAAAGTACAGACTATTAAATGTACAAAAGTAAAAATGTACTGTCAATTATTATATTTGTCAACTAGGCACAACAGAGAAAAAGAACTGGATACAAAATAGTCTCCCTTTTTTATGTACTTGCATAGTGCTCATACCATTTCCCTGACAAACTCATGCCAGTTGTGACAGTTCCGTTCGTCACGGAAAGTGAATTTGTGCGGTCGCTGATTCAGAACGCCGACATATCATCCTGATAATTGAGCTTTATGCCGTTTGCCGTGGCAGGTACAAGGCCGTGGAGAGGCTAGCGGCGGAGGAGTTTGAGCGAGAGCGGCCCAGGGCTCCCGTAAGAGGCCGCACGGAGATCACGCTGTGTTTGAGTTCCAACCCCGCCGTCCGCTCGGCGTCCCGCTGTTTCACCACTTCGCCCGTCGCCTCACAGCAGGACAAGGCGCCCAGTGCTCAGCAGACGTCAGGTAAATGCCCTTTGCCGGAAAACTGATCCTCCTAGTCCTTGTGGTTTACAATTTGATTCCTTTTGTTGACTCTACGAAGGATTTTTGGAAATTTGGCCATTTTAAAATGTGGTCGTTTTTTTTTTTTTTTTTTTTTTATGCTGAAGGTCTTGCAGTACGTAAAACCACTGGCACCACAGTTGTGCTTTCGTTCAGTTGCATTTTGGAATACGTTGAAAATCCACCAGATATTGAGTAGTATGCGTCATGGTCCTATGCTCGCGTTCCACACAACTCAAGAATGAAGCTACACTGTTTCTGAAAAGTGCAATATCATCTGTACTTTTATAAATGTACATTTTTTTGCTTTTTTTTTTCCCTCTCATTTCTGAATCTCTCGCAGGAAATGAGCCCATCCCCGAGTCAAAACCCGACTCTCCAACGGGAACAAAAAGTCCAGCATCAGAGTTAACGGGATCAGAACTTTGTCCCTCATCTCCTTCGCAACCAAATATGGATGCAAAAGAGCCGCCAGCAGACATGGAGGATCTTTCTGACGTTCAAGCGGTTCAGAATGTAGTTTTAGAGCCAGAGGGGTGTAAGGAGGGGGGAGTGGGGAATGAAGAGAGGCTGGAAGAAGGGAAGCTTGAGGAGCAAGAAGAGTGTGAGACTGGAAGGGAAGTCGAAGAGCAGGTGGACGTGGTGGAAGGGGCTGACGCAGTGGAAGTATCTGATGAAGCCCAGGCAGCTAGTGTAGCGGTGGTCGTGGATGTGGAGGATGTGGAATTAGAGGAGGTTTGTGAGCGGGTTCAGACGATAGAGAGGGATGTGGAGGGAAGTATAGTGCTGAGCGAGAAGGAGAGACAGAACGAGGAAGTGAACGAGAAGGACAACTGCTCGGCGTCCAGCATCTCATCCACCAGCAGTACTCTGGAGAGGGAGGAGCGCGAGGAAAAAGTCAAAAATGACATTGACGCAGGTATTATTTGAAGCTTTATTTATTTCTATTCAGCGCAGGGCTAGCCAAACGTTTGTGCTCAACGGCCACGTTTGATTTTTAAAACGGGACAGATGGATGAAAAAAAAGTTCAAACGTATGTGAAATATGTAAAATACTATCATTTAGTCTAATATTAAAAGCATTTTATTGTTTATAATTAGAAGTCTTTAAATATACGTGTTGATTTTTGTATTTGTTTCATTTAATTACGTAATCGTATAAAACAAATGATTTAGTAAGATGAGATGTATTCTTTACCATCAATTGTGATTAATTAAGCAACAAGTATTTCATGATACAAAATTAAAGAAATTATGACATAAAACAAATTTAAAAGAATGAATACTTTTAAATTTAACATTTTAAGAGGGGGGAAAAATAGGCTAAATGAATGCAACAAAAATCCTGGGGGTTACGTTCCAGACCACGCCTCCTATAAGTGAAATCCGCAATACAGAAATACTCCATTTAAATACACCCAAGTCATGTTTTTATAGTATTTATGGCACTTTAAATTTTTTTTATAGCTCTTTTTTTTTTTTTTTTTTTTACTGTATTACAAGACTCTTAATAATGTAAATGCTAGCTGAGCTGGATTTAAGAACGCAGCGCGCCGTTCGTATGTAGGCCGCAGGTCATAATTTGCCCACCGCCGATGTAGAGTCACGCGGAGCTTGTGTTCATCGCACGTTTTCCTCCCAACAGCCCAGTGGAGTCAGCGCATCGAAGACCAAGAAGAGAAGGACGTCCTCAACAGCCAGCGCTTCATGCTGGACATGCTCTACGCTCACACATCCAACAAGGGGGAGGACAACACAGGAGGAGACAGGGAGAAAGAAACTCAATGTAAATGTGAAAAGGACTCAGAGGTGGCTGACCCCTCTGTGGCGACTTTGGCCAGCAGGATCTCCACGTTGGAGGCTCACAGGCAAGCCAGAGAAGAAAATGTGAAGAAAACCGAGGTGGGCAGTGTACGGGCAGTGGCGGAGAGATTCAGTGATTTGGTCAAAGGTCTGACTTCTCCTGTTGAAGCGGAGTCGTCAAAGGAGCCTCTGAGTGACAAATCCTCCGGCATCATCCCGTCAGCCCAGAAGAAAGAATCGGACCAAATCTGGGACCAGCTCATGGCCACGCCCAGAGAGCTGCGCATCAAGGAAATGGATTTCACGGACCTGCGGGATGAGGATGACGTGGATATTTTAGATATGGACAACGTGATGGGGTCTGGTGATCTTGTCCCGCCGCCGCCGCCCCCGCCGCCTCCTCTTCCGTGCAATGCTGCTCTACCGCCACCCCCGCCCCTGTTTGGGTGCCCCCCGCCTCCTCCCGTCCTTGGCAAAATGCCCTTCGTGCCCCCTCCGTCCCCTCAGCTGAATCGGGGGGAAGTTCCTCTTTTTCTCAAGAAGAAGAAGACCATTCGGCTCTTCTGGAATGAGGTGCGCCCCATGGAATGGCAGTGTAAGAGTCATAAGTTCTGTAAGGAGTCCCTGTGGTCCAAACTAGAGCCACTTAAACTGGACACATCCAAGCTGGAGCAGCTGTTTGAGTCCAAATCCAAGGAGCTCCCTGTTACCAAGGTACATACAGTGCATTAAGCCTTACTCCGTAACTGTATTTAGTACCAGGAAACCACATCAGTATAAGCGATACCACAACAGCGCACCCTTCTCAAACTAGAGGATATGATGTAAAAATGTGTGGGTTCACTTCCCTCTCAGTGATGGTGTGGATGTGTGTGGAAGTGCTGATTCGTCTGTAATGTGTGCCCGCCCGGACTGACCCTGAACAGAATAAGCAGTATCGAAAATGGATGGAATTCTAAAAATGGAATTTAGTGTAATAGAGTAATAAAACGTTTTGAAGCATGTTATTAAAACAAAAAATATTTTGAATGTATAATACTTAATAGGAATGCAATATTTCCTGACACTACATTATTAATATTAATATACTGTATATTATTCATCTATGTTTATATTTTTTATAAAACAAAAAAACTCAACAAAAACTGTTCACGTTGACTTGTGCTGTGTCTCCCAGAAAGCAGCAGTTGATGGCAAACGACAAGAAATCATAGTCCTGGACTCCAAACGCAGCAACGCCATAAACATCGGTCTAACTGTCTTACCGCCTCCTCGTACCATCAAGACCGCCATCCTCAACTTTGATGAGTACGCACTGAACAAAGAAGGCATTGAGGTAAGGATGACGCACGTCCAAATTTGAAGTGTCTCGAGAAATCCCATCAAGTTAAGCAGGCGTTTTAAATGTTTTCTCCACTGATGCGCCGGCAACGCACCAAAAATGCGCAGTTGGAGCTCCAAAAAAAGAAGATTCATCTCGTGTAGATGTGATAGTTTACAATGTTGACATATCTTACGTCTGTCTGACGGCGTGTCATTAATCACCGTGACGATTAAAATGTCAACCAGCTCTTGAAAATTATGTGAAAGACATCAGCGGATAATGATGAATGTTGTGTCCCTTTAGTATTATGTAAGACTTAGAAGGATCACTCTCCATGAGGAGTTCCTGTTCACCTTTTGCCTTTAGGATTTTTTTTTTTTTTTTTTCCCAAGCTAGATAAAAAGGTTGAAAGTTCACACATCACGCACGTTTCCTGGAAATCTGGAAACATCTAAGATAAACAGCGCTGGAAAAATGTCAGAATCAATTTGTGTCCTCTCCTGCTCTACGGTTTACCTCCAGTCGTGTTTTGTGAAAACAAGGCGATGATGACTTGATAAACGACCCCCCCTCCCATCCCCCGCCCCGCCCGGAACTCTGTCATCTCATCTCCTCCTAGAAAATCCTGACCATGATCCCCACGGAGGAAGAGAAGCAGAGGATCCAAGAGGCTCAGCTGCTTAATCCCGATATTCCCCTGGGCAGCGCCGAGCAGTTTCTCCTCATCCTCTCCTCCATCAGCGAGCTGTCAGCCCGTCTGCAGCTTTGGGCCTTCAAGATGGACTACGAGCTTATTGAGAAGGTCGGCGTCTGCGCTTTATTTCATCGTATGCACGTGCAGCCGTTAAAGCAGAAGCAGCAAATAAAGTTCATCAGTTCACATTCTCCACTTAAGTTTCATTCGAGAGCACTTTAACGAACACTTCAGCTGTAACAAAGTACCAATATACTTATATAATATACAAGAGCTCCCTTGATATTAGCATTCTTCATACAGGAAGTGCAGAGTCTTGTTGCACGTGTTGTGGAAGCTGTTAGTAGATGAAAGAAAAGAACGATCAATTCAAATTCAAACAAGCAAGCTGGGGCTCTTTGATATCTTTGGCAGTGGCAAAAAAAAAAAAAAAAAAGGTATGCTACTCTCAGTAATTAGTCTTTTAAAATCTTTTAAAATGTGGCCCTTTGTTGCTTTTTACATGTAGTATATTGACAATGTTTTTCCCACTCATGAAGCTGAAGTGACACAATTTGTAAAAGCGTACTAAAACTACAACCACTATAATAAACACGTTTACCGACCTTTATTTAGCCAAGGCACATTTTTTACACGAGAAAAACCTTGTGGCACAACACCAAACAAAAATGTCTCAAAAAGTACTGTATACTGAAATAATGATCGATACACGGGTCCATTGTACCGTCTGCCATCTAGTGGACGAGCATTTAATTGTTCTATCTGTTACTATATGTCACTTGCAAAGATAGAGCGATAAAGATACATTATTTGAAGTATGTAAAGTATTAGCCACCAGGGCACCGTGGTGGGAACTTACTGGTTAAATAAATCCCTCTTTGGAAGTGTCAATCAAAACCGAGTATTATTATTTTTGTAAAGGCAGATTTGTTGATGTAGCTCGTCTTTCTAATTAGATTTTACAGGTAGGTCTTCGTAATGGGGCAGCGCAGTGGGGGAATGGATAGCACAGCCCAGAATTTCTGGGTTCAGATCTCATCTCCAGCCTTCCTCGAATTAGTTTTTTAAAGAGTCATTTAAGGAGAGTTGTAAAAGTGGATGACAATGACATGGGAAATGTCAGTACTGCTCTTGTGTTTGCAGGAAGTTGCAGAGCCCCTGCAGGATCTTAAGGAAGGGATGGACCAACTCGAGAAAAACACAACCCTCCGCTACATCTTGACCACACTGTTAGCCATCGGCAACTTCCTTAATGGCACTAATGTGAGTAACCCTCAATCTGTGGTGTGTTTATTGTAGTTTTGTGACCTTAACTTTGAAAATACGCCAGGATTAATGCAAAATGCTATTTTTCTCTTTAATTATCTTTCAATTTCACACAGCCCGGTAATGAGTTTTTACATTTGTTGTTAAAATGAGATTACATCAGCACAGTTGTGTAACCTTAAAACGCAATGGGTGGTTACTAGTGCTGAGAGGTCAACGCAATTGTATCGCGGTCGAGAAGTTCTGCGTTTGAATTTTAGCTCCGGCGTTCCTGAAGAATTATTTTGAGGCTCCACATACAATAGACTGTACTCTTATTATAAATGTATTATTAAACCACAAAAGCATGGCATGAATGGGAAGGAAGAAACGGGCGAGAGTCTGGACATTTTCAGAGGCTGTTGGCAGTGATCTGGCGCCCCATTCGCCGACTGCACTGGTGGATTTCAATAACCGAGACTGTACTTAGCATTCTATGTTATGCATATGTATTGATATTTTGTTTTATTTGTGTGCGAAAGCTCGTGTATCTTTGATCGGCCAGTCTGCAGTTTTCCAACGTTGTGGCCGACGTCCTTTTAATTGGTCAGAACGACACTGGCAGAATGTGTGGGAAAGAAAGAAAGAAAAAAATATTGGAGGGATTGTGTATTTTCTGGAAGCCAGGGTGTGGAGGAACACGCATCTGCATCTCTGCTAAGTGATTCTACCAATGAGTCTATGAGGGACAAACACGCAAGGGAAAGTACAAGTCATCTGCATCAAAACAGCCAGTTCCCATAAATAATGGAATCTGGAATTAGATTTTTTCAGTTTGACATTTAAAGCTGGCAGAGAAACAAAGGAGATTGTGTTTGCGTCTTTCATGCTATGTGCTGGCTTGCGCTCCGCTGCGGCACAGCGCAGAAATCCGTCGGTTTGGAAGTAGATTGTGGCTCCTGATAATCGCAGGCTAATGAAGCTACATATCTTCTTGGCACGCTTTGAGAGCCTTTCTGTGCTCGTGCCAGAGAGGAAATGCGCTGCAATTTGGTGCTCTTGTTGGGCCTTTGGATTGTTCCTGTCAGAATGTGCCCCCCGCCCTCCTCTTCCTCCTCTCTGAGTGTGCTTCTGTGCTTCCTCGCTCCTCCAGGCCAAAGGCTTCGAGCTGAGTTACCTCGAGAAAGTCCCCGAAGTGAAGGACACGGTCCATAAGCAGTCCCTGCTGCACCACACCTGCGCCATCGTGGTGGAGAAGTTTCCAGACAGCTCCGATCTCTACTCCGAGATTGGCGCCGTCACCCGCCTTACCAAGGTGGGAATAATTTGACATTCAGACCCTCGGAAGTCGAACGCTATCTTATTCCAGGCGGCCCGTTTGTTTAGCGGATGAATTGTCACCAACGTAAACACTTGAATGGTAACATTTGGAAAGTGACGAGATGAAAGCAAAAGATTTTCAAAGATGATATACAAGTTACTGTTGTTAACAGTGAAACCCTTTGGCGATATCTTCCAGTTTTAGTTCTATCATCGTTACCATTTTCCACTCCGGGTTCATCTGAGATAGAGGGATGGACAAATGGGCAGACAGACAGATAGATAATCTCGATGGATGACAGATAGCTAGATGGACGGGCAGATGGATAGCTATACAGATCTATAGATTCAGAGAGAGAAACCCAACTGGCACAAACTGAGACAAGCATAGCTGATCTGGATTTGGCTTAATGTTCCACTTCCTCCAAATATTAAATTCCGTTCCAGTTCCGAGAGTCAGCTGTGCGTGCTTGTCAAGGGTCCGCCCGAGAGATCCGCCGTGACCTGTGCTGTTCTTTGCCAGGTGGACTTTGACCAGCTTCAAGACAATCTGGCTCAGATGGAGCGAAGGTGCAAAGCATCGTGGGATCACCTCAAGGTCATCGCCAAGCACGAGATGAAACCTGCACTGAAACAAAAAATGTCCGACTTCCTCAAAGACTGCGCGGAAAGGATTATCATTCTGAAGATCGTACACAGGAGGATAATCAACAGGTGTGCGTTGGTCGTATGGTTGCTTATCTGCTCCCATTTTTGTTGTTGTTTGTTTAGCTTTTTTCTGCGTCTGTGATGTTTTTCCTGCAGATTTCACGCCTTCCTGTTGTTTCTGGGCCATCCGATATACGGCGTCCGCGACGTCAGCATTCATCGCTTTAGCAAGATCCTCAGTGAATTTGCGCTGGAATACCGCACAACCAGGGAGCGTGTGCTCCAGCAAAAACAGAAGAGGGCCAACCATCGTGAGAGGAACAAGACCAGAGGAAAAATGATCACAGATGTAAGTGGACCCTGGACCTGGTTTTGCTTTGGCCAAGCAATCAGCAGATGGTAAAATGCCGACGTCATCGAGTGCCAGCTCGCTGGCCCCGGCTGGCCTTTTGAGACCAAATTGGAAATCTGATTTGGAGCTAAAAGTTTAAGTCACATTGGCCAGCCCAATAGATTCTGAAGGCCGTTCGACAGGGCGGCGCATGTCGGCTGAAATCCGATTGGACGAAAGCATCTAACATCCACACAAGCTACTGGAAGCAGTGCCTCCAAGAGAAACGCGATGAAATGACGAGAATAGACTGTTGAGAATAAATAAATACAATTTATGGAACAAATGTTGGAATTTAGGTTGAAAATGTTGGTCAGTGTTTAAGACCAGCAAAAAAGGCCTTTGTGATTACATCAGCAAGGTCCTCACATCTGTGTTACCGTAACAACATTCCGGGGGTTGCCGCCCGTCTACTCCGATGTGTCGCTTCAGTCGGCTTTAAAAGGCCAGAGCAAACAACTCGCGCTACGGTTAGAATCCCTTAAAATTAAAACCTGAGAATGTCTCTAAAGGGGCCCCGATTCAAACTTGGAACTTTAGGCGTTCCTGTAGGAGGAATAACAAGCCCATGTGCATTTACGGTGTTCAAATCAAAATGCACTTGTGGACTTCAATTTAAAGGTGAACTTTCACGACATTTTGAGGCACATTTGTCTTATTGTATTACAAATAGCCTATTCGTTAGCGTAACCTTGTCTTTGGAAGCTCCCGCTTGACCTCTCAAGGCCTTTGTTTCTCCCCTCCCTCCCTTCCTCCCTTCCTCCCTTCCTCCCTCCCTCATGTCTGTAGAGTGACGACGAAGGTGACATTGAGGTAGGGAGCGCTGCTGTCTGCAGCCGGCCGCATGCGAAACCGTTTGCGGTGACTAATTTTCAAGAGTTGAATTTATAACCTGAGTGAAGGCTGACAGCGGGCGCATGGCTGCAGGTGCTAATGATGACGGTATCATCAATATATTACCAAGGATGCAACAAAAACAAAAAAACACATTTAAGATAAATCATAAAAATAGAACCATGTTAGACCAGTCCGAGCAAAGCGTGGCAGTGATCCGATGATCCTCACTTTCGCCAACGCGTACCCCCTTTCTTGCAGAGCGGTAAATTCGGCGGCGCCCAGCCCGACACGCCCGAGAGCCAGCCTCGGGGCATCCGGTACGCCGAGGACGCCGCCGAGCACGAGAACATGAAGGCCGTGCTGAAGGGCGAACGCGCGGAGCGGAGAGAGCGAAACGTCCGCGGTGCCGGGCCTCCGCACTCGCACGAGAGCCAGCAGCACCGCAGGTGAATAAATGCAACATTCGACACTTAAATGTGGATTGTTTGCACCATCGAGTGTGTAGAAAGGATGATACGTGCTGTATGTAACGTCAATGTGATCCATCCACACTGTTGGGATTAACTAATTTCACGTAACGAGACTCTGTAATTGTTATCCATTATAATACTGGGAGAAAATTTATAATGAACTTAAAGGTGCTTTTGGAAATGTCAGTGATTACAATTTGAGTTCAAAGCAAAAGCTTTTTTTCATTTCATTTCTCTTCCTCCTAAAGAAAATGCTTGTGATTGGCTCTCTCTGGTCATGTGCCATTCTGGCTGGTATCAAATGTGACATAATTTTTCCAAATGTGACCACGAAGTGCCACCCTGTGGTGCAACTTGTTAGTTTGTCTGGAATTTTCAGGTTAGGATCAGTTACACTTTTGAGCACATAAAAGAACATAGGGTTTGTCTAAACTCTTTAAACCCTAATTTGAAAGGCTTACCCAGTTTTGAAACCCAAATTTGAAACCCTACTCGTTTTAAAACATTACGCCTGTTTTGAAACCCTAGTTTAAAACTCTCACCCTGTTTTGAAACCCTAATTTAAAACCCTAACCCTGTTTAGAAACCCTAATTTAAAACCCTATCCCTGGTTTGAAACCCTACTTTGAAACCCTGACCCTGTTTTGAAACCCTAATTTAAAACCCTGACCCTGTTTTGAAACCCTAGTTTAAACCCCAACCCTGGTTTGAAAACCTAACCCTGTTTTGAAACCCTAATTTGAAACCCTACCCAGTTTTGAAACCCTTATTTAAAACCACAATCCTGATTTGAAAAACCCTGACCCTGTTTTGAAACCCAAAGTTAAAACCCTAAGCCTGTTTTGAAACCCTAAACCTGTTTGAAACCCTACTTTGAAAGCCTAACCCTGTTTTGAAACCCTATTCCTGTTTTGAAACCCTACTTTGAAACCCTGCCCCTGTTTTCAAACCCTAATTTAAGACCCTCACCCTGTTTTGAAACCCTAGTTTAAAACTCTCACCCTGTTTTGAAACCCTACTTTCAAACCCTGACTGTTTTGAAACCCTTATTTAAAACCCTAATCCTGATTTGGAACTCTAATATGAAACCCTAACCCTGTTTTCAAACCCTGACTCTGTTTTCAAACCCTACTTTGAAACCCTAACTCTGGTTTGAAACCCTAATTTGAAACAAAACTCTTTAAAGTGATTTGAAAGCCTACCCCCGTTTTGAAACCCTAACTCTGTTTTGAAAACCTAATTTGAAACCACAACTCTGTTTTGATACCCAACTTTTAAACCTGAACAGTGCTATGAAAAGGTATTTGCCCCCTTCTCAAATTTTTATTTCCTCACTTTAAGATGATGAAACAAAAGTAAATATCAGACAAAAATAACCCAAGTAAACATAAAAGTCAGTTTTTAATTGGCGATTATAATGTATTTATTATGTGAAAAAAAAACTGACATAGAAATACATATGTTCCACACAAAAAACAGCGCCATAGCATAGCCACGATAAGTGAACCGCGATATTGCAGGGAACATTTTATTATGTACGCACAGCAAAACAAGAAGTCATCTCCCCGTTCCTCTGGTCGTCTTCCCAACTGTCATCATTGATGACGAAGCTGCTCTGACTTTTGTGTTTTCAGCACGCGTGCCATCGTGGCGCGTCGCCAACGACGACGCCGTCAACTGCACGGACGACACGGCCGACGAGATCATGGAGCGAATCGTGCGCTCGGCCACCCAGGGGCCTGGCCCGAGGACGCAACCTCGTGAGAGGCGGCGCTCCAGGGTCAACCGCAAATCACGTGAGTTTTTTAAGCGTTTTGGTGCGATAGCGGGAGCGGCGAGTTCCTGGCAATTTAGCACTGTTACAAAATTTTAGACTCCACTGGAAACGTTTTTTCCAAAAAGACTCTGAGCAACTTTAGAAAATGGACTAAAACGCCCGCTGTGTGTTCTGCCTTGTGAAGTGAGAAGGACCCTGAAGAGCGGTTTGACATCCGAGGAGGTCAGCGTTCTGGGCTTGTCCGGTGGTGCTGACGTGCAGGTGTGAACAGGACTGGAGGACGCACGTTCGTTCACACCTCCTCGCCTGGCCCCATGGACGACTTGTTTGCGCTTCCCTGAGGAGATGAAGAAGAAGAAGCTGAGTGCCGCATTGAGACCACTGATCTTCGCGACTGGCAGATCCCTCCTGCACTCCTGCAGCGCTTGACCTCCCCTCTGCTCCCCTCTTTAACACCTAAAGCACCTCTGTGTGTGATCTCTGGTGGTCAAAGTGAAAGGAACACGTCCAAAGATGTCTCCTGCGTGTGCACGATTACTACTGTGCTGCTTTGGCGCTCCAGAAGGTGACCCGCTAAGCGATCGATAAAAGCTGAAATACTTCACAAAAAGATCAACAGTAGCACATTGTATTCGCATTAAATCAAGCAGGTTGAGGAGTAGGCTACGACAGATTGACAGATAGGTTGCTCAGCAGCATATGGCGCACAGCAGGAGCTTCTGTTGTCCCAGCTGTGCATTTCAGTGCCTTTCCGAGACGCTTATTTATTGAAGAAGGTTTTTCAGGGACATCCAATCAGATGAGGGCCGATCACGAGCTGCGAATGATTTCTAAAAGTGTTCGCTCGATTCACAGTGAAGCTTATTTATTATGGCAACTGTTCCCCCCCACCCCCCACCCCCATCGCCTTACATTTCACTTGAACTGTAAGTTGAAAAGTATACGAAACAGACATCTTCAACTGGCATCACTGGAGATTCAGTGACAACCACGCTTCCTCTCTTTGAAATGAATGTGAAAATCACCATTTAACTTATATTTCTGAACATCTATATTGAAGTGGTGTTAAAAAAAAAAAAAAAAAAAAGGAAGGTATTTTTCTTTTCTTTTTTTTAATTGTAGGCCAGTTCATTTTATGTGCGATCATCCAGAACATCATTTAACTTTTTCTTCTCTCTCTCCAATACTTCTGAGTCCCAGTTTGCTATTTAGAACGGGAGAGCATAGCCATTGAGAATCAATCCATCTGAAAGAAGAAAACACCAGCAGTTTAGTCAACTCTGTTCAGCACCTTAGATTCCAAACATCTAACATCCTGATGGCAAAGGAGTTTTTTTTTTCCCCCAACCAAGCAGACAGATGTGTAAAGTCAGTTAGGCCAGTTATGTAAAATGTTTTTTCTTGCTCAATTTGTAGAATAGTGTATTATAGAGTAAAAGCAGTATTATAAATGTAATTTAAAGGTTTGTTTTAAGAGTCACTTTTGCAAGTTAGGGTTTGATATGAATGCTGGTTCTGTGCTCTGGACACTCGATGGCAGCTTTGACGTCATCATTGCACTTCACAACTCCGCTCCACAAACAAGCAAGGCTTCACAGTGCAGCCAGGAACAAGGTCACTCTTTTGATTAAAAGGCTCGTGAAAAATATTTTTGGTCTGTCTGTTGTATTCTTGTTGTTTTGAGGAAAGGACAACAACAAAACAATAAGTCACAAACTGAAGTCATGTTTATTTTTAGTCCACACGACCCATGAGTCAAGGAGCACATGGAGTTCAAGTTGATCAATGACTTGTAGGTGGTCTGGACCTAATTTTACAATTTTGCTTTGAATAAACTGCAGAGACAGTACAACGGACAGGACAGCTACCTAGCAAGGAAAGAAGGATGGAAGGAAATACAATGGAGCTGAAAGGGATTTTTAAAAAATAAAATAAAAAAGCTGAAACACTGTCAGCAATTCCAGTGCAACCCAGCATGTACTGCTATTTGAAAACTTAGAAACTAATAAAAACAAGGGCACGGGTTAACAATGATATAATTTGTATCTCCTGGTCATAATTGAAATTAATCAACATACATTTTCACTGAACAATTTCTTTTGCACAGTACCTCAGAATTGCATAAATTACAAAATGGAATATTCCCTTTCCACCAGACGTGATTTACTTGGTAAAACCCCTGAATGAGTGAAAGGCAGAAAGCACTTTAACATTTTTCATATTGCTACATTTTATTTAAAATAACAAAAAAAAAATAAAAAATACACAAAGCTCATTTTTGCATATCCTCTTAGGTGTGGGGTTTTCAAACCAATAGTCGCATTTTCTCGTAAATAGCACCAAACATGAAAAGGCTCCAACAGTCAGCTGGCAGCTTTTAGAAAGTCAAGTGATTGGCCTCAGAAAAGGGCAGTCGTAAACAAGTCGAAATGGAGGGCAGACATTTTGTGTCTCTGCTAAGATTTCATCTTGTGGAATAGATCCATGTTTGAATAGAAAGGATTAAAAAGAAGACTAGGTCTTCGACGCGTGCGCCCGTTTAAAAATAGATCCACTTAAGCAGTGTGTACAAAGCTCATATAAAATGGTATATAGCCGGTGAAAGGGGGGGAAAATACTTCTTTCGACACATAGCACCAGCCAGCTTGTTTGGTCTAAAAAGAGCAAAATGTGTGCAGCACTAAAACAAACAGACAAACGAACAGGAAGTGGAACCCAGATAGCAGTGAGACAAGCGGACAAATGTTTCAAAGTTAAAGTGCCACTCCAGTCTGCACGCTCCCTTCTAGGCCAGCTGATGAGGAGCTTCAAGCATCTCCATGAGGAAAGTGTCAATGGGCGTGTCGCCGATCAGCTTGAAGAAGAACAGGTGCTCCAAGCACTTCAGGCCGATGGAGCGCAGCGCGGGCAGGCGAAGGAGCAGCTTGGCGAACCTGACACCCACGACACACGCCAGTCACGCGCCTGCTGCCGCTTTCTTCTTGTCAGAAGTGAAAAGGGAGGGAAGTGCACGTACCTGCCCTGCTGCTCGGGATATTTGTTTTTGCAATAAGCCTCCAGCGACGCATACACCTTCTCTCGGAGCACCTCCACCTCCCCCGTGTTGGACAGACCTTTAGCATCTGCAGCACAACACATTTGCCTTTAAGCCCTTACTCCTTTAATGACAATATTCAATTTATAAAAATATATAACAAAAATATTGACAGACAAATATGTTTGAATGAATGTTATGTATGAACCAACCATAGAATATTATTTTAAAAAATCCACCCTCCCTGTCACCACCGAATGTTTCTAATTGTAATTACTATTTTACAACTGAGCATGGCAAGACAAGAATAGCCAATTAGAGAGCCTAGTGTCAGTTATTTGCGTGCACACGCGAGTCTCACTGTCTGCACACCCGGCAAGCTCGCGCAGACTTTTATTATTTGACAGATTTTGGGAGTGCGAGATGGGGTTAAGGCCACGATGCCACCAGCGGGCTCACCTGGGTTGAAGAGGACGATTGCGCGAAGGCAGCCCAGCTCTGTCTTGTCCATTTGCATATCTCTCATCTTGTTGACAAGCTCGGTGAGAACCCTGATGGACAACATTTGAAGAAGGCGCAAAACAGTCAAGTTTCCCCCCCCCCACCTCATGAAATAAATATAGAGTTGATTTAAAAGAAATATGACAAAAGTGTGCGGTTACCTGTCAAATATGGCACCAACCTCTGCACTCTGCACACTCTCCCTAAGTTGAAACAAATGTGCTTACTATGAGGGCCTATGAGCTCATTGACGTAAGGGGCAAGTGGCCAATGAATGAACCTGTCAAAGATAGCTCCCACTCCTGCGCTGTGAGCACCGTCACGCTGCAGCTCCGAGGTGAGCAGAACGCCGTCCTTCAGGGCAATGGAGCGGTGGGAGAAGGAGGCGATGAGGAGCTCGTTCCAACCTGACAAGACGAACAAGAGGGTTAGACGACGACGGCCGTCACATGTATTAAGAGTACAGTGAACCCTCGCCGATTCGAGATTCACCATCCTTAGGACTTCATGTATAAACTTGTATAAAGCTGGAAAACTCATTACTTAACTAAAAGCTCTAAACTTTTGAATTCACAAGTCCATATTGATGGATGGACCAATACATTTCCCGGTTCAATAAGCATTGGTATTGAAACAATCCTCTTCATCATGCTCTTCACATTTTGACATCATGGGACCAAAAGTACCTCGCCATAGCCAGACTTCAAAAAGGAAATGTTGTAAGATGAGTTTGAAGAGTTTTTGGAACATAGTTTGGGGTAGATTTAGGGTACATTTTAGCCACTGCACCCTTTCCCCGCAAATTTTCACTACTCGCGTCGGAGCTCAATCCCAAACCCCGCGAGGGTTCACTGTGTGTGTGACTGTTTGTGTATGAGATGAGGCACCTGCACGCAGGAGGATGACCTGATCATCGAGGGGCAGCTCACAGAAGTGAGGGATTCTCTTGGCCCACTCCACCAGGGCGAAGAGCTGCTTGTCTGCAGTCTGGCAGATGTTGGTGACCGCGTCATGGGGCTGAAACACATACAACTGCGTCACTAAGGGCACTTTGGAGGTTTCACACACAAACAACAACAACGTCAAAACCTGGTTCACACTGACCCACGGGCTACTAGTTGGCAGTGTCACTTCACAAAGAAACAACGCTCGAGAGCACGATGCTAGACTCTTAACTGAACTTCCTAAAGCGTGGGGAGCAAAAATTCTAATACTTCCTTGGTCCTTTATGTCAGTCTTGACCAATGTTTTGTGGTTCTGACGGAACCTTTAGGTAATTAATAAATAATTGGTTTAACTTGCCGTTTGCATCAGGCAGCACTTGACTCCCCTCCAGTGACAAAGCAAACCACAGGATAAAAGCTAAGGAATTATCTTTTTTTTTTTTTTGTTACCGTCACTGAAATTATGACATATTGTATTGTATTAGTGATATGAGCTAATCATAAATCAAGAACCCCATGCACTTGTATGTTGAAACGCTGCTTTAAATATCGCCTGTACTGTAAATAAAGGTTTTCTGAATGAACAAATAATTCCAAATATAACTGAACAAGATCTTGAAGGAGTTTGACCAAAGTCACGCCCCGGATTGTAAGGTTACCAATGATACCAGTAGCTAGTACCAGTGTTGGTTGGGAACTGGTGTTCGTGCTCCATTAAGTTCAACTTGCACCACAAAACATCCAGCTTGGCAACGAGCTAAACCAGAGCTACGTTACGTGACCAAGACAATGGCCGCAAGACGAGGTCGCTAGCTTCCTGCCATTAAATGGCGGTTGAATGTTCATACCACAGACGTGGTCAACACCCCCCATTGAATGACGTTATAAGAGACTTCAAGAGCAGCAAAGAGTTGCTGCTAGTCTGGCACCAATTAATGGGGTGTGCTAAGTGGGGGCCTGTGCAGCAGAATGAAAATATCAAACAACTGGTGCTAGTTTTGGCTTTAGTGCCAAAATTACAGCGCACCAGTTCAGTGTGAAAGGGGGTATGAAAGCACTTGTAGTCAAGGAACAAAAGCATCTTGGGAGTGTGTTCACCATTATCCTTTTGGTTTTGACATATTCATGTCCTCAAATGCTGCTTACATGTCAACAACAATGGTTTAGTTTGTTTGTTTTTGGACTCCAATTCACTGTTTTTGTGTAAATGTACAGCCAAAACAATGCATTATTTCTGTGCTGTGTAACAAGCAGCGGTTGCGTGCACTCACAGAGTTGCCCGCAGAGCCTCCATCCGAGTGAAGCTCAGTCTTCTGCTCCACCGCAGTCTCCGCCTCCAAGATCTTCTCCACTGGCATCTCCTCGTTAATGCCCATGCTGAACTCCAGCTCGCCTTCCCGTTCGCGGTTCCTCTGGCGCTCCTCTTGAACCGCTGCATCACATGTGGTGGGAAAGAGTGATTTATACGAAGAGGACAGAAGTCACTAGTGTTTAAATGCAGATAGGAGAAACCCCGTTGGGGGGAGAAGTGCTGCAGCGGGACTGTTTATCATGTTGACTGCCATCTTATCAATCCATGTGTGCAGGAACAATTTTTTTTTCTCAATGCATATGACTTTTTAAACATATATACTCTGTACTATTTAATATATACTAATATTATTCCTATTAAGATTGACACAAAAACAGCCACTTCATTGAGTACATATGCACACAAAATGAGAACAAACAAAATGGCTGCAACAGTTTATCAAATATTCTGCCTTTTCATAGATAATTATCTGTTTTGACTGTCGGCCAGTGAAAACACCCACCGGCCTTTTTTTTTTTTTTTTTTTTTTTTAAATTGATGTACAGTGCCATAAAAAAGTATTGGGCCCCTCCTCAAATTCATATATTTTCGCATCGTTTCCCCACTTTATTTAATTTGAAACAAATTTAAATATCAGACTAATATAACCCAAGTGAACTTAAAATGCTGTTTTTAAATGGTGATTTCATTTAATAAAGAAAAAAACTCTTCACGGAACAGGTTTATGATCTAGTCTGGTGAGTTGTTGTTTTTTTTTTTTTGATACCTTGGAAATAAACTGAATCCGGACAAACCTTTATCCCCTTCTAGCTAAGCGAGATTGTAGGTGACTGCAGCAGCACGAGAAAAATACAGTGCAGTACATTTGCGCCCTTGCTATATGGCAGATTTTTGAGCGGTGGTTTCTATGGGACTTCACAATATACAGGCAAGTTCAAATATAGAGTTTGAATGCCTTTGTTGTGGTACCATGTTGTGCAGCACTGAGGTCTACTGGGTTCCTACGGGAAGAGCTGCAGCAAGAAAAAGAGGCAGAGAAGGTCCTTGACTAAGCTGTATTGAGAGCTGTTACCACAGAACAGAGCGAAGATATGCCTGTGAATATTGTTGTATTCTCTGTTTGTATGTGTTGCTCATCCGTATGTGTTAAAGAGGTCGTTGCTTAAAGGTTTATAATTACCATAACGTTTATGCTAATATATATATATAAATTTTTAAAATCTACATGTTCAATACAACACCAAATCCAAGACATTACAAGGAGTACGTTTAAAATATCAATGCCATACTCATCCGACCCTCATCTTTTCCATCTTCTTTTATCCACCTTACATGTTTGACCACTATTGAAAGATGGGGAAAGGGTAGAATTGGGAAAGTGAAGGGAAGACAGGGGTTAGAGATATAAACCCAACCCGCTGCATCAGTCTCTACCATATTCCTATGCTATTGCTATTTTATGCCTTACTACCATGGGAAAACTGTTCAACTCCAACCACAGAGTGATAATTAGTATGTAAAATACACCGCGCATCCTGGTGCTTTCTCCCCTCCCTTGCTGCTTGGTTAGTTTTGTTTTGTTTTTGTTTGTTTGTTTTTTGTTTTTTTTTTTTACTATGAGAGACATGTTTGGCAATAAGAAACCTGCATACCTTCCCTCTTCATTCCCATGGCCAGGCACTTCTGGTAGCGGCAGTACTGGCAGCGGTTGCGCTGGCGTTTGTCCACCAGGCACTCCTTGTTGTCCCTGCACGTGTAGCTCAAGTCTTTGCGGACCGTCCTCTTGAAAAAACCTTTGCAGCCCTCGCAGCTGTAAACACCGTAGTGCTTGCCTAGTGCACAAAAAACACAGGCGTGGTGATAAATTAGAAGATTAGCCTAAACAATTATTTACAGTAAAAGCAGCACACACGGGTTGTCTTTCAAAGTGAAGAACGTTGCGGTGTATTCACTCACCAGACGAGCGATCTCCACAAATGACGCACAGGCGCTTCTGAGACAACATGATTCCCGGACTGTGCGCAGACATGGGCCTCAGGCCGAACGGAGGCTTGATGTCCTCGGAGCTGCTGATTGAATGCATCCCTGACATGGCGCCTGAAGCTGAGAGCTGGACCGACATGAACCACACAGAGAATTGTCATGTGAGGGATTCCACCTTAGATCAATTTCGACAAAAGGACCCCCAATCATGTCAAATGTTGAGAAGTTCTTCAGTTTAAGTTGGGGTTTCCAATATTTTTCACTTTAAGATCGAAAATAGAAATGAAATGCAATAGACATGACTTCACGTGAAAATATAATTACTGCTTTTGGCCAAGAAATTCTGTGACACCCGTTGAAACCAACACCTGCCTGCGACCTAAAATATTAGCGGAAAAGTTTGGGAAAAACTCGTTCAAATCAATGTCGTATTATATACAGTGAACCCCCATTTATCACGGGGGATACGTTGCAGACCCACCAGCAATACAGTAGATTTAAATTTGCCATCTAGAAAGACCATACGAAAAACACTTTTTATAAATACTTTTACCCCTCCTCCACACATTCAACACATTTAAACTTTTATAAATAATCTTCTAAAAAACAGAGAGCATATGTGAACACAAAAAATTGCAAGCATAAAATATATAGGAAATATTGTATAGTGTCTATGTTAGTTACACGCAGACGACTTTAAGAGGCGGGGCCTAGTAGGGTGGCATGTGACATCAGCGAGTCTGCATATGTGAGTGCCTGGGCGTATGCTGTTGCCGACAGCAGCTGTCGTTCTGTGTGCTCAATGTGTTTGTTTTACTGTTCTCCTCGCATTTGACGAACGGCTGAAAAGTGCATCGGAAACAGTAAATAAGTACACCGTAAAATCCTTTTTTTTTTTTTATTTCAACAACGTAATATAATGCAGGCATGAACAGCAAAGCGTGATACAGCAGGGAAACACTGTATATTAAAATAGATATCGATTGATGCTGAAATGCATACATGAAAGGTACACGCAGGCCATGCAAAAGCATGATCTTATTTTGCTTGTAATGTCAATTTACCTGGGTGTGGCTGATGGGTCCAAATCCCAGAGAGGGCGACACCATTGGAGAGTTGATCGAGAACGGAGAACCGATGCCATTGGTGGGACTGTTGGGGGCCGAGCTGTTGGGCTGCTGGGAAGACATGGCTCTAATAACACAGGATGATGTCCCGCCGGATGGATATCAGTCTGAGGGTGACATTCGGATATGAGCGCTTATTAGTACTAGAACGTCCTTATGACAACTGTATCAAACATCCTGCCTGTTAGATAACACTGTGTCTGTGAAGTCCTGCATCGTCCTGAATTTCCCCATTACGAAACTAATAAAGGTCTTCTCTATAATCAGACCTGTGTCTAAAATGGCAGCTATTTCAGTCACATAGATGAGGAACACATTTCACTCGAGTCAAATACGGTTCTCTTCTTCCGCAAGAATATTGCCGTCTAACGTGTGCCGTGGCAACGTTCCAGTTTTAGCTTGAGAAGACGTTCGCTGGATGAATGCTGCAGCAACAGATAACATTCACGTTGCCCAAATGAAACTAAATTTTACTCGAATCGCCCGTGTTAGAATTCAGCCAACATGAAGTGAACAGTACAGCACGTACAGGACATCCGTTGGACGCTCAAAGCCTGGGCTCGTAACATTAGCCAGCTAGCATTAGCAGCATACCCGGTGCGGAGTTAACGTGATTTAAATGACTCGAACGCTATTCGTTTAACACGAACCTTCCCAGCGCGCAGCTTGATTCGGGGATAAGAACCGCTTGAAATCCGCGTGTGCCGTCGCAGTTTAATCTACTTAGCGAGGCTTCGCAGCGAGTCGAGCTAACCTAGCTAGCGTGGCTACGTTTAGCCTGCCGCTGGCTACATGTTGGCAGTCGGGCGAGCCAAATCATGGCAAGCAACGTGTTCGCTCGCAGGTCGGGGCGGAAAACACTCACCAAACACACAATCGACGCATTGTTGAAAGCACGGGCGTGTGTCTTTATTTTGCTTCCCGGGAAGCAGCAGCAGACAGCGAGGCCGCCGCTCCGAGCCAGTTGACTTGAAGTTGACGCTGTTGTTGTTTACTGGCCATGGTGGCTCAGTGCCAGCTCCTCTCGAGCCAAAATGTCTCCCGGGACCACCCAGTGGCGCGGTCACGTGACAGAGCCGCACAGGCAAGGGAGGGGAGGGGCTCATCTGTGTTCATTCAAAGTAGGATTATCGCTTTACAAATTACGCCGCAAAGCAAATTAGCCATCAGCCTGGCCCGTCAACATGCATTGTTCAAAAATAGCCGTTGGAAACATATGAATATCAATTTTTAATATATTTTTTAACATATGTTCCAAGTGCCTTTCAGAGCACATTATTAAGAAACTGAGGATCAATATGACAACCGCGTGTACAAAAATGAATATCGCTTCTTTTTAAGAAAGTGCAATTTGTCTTCTATTAGGAAATGAAGGATGCAGATCAAAGCAACAGTAATGTAGCGTTATGCAATAAAAACCACCAAAGGCTTCTTTTATGTAAGAGTTTGCTTAAATGCCACAGCAACCCTGCGTCACGTAGGTTTCTGACACATGCCTGTCAACGTGTACTTTTCCAAGTAAAAGGACAATAGTTGAACACAAACCTACGCTATCGCAGTGCTGAAGTAATAATTACAGTAAAAGTTGTATGAAAAACACTTCTAGGCGCAATCCCATGAAAAACAGTAAATATGGCGCTAACTGAGCATGCTGTCTTGTACTGCGTGAAGACATTTTCATGCTGTCTGTAACCTCAAAATGAACCGAGGACATTCTGTCATGTTTAACTGCTTTCTGAATGCAAATTCTGTGGAAAATTGCACGGAAATGTTGAAGAGTTAAAGCTGCGCAAGTAATTGAATTGTTGAATAGATAACCGAAATCGTGAAACGTGTAAGGACGGTGAATATGAAAAATATTACTTGATGTGGGAAGTTTATTGCAAACGTTTATTGGGGATTTGGGGAATGTAATAAATAGTTTCCAAAATGGCCTGAATGAAATTGATATTTTGACGTTGAAATGTTTGAATTAGTCGAGAAATGTGTGAGAAGGGGGGACATGTGTAAACTCTGTCTTCATTTGGCAATTTGATTGACACATTTGGGGGATTTGGGGAATGTCATCAATCCCATGATGTGCTGTCCTGAATAAGTTGAACAGTTGGAATGGTTTGAATCTGTCAAGAAATGTGGAAAAATGGAGGCGAATAAAATATATCCTAATTTTGGAAATTTATTGTGAACATTTGGGCATTTTGGGAGAAATTTTGAAGTTTGAATTAGTTGAGAAATGTGGAAGGTGTGCAGTGGCGGAAAAAGTGCCAGGAATAATAAACGATAATTTTGGTGTACCAAACACATTGTGTGAATGCTCTTCAGCATCAAATGATGTGTGAAGAAAATAAATGTTGTTACTTCTGTGACTTTGGCAGCAGGTCACTCTCATGATTTGCTTGTTTTTGTTTATTTTTTAGTTTTTTAACAGCATAAGATAAAAAGAATATGCTGTGTATAATATTGATGGTGATAATGACGATTCTTTATTATTATTATTGCAAAATCTATAACAGAAATTGTATTTAGATCTATAACAATTTTCAGTATATGACTAATAACCAATGGATGGCCACACCTACAATAATAGATGTAATGTCTTTCTTTTTGGTGGCACACACATACAGGAAATGAAGGAAACATTTTTTTTAAAAAAAAGGCTACACAATATATGTATACAGAGATAAAACAGACCTTTTTATTCCACTATTTTGCAATTTAGTGGATCATGTGACAACGTGTTTGTGTACTACGGAGCACGAGGATCGGGTTGCGAGGTCTTGAGATCTGAAATGAATAAACACAGGCACAACATTTGTATGATTTTGTCCTCAGCTTCCGGGTGCAGTTCTAAAGAGAGACAAACGGGAAAAACTGCTTCGGTAAGAGATGTTTCCGAAGAGGAGTCCGTCAACAAGACAAGTGGCATTCTTTTTACAAATGTGGCGCTGCTGCTGTACGAAAGCATCCATATTTTCATTTTTTTTTCAATGTGTATTAGTTGTTTTTGTCCTGAACACAGGTTGATCATGATGAAAAGCACCACAACCCTTTATCTACTGCTAATTTCAGGTTTGTAACTCATGTTTTTTATAACCCATTTACAAATGCATGTGAATGTAAATGTAGACATTAGAATGATATTTGGAATGACACAATAGCACTATGCAATAGTTCTCTGCAAAACAGATGTGTGTTCGTCTTGCTGATACCTGACCAATTGGCCGTCATTCGCCAGGATTCTGCTCCTTTAAAGTGGCATTTTGCAACTTCCACTACATCTCGCTCCAGAGGACCCACGAAGAAGCAAAGGACTACTGTAGACGGATACACACGGACCTCGCCACCGTCAACAACCTGACAGATATGAACGATCTGATCGCTTCGGTTCCAAACAACACCGTCAGATCGTGGATAGGACTTGAGTTGGGAGATGTATCGAGGTGGCACTGGGCTTGGCCTGATCAAAAACTACATTTCTTTAACTGGAAGTTGGGAGAACCGCAGGGTTTGGGTCAACATTCGTGTGTAGCGATGGATCCACAGGGAGAATGGTTTGAAAGTGAGTGTGAAACCCAAAGGAGCTTTGTTTGTCACAGTAAGTATAAACTTGGAACTATATAATCCTTAAATTACAGTCACTGTTTGACCGGTGTCACAAATCATGCTTGAAAAAAAAATCTTGCAGACTCCATTTTTGTTGCCAACACTAAATCATGGAGACACGCCCAAAAGCACTGCAGGGATTTATCTTTGGATCTGGTCAGCGTAGGCTCAGCAGATGAGAACAGGGAAGTCCGGAATGTGTCCACAGCTCAAACCGTTTGGATCGGCCTCTTCCGAGATCCGTGGAGGTGGTCCGATGGGAGCCGGTCGTCATTCCGCTTCTGGAAACCACGGCAACCAAACTATCGCGATCAGGATTGTGTTGCTGCTATATTCAAAGATGATGGCCGCTGGAATGATCTGAAATGTAGCAGCCACCGCACCTTTGTCTGTCAAGGCCGTAAGTTGACTCGTCTATTTGTCATCAGGTAGAATTGTACCTCACATTATTCGACCCTTAATATATAATTATATGAGCTATACAAGAAATTTGCAATGAACCAACCAAACACGAACAACTCAAACACACAACTAAGCAGGTCACTTTTTTCTTTAATTGAAAGTGGCCATCTATTGAACATTTGCAAATAAATGTCATTTATAATTGTGTGATAGTTTGGAGCGCAACTACTGTTTTTACGCAAAAATATCATAGCAATACCATGCTACCATACAAATATGTCCCCGAATGGGTGAAAGACTGTTTTTTGTTTAAACTGGAAACATATACAATTGTGTCATAGGGGCTAGTAGTTTACATAACAAAAGTGTGTCTGGAGCCTGAACAGGAGTATATTTGAAAATGACAAGCTTATTGTCTAAATGAATGATGACCAACCAATGTGTGGTGACCCATTCGTGGCCCAGATTTCACCCTGAGTAAGTACATTTGTGAGCAAACTGAGACCAAATCATCAATTTTCAGCGTCCTGTATACAGTGAACCTTGCGCTATTTGCTTAAGATAGGCACCTAGTCAGGCCATCAAAACGCGCGAGTAACTGACGCACACCCAAAAAGTTTGTAATTGCCTATTGATACCACAAAATGGTGGCAAAGCACTTTTTCCCCCCTATTGGAGAAGGCTAGGGCTTGACGAAATGAAGCTCCTCCCCTCATATCCACATTGTTCCTTTGTACCAAGACGCCACCAGATGGCGCCAAAGCAATATTTTATATTAGACACGGCTTTGGCCTGAAGACAAAACAGCGAATCCGTAAAATATCAGCAAATAGGGCAAATTCACAAACGCTGAAGCACGAATATGCGGGGGTTCACTGTATACGTTTTGTTTCGGTGGTGTGCTGTGAGATTTTTCAAATGTCAAATATGTGCCTTGGCCCAATAAAGGTTGGGAATCAAAGGTCTAAACACTTGAAATGAAAGCCATGCGCACTGTGTTTACTGTTTAGTCAGTCAAAACAGCGGCACAGTACCTTGGTTTGTACTTCTCTGGCAAAGAGTACATTTGCTACACTCACAGTGTGTACAGTGGAGTCATATCATTTACCAAAGCTTTCAGTCACATTTTATTTTATACATTTGATAGGACTGTCATAAGCTAACATTTGTTTTAATTGTTAACAGACTTGACAAAAAGTCCAATCTTTTTGGCAAGCCTCAATCACTTCATACATTTGTCATAATGACTTGCAGAGATTATATATACTGTTTAATCTCGATCAGGATTTCCCAACCTTTATTTGTGACCAATTTAAAAAAATAAAAATTGGGATATTTCCTTATGTGTTTAATGCCTGTAAAGAATACTGTTTCACTTTTTGAACTGAACAACTAAAATACAATTTAAAAAAAGAAGTTTTCCATGACATTCAAATTTATTTAGCGATACGTCATTGACTGTATCCCAAACTGACATCTGTTGTCGCGCTTGTGTTATCTCTGGTGCAGCGAGCAAAGTTCCAGCAAGCACTCAGACAAGCACACAAGAGACGACTGTCACAACGCCTTCAAGCAACTCATCTTCAGAGGCGGTTCCATTTAATTCCACAGTAGCTATGTCCAGCCGACAATTAAGTACAGGTACAGAATGGGTCACCGGCAGAGGCCACAAAGTGCACCGCTCGTCTTTTGTCACGTGTGCAATAAGCACAGTCCACTCAATTGCAACGGAAGAGCAAATCACATAAAGGTGACGTTTCTGTGCAACTACAGGCGGTGTCTCGGCATTCACGACGCAGGCGGGGACACTAAACACAACACAATCGTCCAGTGTAACATCCGCTGGAAGTGTGACTCCTTGGACTTCAGGTACACTTGGTGTGTGAGAAACATTTTCAAATGGAGATGTTCAGGATTCAAACATCTTTCCCGGGGATCATTTTTTTCCCAAACACCAACCTAGATGAATTAAAAGGTTTTCCAATAAGAGGAGATTTGTTTAGACACACATTCCAATCGGACTGGATTGATTTTTATTATTATTTTTTGGGGTATTAACTAAATAATTGCTAATCAGATCATTGTTTGCTGTGTGTCTTGGCCCTGGCGAAAATCTGTGGTTTATGGTCCCCGCAGTTTACACACTGCCTTTCAAATTCCGGCAAAGATCAAATTTACTCAAATATTGCTGCATAATAGCATGGGGAGAATAAAATTATTGGGAAACAACACATCTTTTATTTGGGTTTGTGCACATATGTTGAAACGCTCTGACAGCCATGCCCCATTTTCTTCATATTTGATTTTAATTTTATTCGCTCAATTGTTTTGGTTTTTTTAGGTGTGAAATGAATTCTTGCAAGCACTTTAGAACAATTAATCAAAACCGTAAGACATTTAGAACCCTTGGAAATACCATAGAGTGAATTTGAAATAATTTAGCTGCACTTTAGTCAAATAACGTTGAACGGTGCCTTTATGAGTTGAAAGATTTCTGAAGGTAAAAAAAAAACATGATGCTCAAGTGAGAAGAAAAGCGAATGGTAATAATTGGGTTATTAGGTATATTGCCATCTAGTGGACAGGGGAAGTATGGCGTCTCTGTAAGAACAAAACGGGAGAAAAAGGAAACTAATAGTGGCATGGAACTTTGTGTATAAACAGTCATTCCTTTTCCGTACCGCTTATCCTCACGAGGGTCGCGGGCGCGCCGGAGCCTATCCCAGCTACCTTGGGGCGAGAAGCAGGGTACACCCTGAACTGGTCGCCAGCCAATCGCAGGGCACATAGAAACAAACAGCCATTCACACCTATGGACAATTTAGTCTTCAATTAACCTACCACGCATGTTTTTGGGGATGTGGGAGGAAGCTGGAGAAAACCAACGCAGGCACGGAGAGATGCAAACTGCACACAGGCGGGGCCAGATTTGAACCCGGGTCTTCAGAACTGCGAGGCGGATGTGCTAAGCAGTCGTTCCACCGTGCCGCTGAATATACACTTGTATACTAATTTACATACATTTTGTAATTGATGCCCTTCTCCTCTCCTCCCCCAGGAAACCTGATATTAATTCGTGAAAACAAGACTTGGCTCGAGGCCTTGCGTTACTGCAGAGAGCACTACATGGACCTTGTCTGCGTCACAGGGCAAAGCATTCAGGATCAAGTGGCTCGGATGGCACAGAACGCCACATCGTCCCATATTTGGCTTGGTCTGCGCTACACTTGCAACTTTGACCTTTGGTTCTGGAGCTGTTCGTCCGCTGACTGTTACCAGAACTGGGCGCCTGGGCAAGGACCATCAGAGCGTGTGTATGAATGTGGACTAACTGGTGCCCTGGTGACCACAGGGGGGCAGCAATGGGTGGGCTTGCCTGAGACACAGCAACTGAACTTTATCTGCCAGGACTGTGCCGGATAAGGAAGATTTTGTGAGACGTGTGAGCTGGTTGTCCTAGTTTCGTTGTGCGACATTCACAGGTTTCATCTGTCTATCGTTCTCTTGTCCCCCGAAGCCAGCGCACTAGTGCGAGAGGAAACCCGAGGACTGCCTCCTCCATTGTTCGGTGTGAATGTCATTAAATATGAAAACGCTGCGGTGCGCAGGCCAACACATTCATGAGCGCCGAGAGAGTGACATGAGAACATTGATCCGCTGCTTTCACTCAGGGGTTAATATTTGCATGTTGACCCCTGCTGCTTGAGCTGCAAGATGCTCTTTTTAGGACCACCGTGGACTCGATGCAGACGGCCTGCTGCCCCCCCCCCCCCCCCCACCTCCTCCTCCCCCACCAAAACTGACCTTGTCCGCAGCGCTGTGGTCTACGGCGACCGGCTATAACCGTGGGAATAAGTTCACGATATTCTAAACTGCTGATCATTCAACTGTGAAAAATGAAATAATCAATAAGACCGAATAAAAGAAATACATTACATTAAATAATGAACGATGTGTGATCTATTGAGGTACCTTCAAATGACAATAAAATATCATGCCCGGTTGGCACAAGTTTCATGAGCTACATAAGCCTACTTCATATAAAATGCGGTGCCACCTTTGCACTGTGCAGAATACACTTCTGTGAAAATGAATACCTGCTCTAGAAATATTTCAAGACACCGAATATTGAAAAATGTCAGTCAACACCTTCAGTTAAAAAAACTTTGGTTTGGTGGAACCCTTTTATGCTTTTTTTTTCCCATGCGCATTTGGAACTCGAATAGCAATCCATTCATTCACAAGTATGAAATGTTTTACATCTCTATTGCAGACCACAGAAAATGAGAGTCGGGTATCATTTCAGCTAATCCCAACAAGCTTGTAGTGGTATATTGCATTTTGGAAGGCCGCTTTTCGCGTGGCCAATGAGCTTCTTGTCAGTTGTCAATTACCACGGCCCATTACGCCTGAGCGTGTCATAGCTTAGCTTGGCTGTCAATAGGCGCTGCTCACCGAGCCTCCCATCAGTTCAATGTTAATGTCCCATTGGGTCCACGCCGTCCGTTTGTGGACCATCACCACCCCACGCCGCCCTCACCATCTTTTCTCACCCTCCTCTCCTCTTGTGTGCTGTCCAGCTGGCTCTGACCTCTGACCTCTTCACCCTCACTCCTGACCTCTGGGGGGCATTCCCACGCCACACCCTTTTGTGTCCGGCTCCCCATGGTAACTGAGTGGGCACTCCCTCTGCGTCTTTAGAGATGACGGCGACGGGCATCATTCACTTTAACTGGCAGTCGTGTAATGCCGCCTGGTTGGGGCCTAATCCCCACGTAAGGGCACAACATTAGGTACAAATGAAAAGGAGATCCTTGTCCAAAACGTTCAACCTAAAAAGATAATAATGACAGCTTTTGATTGACATTAACAGAGCGGTAATCGCTAAATGTTTCGTACTGTGGTTGTAGAACTGCACTTTGTTACATTTTAGGCAGTTAAACACTAAATATTACAAATAGAAATGAAACTACAATAATACACATCCTGTTGCATGAATACCTCTCTTACATGTCAAAATTGACAATTCTTATCTTGACTAAATTATCTTAATAGATTGTACCTAATGGAGATTTCCATTAATGGGCTTCGGAAAAATACAAATCATTCATTAAATATCACTCTAGAGTTCCATTTATAACATGACATTTATGTTCTTGCAAAATAAAACAGATTATTGAATGTGTTGATTTTGAACATTCTGATCACACACAGGTTTTTGGTTTTCTT
This sequence comes from Phycodurus eques, assembly GCF_024500275.1. NCBI lineage: Eukaryota > Metazoa > Chordata > Actinopteri > Syngnathiformes > Syngnathidae > Phycodurus > Phycodurus eques. The sequence goes on along the minus strand of NC_084528.1, from coordinate 29,148,289 downwards.
GTAAAATGTCAAAATTGGAAGCACTTGAGTACTTTTAAAACTTCACATCTTAGTTCCTGTCATGCGCACTGCTGTCATCCTTTTCTTCTCGGCGTTGGCGCCCCCATCGCCACGCAGCCCTCCCTTCTTATCCTTCTGTCACTTTCACAGCTAATTGTAGAAAAGGAGATTTTCTCCTTTGAGGCCCAGTCTCTTAGGTAACCCCGCTCCTGCATGAAATGAGATGGATAGATGGGAAGCGGCAGAAAGGGGCACATGATGAGCCAAACAGAACAGGCGCCGCTTGAGGTCGGATGCACGCGAGTGTGGACTTTAACCAGATTCACTATAAGCTGCATAGAGTTTATGTATTGACGGACATATTAGTGATAACTGGGACTATCGTGAAAATGAATGACTGAAGGTGCATGTTGTAAGTATTTAGAATTTCCCTTGTAGAAACACCTTGGCTCTATATTGAATAATTCACAAGTTGAGACTTTTTTTTGGTTTCTTTTTTAACCAGTAACTTTGATTGTAACCTGCTTTTGTACCTAATTTGGAGCATTAAATCGTTGAACATTGTGCACAATTTATGATTTTTGTCAATAAATTTGCCATGTATTGTTTATTTTTAAGCCAGCGCCGTATCCACCTTGGGGACGAAACGATGCGTTTGCTGTGTGACCGGGAGTCTGGAGCTGATTGTCCAAACGCAATTCTTGTACTCCACATCCAGGAGTTGTGGATGGACATCAGGCCCCTGACTCCCACTTCAACACGTCGATTCCGCAGCGACAGACTTCACGGGGGGAACTCTAATTCAGAATGATTAAGATTTCTAACGAAGGTTTATGTGATTTTCTTTCGGGATCGGCGCATGTATTTGCCTTCCCTCATGAAGCGGACAATTGAGTACACACTTAACGTTAACTATTTAGTTTATCTTACGTTGTTTGAATGTGGGTGAATAGAATTTCAAAGGGGGAGATGCCCTTATTAAGTTGATTTTGTTTATCTTACAATATGGGAAGTTGTAAGAAATTAATTCAATGTTTATGAACTTCCGACAAGATAAAATGATGACTGCACATTAGTACATATAAAGAACTTTTTTTCTCTCTCCTTCAAAATGCTTATACTGTAAATTCATTCTGAGAAAAAAATATTGATAAATACCCAGACCTTCAAATTTTATAAACATTATTTAGATCCTATTTAAAAAAAAGTACACACAAAATGCAAAAGCTGGCTTTAATCTTGTTTTGGAAACAAGCTCTTCGTAAGTTATCACAGAATATATATTACCTGTAACGTAGACCCATGTTAAAGTACTGTATGTCATAAAAATTGGTACTGTATTGGTCCTGCCTTAAACTGTAATATGTGTTTCTTATCCGTGCTCCATGACTTTTAATAAAACACACTTGACTCTTCTGTGTTTTGTAAGTGAGGGTTTAAGCAATGAATGCTTGATTGAATTTGGGAAACCCTCCTGGTTTTTCTCAACTCAGGTCATAACAATAACTTTGTATAACGGCTTATTTGTCTGGGTTATTATCGGAGAAGACAAAAGTAAAGGCAATCGGAGATATAAACAAGCAACAAGTGTCCAAATAACCTGAAAATGTTGGTAAAATGAAAAAAATAAAATAAAATAATTTTTAAAAAAGATGTAATTCCAAGGTCAAGGGTCAGCAACCCATGGCTCGAGGGCCACATGTGGCAGCTGGCATAAGTGTCGTGCCTATGTGGTGGCCATGTTGGTGGGGGCAAAATTCCCATCAAAGGCATCTCTCTCTCTCTCTCTCTCTCTCTCTCTCTCTATATATATATATATATATATATATATATATATATATATATATCTTTCTCTCTCTATATATATATATATATATAGAGAGAGAGAGAGAGAGAGTTGCCTTTGATAGGAATTTTGCCCCCACCAACATATATATATATATATATGTATATATATTTTGACACCTGGATGACACTATATATATATATATATATATATATATATATATATATATATATATATATATATATATATATACATATATATATGTTGCTGATATCCTTTCTGTCATCCAGGTGTCAAAATACATAGAGAGAATAATCCCTTTCTAGCAGAGAGCTACAGATATCCGACTGTAGAATTTATACATCTATGGCATAGCATCTTTTCAAAGTCACTCATATTTCCCTCCTGGATATCCACTAGATGTGGTGGTAAGCTTGCTGCCGACGGTTACCCCGTGAGAAGCTGCTTAAATAAATAAATAAATAAATAATCGATGGGGTCCAACCACTTTCTTGCAGTTGCTTGGCTAATTATCGGGATAACTGAAGGCCTCTTTTAATCTCTGATGCTTTTCTTACTTTCAATTTTTCTTTCAAGGGATATATTCTAGATTGCAGATAGTCTCCCTGAGTTCTAATAAAAGCTTATCTCATATAAAGCCAGCGAGGACGTAAAACAGTGATTAACAACTTCTTTGTTTGGGTTATTTTTCTTGGCATGTCCATCTTTTGCATAGCCTGTTGTTGATAGGCCAAATGTGTTTGTTTGAGGACTATTAAGGGCCACACAGAAAAAGAAAACAAATCTTAATTTGAATCCAATGAGAATAAAGTTGTAATTTTAATTGGTGAATGTCAGAAAGCCCCATAAAAATGGATATACAACAGAATGGTTTGAACTTAAAGGACAAAATTATGTGGGAATGAAATAATAGATAATATGTGAATACCTTTTGTCCTTGGCGCCATCTTCTGGAGGTGCGCTGTCTGATCCATCCAAAGCTGTCGAAAACAATGAAATACATATTGTCGCCCACCTTGACATAATGTCAATTTACCATAGGTAAGTGATATTTTCCACAGAAACCTCAAAATATATGTATTTTACGTCAATCTGAGGTTTTCTTCATGGCCAGTTAGTGAACTATAAAAGAAATCGCCTGTTATTAATATGGCAACTCCACATTTGAAGCTCAGAAGTGTGAGGCCAAAGACACTGCCCCACTTCCACCTATCAAAAGGCTTTGAACGCTCAGATTGGATCGCTCAAAGGCAACCTACCGGCAACGGCTGATATGGCTTCTGCTACAACCAGCACGGTGACATCACAGATGTCGGGCATGAACGTGAGATAAAGGTCAAGGTTGGTAAGCGGAGCAGATAAGGTGCTGAATGTGGATAAACAAACGAACACCTCCATGTGGGTTTGAATCAATAGGTTTTGAAAAAAAGTCCCGAAACTCCCAAATATGTAAATTAACAATGTAACTATTTTGTGCTAGTAAGATTCATTTTAGGGAGGTAGGGAGTGACATCGTTGTCCAGGAGGGCCAACTGATATGATATTAGGAAAACCTTGCAAAGATAATCGTCTATACATGTTCACGAAAGACTCGTTTTGTCTCTATGATAGTTGTTTCCGAAATACTCTCCGCGATGACGACATCAAAATAGACAAACAAAATATTTGACTTATGAGAAAGCACAGAATTTCACATTATTGGAGCTGGAAACAGAGTTCAAATCTCTGGTTAAAATATTTCTTTTTCAACGAAAGGTATTTGCTTAGAAACATTCATTATGAGCAATAATAATTCAAACACAAGTTTTTTCCACCCGCCAGGGGAAGGTTTCGGCAGCTCCCGTGCAACAAATCTCCGGCAACGGTGGCACGCCTGATTGTTCTGCCCACACCGCGCTTGCGGGACAGACAACGGTCAAACGGTTTTACTCACTATGGATGGCGTTTGACAAACGTTAGATCATCTGTAGTAGTTGAAAAAAAAATGTTGATTGCAATGTTTCATGTGCGGAATGCTGGAATACTGTTGATCCCTATCCCCAATCAGAAAAATGTCTGCAAAGCCCCATTTTAATAATGAAAAATCTTCATCATATAAATCCATCACCACCCCCCCCCCCCCAAAAAAAAAAAAATCAAATAATTTTATATATATATATGTCAATGAAATTTCAAAGGTCTTATGCTGTGTTTGCTCTAAAAGCAGCGCCTCTTATAGAGATGAGGCTGCTTTTAGTGAGTGGCGCTGTTCTGAAGAATAGTCCCAATTAATACAGTACTTTAAATGTAAGAGCTTAGCGTTGCATGGACTTTTAACAAAGATTTTATGGCGGTGATAGTTTGACCAATGTTCACCCTTGCTTCTTCGTCTTTTGTTTTGTGTGTTTTCTGGTTGTATGCTAATGAAGAGACTGGGTCATTGTAGTGTGAAAATAACAAATGTATTGGTTGGCCGACGCCTGTCTGGGTTGCAGAATGTAAAAGCTTTCCATCCGCTGGAACCCCAGAATGACTGTGAGTAGCTATTGATCAGTGTGAGGGAAATCCAAACAGACAGGTGAGTTTGACTTAGTGATCATATATATAATTATATAAAATTGATGGAAAACTGACTATGGTGACGGCGATTGAGTTGGGACGAAGCGATACGAGATCCGTGCTCTGCAACCGAGATGTTCGACGCCTGAGGCCGGAGCAGAAGAAATTTTTGATGAGGGATGACCCAGATAATATCATGAGATTGAAAAAAAAAGAAAAAAATAGACATTAAAATGTCATACTAAAGACTACTTTGCTTATGTGTCGCCTAGAATCTGACAGTAACGGCCATCGCTGACATTGCACTCCTCACCGCCGGGTTTGTGGCTGAAATTGAGGACCTGAAGAGTGTTAGTAGCTCTGTGGGGCGGGTGGTGGTTGGGGTGGGGAGGTGCGGGGGGTTGAAGTGGTGCTAGCAAAAGCCCTATTCATCTGCAATGTAAACAATGCAAGCAGACTTATGTGGAGTTGGAGCGTATCCCCCGTAGCACTCTTCTAATGAAAACAGATGCCAGTGGCCAAATGTAGCACGTGTTCGTAAATTGCAAGCTGAACTATTACTTTCAAAATGTTCTAAATCTGCCACTTTATGCCCTACATCATCTTTATGTATGGAAATGGAACTTTCAAAAGGAAGTACCTAATAAGGGGTTAATGAAGTAACACGCACCAAAATTAATCAGAAGAAAGTGACTTAAAATGGGATTTCATCATTCATTTCAATTGTCTTTTTATTTTTAAATGTATAATGACACACACACACACACAAAACGACTAATTTGGAATATAAAACTCAAGAGCAACAGTATCCTGTATGAACTGAATCAAAGATGCTGATGTCAGGACAGTTTGAATTTATTAACAAAATGGGAACGTACTTCAGTTGAAGATGAAAAGTGGGTGGGAGACTAAATAGATGAAGATATTGTGGTGCAGAATAAGATTATTGAATTCAAACTACTTGATGACTTGACCCTGCACAAATAAGATTAACGGATATGCAATTTATTAGCTCGCTAATAAATTGCGTTATTCTCATTTTATTGTAAAATAAAATAAAATAAATAAATTCAAAACACTTTGTAAAAAGCTGTCTCCAGGTAAAATGCATAGCGTATCTCTAATCTATAAAATCAGATGCATTCACTCTGTCATGTCCCTCCAAATAGTGTGACTGAGTTCGGTGAACTGGTTTGATTTAGTGCTCCAGCTGAATATATTTATTTTAAAGTGTTTTTCTCTCTCGCTCTCTCTCTCTCTCTCTCCTTTCACTGGCCTTGCCATAAAGAAGCTGAGAGAGGGTCTCTGTGCTCCACACATTCGCCTTTAAAGTCGCAGACGGCCTGCCTCCTAACATCTGTGAATTTAGAAAAGGATGAAACTGAATGTTCCATGCATTATTTTATTGTGTATTATCCCATAACTCTGGTCTAACTTCTCTGAGATGTCGAATTTCGATACAACAGCCGGCCGAGTAGCCGGTGGGAATCTTCTGATTAGGGAAATTTACTGAAGGAGGTTTATATTTTTGTTTATTTTTTAAATTTATTTATTTTAATTTTTTTTAGTTTCAGCTTCACGGAGAGTGTGGGGGCTTGCAAAGGGCACGGGACAGCCTTTTTTCTCTCGCTGTCTCTTTTTGTTTGTATCATGTTTTTTGTCTCTTTGTATTAAAAAACACCATAAAGACAAGATTGCTTCCTTAAATATTCTGCAAAAAGAGGAATTTCCAACACATCAAATGTCAGTGGGCTCACTTGCTCACGATAGCGTAAGCAAGCAGATCTGGAGCTAAACATCCCCCCTTTAACCCATTGTGGTCCAAAACATGTCTGCCTTTTTAAAGGTGCAATTAACGCTTTGAAAGCGTCGAAGTTAACCAGAGAAAACGACAGACAGAAAGAGCGAGAGCGGTCGAGAAGTGAGGAACAAGCGAGGGCTTATGTGTTGATATTATTCTAATCTCAGAGGCCCAGTCCAATGTAAGCAACATGGGAGGACTTGAGCGTCACTTCAATACAGAGCCATCAATGGCTGCTCTGTGCCGGCCCCCGACCATTAGACATTTCATTACGTTTGAATGTGGAGAGGATATATGCCAGAAGTGCTAGCCAAGGCTCAAACATTAGTCACCTGCAAAGCCAATGGTTCAATGGCTAACATCTTGGCACATAGAGCTATAAGGTTTCATCAAGATTCGGACGCTCTTGCGGATCAACACACAACATCTGCATAAAGATACAGAATATTTAGGATGAATTGCTCAACTTAAGCAGTTCCACTGTAAATACTTCAGAGATGTTAATTCAATGTCTGAGCTGCTGTCAATTCACGTTTCAAAAGTGTAGTATTAAAACAAACGTATGGTGATTTTTTTTGTTGGTTTTCTTAATGTGGCCATTATGGAGTTGATGCAACGTGTGCCAAACCCTTGGCGGAATCTCTACCTGTGTCATTTATAATTGTATTGCAACTCCAAAACCAAATAAAAAAATATTGCACGTTGATTCTTATTAGACTCAATAAGACAAAGATTAAAGTGCATTTTCCCCACTTCAGGCCTACGGTGAATGTATATTTAAATAACATAAAAACATCGACCGCTCTCAATAAATGTTGACAGTGTGAACTCAAAACATGAATTTATATTCTGCCTAATCGTTGGTTCGCCACAAGAACTTTAGTGTCAATAACGCGATTGCACTAGTACAGTTAGCAACATACGACACGGAAAATATGCTCAAGAAGCACATGTTTTCTCAGAGCTGCTTGTATTTTGTCAGGTGTGGAATATCGCTGATTAAGGTCGGGCCTCGCCCAAAGGCCAGGGCAGGGTCAGTCGTGAGACGGGGGGGTGCAGCGAGGGTGGAGACTGGCGAGCGGCGTGGCGCAATTGGCAATTACTAAATAGCCGAAGAGGACTGGAAATTCTCGATAGGTGTGAATTTAAGTGTGAATGGTTGTTTGTTTGCGTGTGCGCTGCGATTGCCTGGCGACCAGTCCCTTTGGCTCAAAGTCAGCTGCGATAGGCTCCAGCTGACCCATGATCCCAATGAGGGCAAGCGCTACAGAAAATGGATGGATGGATTGTTAAGAAAATGTGAAATTGTCTTTCCACTTCTGTGCATCTATTTGATCTTGTGTATAAGTGCAGCATTTCTTTCTGATTCAGTTTTTAAATTGTATTTTTTTTGGCTGTTTACTTTTATGCTTTTTACTGATATACATGACAAACTTTTTTTTTTCTTTTAGTTTACTTTTGTAAGATCTGTGCATGGCAACAAGTAAAGAATATTACTTTATTTTTTGAATTGGAAAATAAATACAAAATGAGACCGGAATTCATTGCATGTGTTTGTTTTATTAATAGGCATGCGTGCGTGCTACAGTGGTTGGAAGTGTTGCACCGCTGCAAAATGTCACTCATGCGAACTCGCTTGCAAAGCCTGCGTTAACTTGTGTTCATGTGGTTTACGAAAGGAGGGATGGTGGGTGGCCATTTTGGTCCGAAATGCAGAGCCTCCACAGAGCATTCCTTAAAATGTGCTGGATATTTGGTCTCTTACATAACTGTGGCGTAGTTACATCTCATTAATGCCAACAGACGGCCAATTCATATAGCGAGAGGTTCCTGTCCCCCAGAGTGGCCACTGAATACCTGCAGTGTTATGTTGTGTATTCCAGCTGAATCATGATTCTCACATTCATTCCATCACTGTGTGTTTACGTGTGTGTGAGCCATCCCATGTTACATGCATGCAGTGTTGCATGACGTTATAAAAGAAACTAAAGGGCAATATTCCAAGTGTAAATTGAGTTGAACATAAAAATGACACAATACTGAATTGCACTAAACAGGGTGATCTCAGTTGAGATAATAGTAAACAATACAAGACTCATGTTAAATCAAAGCTCTAAAGTTAATGGAAATGTACCCATTTTTTTTTGTCAAGTTCAAATATTTTCAGTGGTGGTCGAGTGAGTGGGACCACTGGGGGGTGGAGTTGGTGGGGAGAGGGTGCGGGGGTCCCTTAAGTAGGAGCGAACTTTACCCCTTGCCACCTTTCTTCTTCTGCTCACCTCCCACCCTGCATGTCTGTGTTCCATTTCCCATTCAGATGGAGGCAGGCAAACAAAGATAAGATAAAAACCATCAATCAGGTAAGTGCTTTTCCCTCCCAATGCTCAGTTGGGGGAGAGAAATACATTTATTGGTATTGATGTCTGATAGCTGTCATAACATCATGCATGTATATTGTGTGAATTTTCCAGGAAATAGGCACATATGGAAATAAGTAAATATACTGCAAGCAAGGTTTTGTGAGAGAGCACATATGGGACACTAGCGAATTCCAGTGCAAAATATGTATCATATACAGTATTTGCCATTACAAATATTTTTGGATACCACATTAATGGTTTGTAAAGGCAAATTGTGTTCATACAGGTCGCGTATTTCAATTATCATACTTAAAGTGTCCGGTAATTGTATTTGCTGCACACATCTTTGCAAAAGGTAACATAACTGAAAGTGTGGCCCTTCACAGTGAACACAAAATGTAGGTCATCAGGTGTTGCAATTTGTTGATCTGCGGGACATTTCACTTAATATCCTATCGATTCCATTCAACGGTATGACATTTTGTTAAGTAGGTTTTATTGGTCACGGGTGCAGAGGCTTAAGTAAGCTTCTATGGAGTGAAGGACATACAATGTCCCACAGTTCTATACAGTCGCCCACTGTTAGTTCGCCACTCGGTTTCACCATCAGACTTCTTCCTTCCTGTTCAAAACCATCTAATTTGGCCTGGACAAGCAGATGAATTCACTATTATGGGTGTGGGTTGGAACACTGTCACATTTTGTCAACTCATATTTAGTTTGGACTCAATTTAAAATGGTGTATTAAGTAATTTTTTGATAAAATGTTTATTTTAAAGCTAAGTCTGATCAGGCATGGTTTATTGCAATATGTTTATATTTATGTATATGCATTTATTTATGTCTAATCTGAGTTTTAAAAAAAAAGTAGGAATTAATGTGTTACAGAAAATTAGCTAAAACTGATAGAATGGGTTTTGATTGCATCCTTTGTGAACTTTTATCATGCAAAAGTACCATAAATAAAAAATACTTTTTATGGTATGTTAGCAGAGCATCTTATTAGCCAACAAATGATCATCAAGACTCAAGGAGAAATTGGCTGTGACTGAGTCCAAAGAAAACAAGCACATTTGCTCCTTAAAGTACTTGAAACTTGTCAATCAACTAAAAAGACATGTTCTTCTCATTTGTAGGTAAGAGCTGGATCAACCCCTGAGAAGAAGGAGTTCATAATCTTAAGCGTAACATACGGACAGAGATTTCAAAGTCAATCTCTGGTTACTACCTCAAAATGTTGTTTACACTTGGATTTCTCCTGCCTTCTCACCCCGTTCTCACTTCAAACCCCCACCAATCAGAATAGAAACTCCACTGGAAATGACTTGACTAAATCCAATGGGGCTTTCATTGTTTCAAAACCAAAAACCAGTATCGCTGCCCGCCAAGCTGACCAGTCGTTCCACCCTAAATCTAAACAACATCAGTGAGACAGTTTTACCCACTCCTCTCCCCAACCAAAAACCTTCGACGATAAACGCTACAGGAAGCACCAGGGAGTAAGCCCAGACCAGCAGCAAACGCCACCACTGTGTCCCCACCAGTGAAGACTTCCACAGCTAGTGGAAGTGTAATCAAGAAAGACAAGCACACAGTGTCAGTTAATCAGACCGGTTTAGCTAAATCTGCAAGAGCCAGCATAGCGAAGGTTACAAAGGACAATCCTGGACCCACTGGAGCCCTGAATGATCAGTCAGCACCCACAAGGTCAGCATCGGTCAATGGCACCAAAACCACTAAAGATAAACTCCAAGTTTCTGTCAATCAGACTGCTTCTGAGAAATCTCTTTTGGCCAGCAATGGGAAGATTGCCAAAGTCAAGCCAGGCCCCACCATAGTTCAAAATGCTCAGTCAACATCCACAAAGTCAGCTAGCGGCACCAAAACCACCAAAAACAAGTTCACAGCCTCTGTCAATCAGACTCTTGTTGTGAAATCTCCCTCCACCGGAGAAGTGAAGAACTCGAAAGAAAAGCCTGCCCCCACAGTCCAGACTCCTCTCTTAAATCTAGCAAAGGCTTCTACAACCAGCAGTTCAGCAGCTTTCAAAGAGAAGGCCATGGGCTCTGATAATCAGACTGTAGAAGTCAAAGATTTGAAAAACTCCAAAGTTAAACCAACTCCCACAATCCAAACTGCCACACATGCAAAGGCCATTGCAGCCAATGCCACAGCAGCTGTAAAACCCAGGACAACAACCTCTGGTAATCCTACTGTTGTGGTCAAATCTCCCTCTGCTGGCGACCTGAAGAACTCAAAAAACAAACCTGCGCTCACAGACCAAAATGTAGCTGGTGGTTCTGCTGCTGTTAAAGATAGGGCCCTACCCTCTGCGGATCAGGCAACTGTAAAAAAGGCTGCCATTGACACCAAAGTAAAGCCTGCCCCTGCACAGCAAATCAAGGTGGTCATTGCTAATGACTGCGAGTCAAACAACACCAAAGAGCATGAAGTGAGCCTAAAACCTGGTACTCCACTGGTCATGACACATAAGATCAGTTTGATGCCCGGTGGCTGTGCTGGCGGCTGTGAGGCTGAGATGGCTGAGATGAAAAGACGCTTGGCCAGGCTGGAGAGAGAGATGTCCTTGCTGAAGGACAAATGTATGGTTATTAGTTTCCCCCTATACAGTCTCTGCTTTTTTTATGTAACTATGTAACTTTTTTTATGTAACTATGTTTTTGTTTGTTTTGTTTCCCAACCAGGCCCATGTTCTGCAAATTGCCCAAATGATTGTAGTGGCAATGGACAATGTCAGAAAGGAAAATGCATCTGCCAAGAAGGATTCACAGGTCTAGACTGCCATAACTGTGCCCAGGGAGCAGAGTGCAATAAAAGTAAGTGATTGTCTCATGGACTGAGTCACTCAATGTGACTAAACGTGATCTAAAATTCAGTTTCTAATAACAATTCTTCTGCTCTGTTATCTCAGAAGAAGCCAAAGGGATAATCAAGGTAAAAGTGGACACAGAAGCCCAGAAAGTGAACAAAGAAAGAACTACTATCAGGGAAAACATCCAGGAAAGAACCAAAACAGTAGAGCAGGTACAACTGGAGAAGAATGACCAGAAGAAGGGGACGGATGCCAAGGAGAGTGACACCAAATCAAAGTTAGCCACAACTGCTAAATTAAGTCTTTCAAAGGCACAAATTAACCTGGGTGCTTCTGAGAACAAAATTAGAATCAAAGGTTCCACAAAGACCACCGGCCCTACTGTTGGCCAAATTTTGTTGAAGCATGAAGGAAGAAAGCAAGAGGAGGCCCGCAAAGGCAAAACTATGGTCTTTGGTGCTAAAAAGACTGAGTTTAAACTGGTCAAGGAAGGAACCATGGTTAAAACATATTCAAAATCAGATCACCTTAAAGATGAACCTCAAGCTAATGTTACACAGAATGATATAACGAATTTAAATGGAACAGCAAAATTTGCAACAATTCTTACCAGGATTAAGGCAACAAACAAAACTTTAGCTGGAAAAGACAGTAGGGAGCAATCTACACTCATTGAAAAGAATTCAACTCAACCATCTGGGTCAAAGCAGATTAAAAAGTTAAAAGTGGATACTGTAACTGTACACTCTGTTAATGGAAACACTGGAAAACAGACAGGTACTGCAAACGTGCCTTCTGTTGAAGACACAAACACAGATGCTACTAAAACCGGACTAGGGAGATATTCAATAACTGATGTTAAAACTGGACATACATCTACATCAGTGGTCTCTGTTGATGACAGAAAATCAGACGCTAGCAAGACCGGAAAGGGGAGGGATACTGTAACAGGGCACTCTGTGGATGGAAAGTCCGGAAAGGGGGGAGATACAATAACCTTGCATTCTGTTGATGGCAAGACTGGACAAGGCAGACATACTGCAAGTGCACACTCTGTTGACAGTAGACACACAGATGCTAGCAAGACCGGAAAAGGGAAGGATACCATAAAAGTTCATTCTGCTGATGCCAAGACTGAACAAGGCAGACATACTACAACTTTCCAGGCGATGGAGGACAGAAACGCAGATGCTAGCAAGACTGGAAAATGGAGAACTACTAAAACGTTGCACTCAATTGATGGCAAGATTGTACAAGACAGCAATACCACAACTGTCCACGATGTGGATGGCAAGGCAGAACAAGGCAGACATACGACAACTGTGAACTCTGTTGATCGTAAGACTGAACAAGGTAGACATACTACAACTGTTCACTATGTTGACGACAGAAACACAGATGTTAGCAAGACTGGAAAAGGGAGAGATACCGTAGCAGAACATTCTGTTGATGGCAAGACCGGGCAAAGCAGTGATACCATAACTAAGAACTCTGTTGGTGGCAAGACTGGACAAGGCAGAGGTACTGTACACTCTGCTAACGGTAGGACTGCACAAGGAAGACATACTACAACTGTGCACTCTGTGGATGGCAAAGCAGAACAAGGTAGACATAGTACAAATGTGCACACTGCCGATGGCAAGAATGAACAAGGCAGACATACTACAATTGTTCACTCTGTTGATGACAGAAACACAGATGCGAGCAAGATTGCAAAAGGGAGCGATACCATAGTGCATTCTGTTGATGGCAAGACTGGGCAAAACATAGACATCATAACAAGGCGTACTGTTGGTGGCAAGACTGTGAAAGGCAGGGGTACTGTGCACTCTGTTGACGGCAGGACTGCACAAGGTAGACATACTACAGCTGTACACTCTGTGGATGGCAAGATTGACCAAGGTAAACATACGGCAACTATGCACTCTGTTGACAGCAGGAACACAGATGCTAACAAAACTGGACAAGGCAGAAATACCATAACAGTTCACTCTGTCGATGCCAAAACTGGAAAGGGAAAAGATATTTCAACTGTGCATTCTATCAATAACACAGATGCTAGCAAAAAAGGAAAGGGGACAGTCACCCTGAAGAGTCAATACTTAGTTAATGCCTCTGTTGCAGCCACTTCAGACAAAGCTCGAGTATCCCACAGCCAAACAACTACCCATGGCGGCTCTATTAAAACTGCCACTAGGACAGGAGGATTAGGTTCTGTGAAGGTTGTAAACATCTCTTCCCACAGCTTCATCATTTCATGGACAGCACCACAAGGAATGTTCAAGAAATTCACAGTGATCAGAAGAGAGCCGCAAACAGAAGGCGATGAGGAGGAGTATCAGGACTTTGAAGAGGAAGCTTTTGAGACAGACAATATACACGCAGAAAAGAATACAATGGAGGTCCAGGTGCACAAGGAGAGCACGTCTTCTTCGAGTAAAGTTGTTGCATCAAGAAGTCAAGCGGAAACCAAGAGGATCATGCTGGTGGTGCCTGGCAGCGTGCGGTCAGTTGAGTTCAGTAACCTTCGCACTAACACCCGGTATGTCCTGGACATATACGGTACTACAGACGACAGAAGATCCAAGATTCACAGAGTTATTGCAACTACAGGTAAAATCAAAATGCACCACATTGTTACTAGAGTGAGTGAATGTGTCCAACCTGCTCGTCCTTCTCCGTTAGGTCCTGAGCCAGCCACAGATATGCTTTTCAGTAATATAACAGAGACATCACTCATGGTCTCCTGGTCCACACCCAAGACAACAATCACAGGCTACACAATCACTTATACCCGCATTGTCACAGGTCAGTCAAAAACTGCAGAGCATTTAAATGCATAACCATTAGGAATACATAACTCTTATATTATTTATACCTTTTCATTCAAGGTGAGACCCATTCAGTGAACTTGGACTCCCAGAAGACTCATGTGGTTCTTTCCAAGTTGTCCGCTGGATCGTCCTACATAATCACTGTTACCACTACACAAGGCAGAGTCCAGAGTGATGCGCTTGTGTCCATTATCACCACAGGTACAACACAGGTTCCACTCACCTCTGTTCTCACATTGTGAAAGTAGTGCATATTTAGTAGAGTGCAATTATGCTTTGTTTGCAGTGCCCGCACCGCCGACCCACCTCCAGGCCATCAATGTGACAGATACCAGAGCAGTGCTGCAATGGACTCCGAGCATGGGAAAGGTAGACCGTTTCATCGTCAGCTACGAGTCCTCCAAGAGTGAGTAATAGAATTACAAACCTATTGTCATGACTATACAGCCCTACTGACTGCAAAATCAGCTCAGTGATTCTCCTCCTTGCCACAGCTCCTAATGTGACCGTGACAGTGATGGTGTCTGGAAACTCAGTGGAGCACCAGCTGAGAGGCCTGCAGAGAGGCACCGTGTACACAGTCAAAGTCCTGAGCCAGAAGGACAGTCTTCAGAGCACAGCCATTACAACGTCTTTCACCACGGCCAATGGTGAGTAGATGGCAAATTAAGGTTTGGATCAAGCCTGTTTAATCAGGCTCGAAAGAAAACAGAACTTAATATTTCAACATTTCTGTATCCCCTTGTAAGTGGTCAGAGCCAGTGAAGTGGGTCCTCGCTCTGCTCTGATTGTTTGGAGAATTTCCACTGTGGTTTATCACACCTACAGACTGACCTACCAAGTAGTAGGAGAGGAGGCTAAGGTGAGTCATAGTCAATGATTATTTCTCCCAAACAATGAAAGTAATCCATAAAATATTAATGATGTGTATGTTGATACTAGGAGCTTATCCTGGAGCCCATCATCACAGAGTATAAACTGACAGGGCTGTTACCCATGTCACGCTATAATGTTCTGGTAGAAGGCGAGAGAGATGGACATTACACATCAATTGTAACCACCGAATTCATCACAGGTAAACCCAAAACACAAACTCGTCCATACATGCCATTAATAATATTGATTTCACTCCAAACACATTTCATAGGGAGGCTGCGTTTCCCCTACCCGACTGAGTGCTCTCAGGAGCTGCTGAATGGAGCTCTTCAATCAGGGGAGGTGGACATCTACCCTCAGGGGAAAGAGGGCCAGGTCTTCAGAGTCTACTGCGACATGGAGGCTGATGGAGGCGGTTGGACGGTGATACAAAATGATGTTATTTAAATAACTTGAGAATTTACAGAACATGTACCTCCAGAAGCCTCAATTTATGAGTGTGTTTTTAGGTGTTTCAAAGAAGAATGAGTGGAAAGACAGACTTCTACAGAACCTGGAGTGAATACAGAGATGGCTTTGGAAACCTCAGTGAAGAGTTCTGGCTCGGTGCATTTGACGCTCGCTTGAATAATCACTAAACAAACAACCAAATGTCATTTAATACTAGGGTTAGTAGCCTAAATCACTTTATTTCTCCTACCAACAACAGGAAATGAGATTCTGCACAACTTGACCAGCATCGGTCCTGTGAGTTTGAGGGTAGACCTGCAATCCAGAAATGAAACGGCTTATGCTCACTACGCCAACTTTTCCATTGATTCTGAGGAGAATAATTTTGCCCTCATGGTGTCTGGATACACAGGAACAGCAGGTGACAGGTTTTGCTTCAACATGGAAACCATCAGCAAGAACTTAACTGTAATTAACACACTGTCATTCTTGGCCAGGTGACTCGATGAGGTACCACAATGACCGTCCATTCTCAACCCGGGATAAGGACCCAGACTCTTTGGGGATCCACTGTTCTCGGGCCTACATGGGAGGCTGGTGGTATAAAAATTGCTACAAAGCCAACCTCAATGGGCTTTATGGCATCAACACTAATAATCAGGTACAGTCAATTGTTACTGTATGCTTCTTTTGTGTATCTCTTCCCACTGACCAAACAGAATATTGTGGTTAATCCAATGCAGGGAGTGGTGTGGATAGACTGGAAAGGTAAAGACTCCTCCATTCCCTTGACCGAGATGAAGTTCAGACCGTCCAGGTTCTCTCCTGCGACACATGGCTAAGGATTGCGCACGCTCTCAAGAACTCCAGATGAAGGAGGGCGTGTCGTCGTTGTTGTATGTCACTTTTCACCAGTTTGTTTTGTGAGTGTGTTCCACTCCCTCAGGGCCTCATCTTTGTTGAGCTCTGCAGGGATGCATTCTGTTACATTTCTACTTTTCTGTCAGGCCCACCCAGTTCAACAGGGTGACGTTTGACTCATCTCACTACTACTGTAAATACGTATGCACTGTCTCACTCAGTTGTCATAAATGTGGGTCTGATGTGGACTGGTTTTACATTAAACACATCCTGTTAAAGGAAAATGAATGTGCCCTCCTTCTTTGTATAAAACAAAAACATGGGTCGTTATTCTGTCATGTTGCCAAGCGCGTGTTATCAAGGCCTTCGCTGGGAGACAGATTTTGATACGAAAGAAAACATTTAGACGCCCTTGATATGAGCGGCAAAAAGACACACACATGCATGCCATCACGATGAGAGATGCTTTGGATCACTATAAATGGCGCGAGAAGTGCAATGAAGAGCTTTCTGAAGAGGAGCAGTCTGACAGGAGACACAGGATGCCGACAGAGGTGGTGGTGTTCGGTGTGGGAGTTGCCCTCCTCATGCTGGTGCTAGCGTTCCTGCAAACGTTCTTCAAATCTGCACCAAGAAACAACTCTCAGTGTCCCAAAGGAAAAACTCCACCAGGTAACGATTAGCATAATATCCGATGAAAAGCACATTCCTGAATTCCATTCTTTTCGCCTGGAAACAGGATGGATGGATGGATGTTTCCAAATGAAAGAGTGTAATATGTAATGTTTTTTTTTCAGAAAACAATTTTGAGAAAAATGCCTTTCATTGGACAGTGACGCTATTCAGAATTCCCATGAATCACTGTTAGACCAGGCAGCTTTTTTTTTTTTTTGTCCGCTTTTTCCTCCTTTTTCTTCTTGTTCCATCCCAGGTCCCTCCAAGCTGCTTCCTCGTAGGCAACATGATGGAGTTAACCCATGACCATCTGCCAATTCACCTCACCCGTCTAGCGCAGCGCTACGGACACATCTACCAGCTTAAATGTGGAAATACTCGTAATCACCAACATTTACTTGCTCGCTGCTTTCACAAGTGACCTTTTTGTTTGTTTGTTTTAACATGCAGAGTAGACACACGCAAATATATGTATTTCATTCTTTTCTTCAGGCATGGTGGTTCTAAACAGCAGTGAGGTCATTAGAGAAGCTTTGGTGAAGAAATGGTCAGACTTTGCTGGG
Source organism: Phycodurus eques (assembly GCF_024500275.1). Lineage (NCBI taxonomy): Eukaryota > Metazoa > Chordata > Actinopteri > Syngnathiformes > Syngnathidae > Phycodurus > Phycodurus eques. The sequence continues at coordinate 29,130,691 of NC_084528.1, read as the reverse complement.
AGGCCTGTTTCCTTTACAGGTGAACCCGCCAGACATTTATTTTCTTGACAATAATAATAATTCTATTTAATGTAGGCAGCACAGCGGAATAGTGGTTGGCCTCTGTGCCTCGCAGTCAGGAGATATAGGTTCGAATCTCAGTTGAAACATCTCAGTCACTGTCCTTGAGATACTCAGATGATCTGTTCGGTCAACTGAGGACTTTTAATTGTCGAAAGGCGTAAATGTAAGACGCGCTATCGAAAATGGACGGATGGATGATTTGATTTGTGATTGTGAAGGAAACGTCGTGTCTGGAGGAGGGCGCTCCATCTCTCTGGGAGACTACGACGACGAGTGGCGGGCCCATCGTCGCCTGGTCCACGGCGCTTTGCTGCGATGCTGCCATCACTCTTTGCACGAGGTGATTGAAAAGCAGGCGGCGCATCTCTGCAAGGTAGGTCCGCGCAACACCACAGCAAAAGAGAGCTGCTGCTGGTGATGAACACTAAATTCTACCACGATTGGGCCATCTGAAATTGACAGTGTCTATTAAACTTAATTAATCTAATTAATTTCATTAATCTTTTGCAGGTTTTGAAGGCCTATCAAGGCAGTGCTGTTGATCTTTCTGAGGATTTCACAGTGGCGGCCAGTAACGTGATTACCACTTTGACTTTTGGAAAGGAAGTGAGTTGTGTCCTTTAAAGGGGGTCGGTTGATTTTTTTTTTTTTTAAATGGACAGATGAGGTTAAAAAAAAATATATATATATATATATATATATATATATATATTATTATTCCTTTTTGTAAAATTGTATGTGTCATAATACATTTAATGATGTAAAATGGTTTAAACAGTAGTCAACAAGGGGGCATGACAAAAAACTGCTCATGGTCTCCATTTACATTGTAAAATGCATCCATGAGTGGAAATGCAACTATTTCATGAACAGTAGAAGCATTGATCTTTATTGTAGCTGGTGAATTGTTTCAGTATGGCAAGAGTTCTTCAGAGCTGCAAGAGTTACACAACTGTCTGAATGAGATTGTTGCTCTATGGGGCTCTTCTTGGATTTCCGCCCTGGACTCCTTCCCTTTGCTGAGAGTCAGTAACAAAAATACAATAATTTAAAAAAAATTGGTGACGAACCAACATCAAGAAAACAATCCTTTCATGTGGAATGTCATCTGTTCTCTCCAAGAAATTGCCCAACCCCATTTTCTCGCGTCTCATGCGAGAAGTGACCAAGAGAGACGACATCATACGCAAACACCTCAACGACTACAAGGTCAGCGTTAAACTGCGTCATTGCAATGCGGTTTGTTTTGAGAGCTCTAGCGGGGTACATATTATACAGTTTCATTTACCAATGTGTTTCCTTTCATTGAAACGACAGCACCCCTATCCCATCTCCTCACTATTAACATCCTTAACTAAACAATTAGTCTTCATCTCTTGTCTTGTCTTTTGTGCAGTCACAAGACAGCAAACCCGAAGGCACCATCACAGGCCACGTCCTCCAGGAACTCGACACAGAGAATGGAGTGGTAATCTGATCTGGTTTTATGAACCACGCATTTACACTTAATCAAGCATTCTCACAGATAAGTCCAGAGGTAATTGGACGGTGACACTGGTTTTATGTCAGTATCACTTTAAAGTGCTCCTCATCGAAATGGAGCAGAATATTGAAACTCTGAGGTCTTATAAGTGGCCAAACATTTGCACACTTACCAGTACAATGACAGATCCCTCCAAATGTGTTTCCTTCATTTTGTATGATTTTTTTTTGATTGGATGTATGTGATTTTGGCATGTCCCCCCACATTGCTCTGCTAACTACAGTCACATGACCATATTGAACATTTTGCACGTGTCCCTGAAACCGCTGTCCACTCTGTCATTTTGGGGTAACTTCACCTTTAAGAAACCCTCTGCTGTTTTCAGTGACATTACGTCTTGCTTTAAGGGAGGCGTAATAAGTGGATAGTAGCAAAATTAATAATGATTATTATTTGCATCCTATAATGAGTGAGGTTAGATATTGTCAAGCCATGTCCACTCTGTCATCGTGAAATATCAATTGATATAAAACCTTTCAGAAATTAAAAATGTATTTGTTAAACAGTACACAGTCAACTTGCTAACTGAATCGTGTTGCTAAGTGAAGGTCCAATAAATGCTAACATAAGCATTATCATTGTCCACCCTGTCAGCAAACTCACATATTTTGCTGTTTGCATTTGCAGTACATTGTCTGTTGCAGTTCATTTACATCTCAAAATTAATAATAATATAGTGTGGGAGCTAGGACAAATGTGTTTGCAGTGCCCGGTACTTAATATGATGACTATGAAGTTCAATGGAAGATCTAAACTTTTTCGGGGGTCATACGAGGGCGTTCCAAAGGATGATTGACTCTGACGCTTGTCGATTGTTTTATTTCAAACTGCAGTGGTGCATAAAATCAAACGTGGTGACTGTGCCCAAAAAAAATAAAAAAAAAAAAAAAACATGGCCTTAAGCGTACTGTATGTGGTTACTGTGTTGGCTGGCAGTTGCTGACGGACACTCATGTTCACATGGCCACGGTGGACCTGCTCATCGGAGGAACAGAGACCACTGCAGGCCTGGCTCAACTGGACCGTAGCATTCCTCTTGCATCGACCAGAGGCAGGTTACTTCAACATCTTCATCCTTTGACACGCATGCGGTTAATCTCTCCTCTACTACTGTATCCATCAGGTCCAGACTCAGGTCTATGAGGAGCTGTGCACGGTACCAGAGGGTCACTATCCCAAATACAGCGAGAGGCACAAACTCCCCGTCCTGAGCGCCCTCGTCAACGAAGTGCTCCGACTCAGGCCCGTCGCTCCTCTGGCCGTACCGCACAGAACCGTCCGAGACAGCAGGTCAGCACGTTGGATGCACGCAGCGACAAAGAAAAGTGGTTGATAGATTAGATTACAACGTAGATTAGATTCGATTAAACGGCATTGTTATTGCACGTCACAAGTGCAAGGCGACAAAATGCACATTGCTTCTAACCAGAAATGCTGAAGTGATTAAATGACTATGATACAGTATATGGATAGAATCAAAACATAATAATATACAGATAAGTGTATGAAAGGTAGATATTTATCTTTCGCAACAAGTACAGTACGTACACGCGATGACTATATTATGGTTAGTGACCTGTATGACAAAATGTGCATTTGAAAATATGATAACGCTGTACCGTATGTGCAATGAATCATTTTGAGAGGGAATGATTCGACACTAACATTCATTGATTTAACATTGGAAGGATGATTCTAATATTTCTAATTTACTTCACACAAATACTACTAATACTTTTCTGACAGTGCAAATCTAAACTGAGCATTGCTTTTTTGTTGCTGTATGTAAGTTGTTGTAAGTATTGGCACTGAAACAGATTGCATTGAAACATTTAATACACACACAAAAATACAATTGTCTTTCGGTATTTGTTATATTACGCAAGTAAAACTGTCAATCTAAAAATATATATTTTTTTTTAAACTATTAATCAACAAGAGATTATGATTCTAATATTAGCAGTGAATACAACTTTGGGGGAAAAATACATTTGTCTTTTTGATCACTTGAATGAAAAATGAAATAGCATCCGTATAATAACTATGTGTGTAGTATGTTACACTGACATAGAACTCATGCTCCAATTGCTAATGATATTGTACGTCTATAGCATATGTACTGTAAAAGTTGTCCAAGAAAACAAATTGGGCGGCATAATAAGGTCAGCCTGGGGAAAGATAGAAATGATACTGATATTGAATTCAAAAGCATGATTAATACGTTATGCTGCATCTCCCTACGATACAGTGTCATGATTCAATTCCATTTAATCCCTCTGATTTTAAGTGAGTGCATCCTTGTGTAGCATTGCAGGTTATTTCATCCCGAAGAACACCGTGATCATTCCGAATCTTTTTGGAGCTCACCACGATCCTTCGGTCTGGAGCGAGCCGTACAGCTTCAAACCAGGTGCGCTTACATCTTTCTTTTTATATTACTGGATATTTTACTCCCGTTTTCCGCTAGTGCTACTTCAAAAGAGTTTGTTTTTTCAGAGCGCTTTCTGGAGGGAGGAGACGCTTCTCCTCGAGCCCTGATCCCCTTTGGAGGGGGGGCTCGTCTCTGCCTGGGGGAGTCGGTTGCCAAAATGGAGCTTTTTCTGTTTACGGCCTATTTGCTGAGAGATTTTCACTTCTTTCCCGCTGATGCCCGTCTGCCTGACCTGAGGGGCGTCGCTAGTGTCGTACTCAAGGTCAAGGCCTACAAAGTTATTGCATGCTCACGACCTGTTCACAGTAAATAAAGCCTTGAACTGTTTGAGTATCTTTAAATTGTGTAACGTAGAATCATTAAACATTACACGCCATGCCATAAATGCTTGGAAATACAGACCAGCATCCATTCACTATTAAGGATTTTATGTTTGTTTTTGAAGTCCTTATTATTGCAGTACCATCATTCTAAAGTTTGATTCATGCACCTTTTTATTTCACTCAAAATAAACAAGGTATCAAACACTGGATCTTATCAATGTTGTTGTGTTTTAATTCATGCAGTATACTGTGTGCTTAAAAAAAAAAAAAAAAAGAAATAAACGTGGCAGTGCATTTCATCAGCGCGCTCCATCAGTTAGACAATGAAGCAACGCTACTTACTTAGTAGTTAAATGACACATTCACTTGGTACATGATGATGCGCTACTTATGATCATATTGTACAAATGTCATTGTTACTACTGTTTTTTTTTTTGAACAGTAAACGCCAGTTGTTTTTTTTCTTTTCTTCTTCAGGGCACATTTAAAAGGGAACAATATTGCCACTTTGTGGAGAAAACACAGCATTACAAGACTGTTATCTGATGAAATTGTATCGCAAATGCATTTGTCCCTTTTGCTGAGCAGAGGTGCCCTGCGATTGGCTGGCGTCCAGTCCAGGGTGGGACAGGCACACCTGCGAGCCTAATGAGGATAATCAGTTAAGAAAATGCCTTCTTTTTTTTTTCGATTGCTGTTGCATCATTGGACGAAATGCATGTCAATCATTATGGCAGCACAACTGGCTGTGGTTTTGATGCTCGTCAGTTTACAACCCCAATTCCAATAGAGTTGTGTTGAACATAAAGAAAAAACAGAATACAATGATTTGCAAATCATGTTCAACCTATATTTAATTGAATACACTACAAACACAAGATATTTAATGTTGAAACTGATGAACTTTATTGTTTTTACCAAATAATCCTTAACTTTGAATTTTCTCGAACTTCGAATAATTATTAGCACACTTATTTCAACCAAACCAAAAATAAAATAATAATAACTAAATAATAATAACAATTATTATTATTATTAAACTATGGACTTACTGATTATCGCTAAATGAATAATTACTGGGTTGTCTTCAGGTAGCCTTTTCCAAGTCATTTGCTAAAAACATACCTAAAGTGTCACTTTTATTCATTCCAATATGCTTTGGTATATATTATACGCTAGCAGCTGCCTTTTTCCACTGGATTCTATAAATGTATACCAAAAAAAAAAAAAAAATAGTTGTTGTCCTTATGAAAAACTTGTCTTGTTAAAGGCCGTCAGATCAAGTAAGTGTCATAGAATTGAAAGTGTTTTGGTGAAAGTAACTCGGAATTAGTGTAACACGTTAGATTTTAGAGACGGTATTATTGTAATCACTTTCAAACATAGGTGTTCTTCCATTTCTAACGTCGTACCTTTTCCTTAAATTTCAAGGTCACGAACAGTGCCCGATGAAAAAATACACGGTCAGTTATCGCCGTGTTTAATATTCATTTGATTGTTTTATATTTATGGTTTAGAAGCTTTGATCAAACAAAGATTCCCTGCAATAAATACATTACGACGACATTATCGACGTCGTAATCCGAGGACCTCCTGTCTTACATTTTTAAAGGATCTTGACCAACACTGTACATCACAAATGTTCAAAAGTGTGACTTTCCTATAATGATGTCATTTGAAGAAGTTCATTTGAGAAAGTTCCTACATGCCTTCACTAAAATTGAAAATAAATAAATAAATAAATACAACATCCCAGCATGCAAACGTGTGCGTCTTGTGCAACACAAGTCTTGTGAAAAAATGTGAAGGTTTGATTGCAGCTTTAAAACTAAGAGAAGTTGACTTCCTCTTCTAGCTCAGTTTGCAGAAGTAAACACCAGAGCACAAATGGACGGCAGCGTTCAAGGTTGGTTATTTTACTATCCCTCTTTAAATTTGCCTCACAACTCATCATTAATAGCAATATGGGTGAAATATCGACTCTTTGTTGGGGGCAGGCGGCAAAGCGTATGGCCTCCTCAAGTCTCACCAAGAGGAAAACCTGAACGCCATCAATGAGGCGAGAGAAGTCGACAACACAATGTTAAAGGCCTGGGGGAAAAAAATAAAAATTCATGATTATTTTCTTACCGTAGGCTTTTCTGTCCGATGAGCAGTATGCAGAAGTGGAAGACCTCGCATTCAAGCTGGACATGTTTAAACGTAATAATTTAAGACTCACCGATTAACTGCAAATATTAGGATCGGTCGGATTCGAAAAATGAAATGTTTTCTTACCCTCCAGAGAAATACATGGAGTTTGATCTCAACGACAAAGGGGACATAGGTAAAACTTTGAACACATGAATTACGATCCCAGAAGTCATCAGAAATGACCATCATTTGATTTGTATTGCTTCTCTTAGACATGATGGGCTTAAAGCGAATGCTGGAGAAACTGGGACTGGCCAAGACTCACCTGGAGTTGAAAAAGATGATGTCGGAAGTAGTCGGAGGAGAATCCAAGGAAACCATCAGCTACACGGATTTCTTAGATATAATGCTAGGGAAAAGACACGCCATTTTAAAACTGTGAGCGGAACTGTGGGCCAATTTGTCCACTTAAGGTCCACACAGTAGTACACGCATTTACGATTGTGATGTTCCCGATTGCAGGATTCTGATGTTTGAAGGCGGGAACAAGGAGGAGAAGAGACCAGAGGGACCAGCTTCTCCCAAAACCTTCTCGCAACTACCCTGAAGCACCTTTCACCATTAAACTCCATAACTAATACATCATAGGTTCTCCTTATTATTAGGGACAGGCAATATAATCGACTAATATGGCCGATTGTGTGGATTGATTCATCTTGTCTTGGCGTAAAAAGGAGTGTACTACTTGGCTTGAACCAGTTTGTGTAGTTGATTTTCTTTTTTAATTATACAGAGGCTAACTTCTCTATGACTGTGAGGAATGTTAAAATGATAATTGGGTGTACAGTGAATAATGTCACCGATGGTGACAGTTGAATCCTGAAACAGAGTTTTTCTATGTTAGTAGGCTCCAAAGTATTTTTGTTTAGAAAAAAAACTTACTTGTTGTATCATTTCAATCTGAATTGTCTTCTCAGATTGGCAAGTGCAAATTTACTACGCCGGTCCCCAACAAACCGTACACTACTCAGGTAAGAGTACTGTTACTATAGAATATTATTCAAGTAAAAAAGTAGTGCTCCAAATGATTACATGTAAATATGTTGGCATTAGAACTACTCTGACAAGTACAATTTATCCAAAAAGTAACGTTAGCCAATATAACGGAGCAAATGTAGCGTGTTACTACAAACCCGTGCCTAAAACATATCAAATGTGATGGGCAGTGAGAAATCATCTGGTCTACTGTTCAACTGCACAAGTGACGTTTGGGAGCTCTTTTGAATGAAAGACGTTCAGAAACAGAAAAGAGGAAATGCTTGAATAAAACCACTGCTCAGAGTTTCAACTGGGATCCGTTTGGCATTTCAACACACAAAATAACGAGTTTTTAATCATCTCTTCAGCAGTGGCCTTGAACTCATCACATCCTATGTCGGTGTTTAATATTACAGCTTGATGATGAACAAAGGCCTTGCGCGTAGTTACCAAATCACTTTGAAATCATGGATGTTCAAAAAACATTTTTAAATATGTTGTTCTCTCTACTGCAGTGTTATTTGTAGTATTTAAATAATAATGTGCCGTGGCACAGTGAGTGGGAACGACTGCTCTGTAGTATCTACAGCAGCGTTTGGGGAACATTTATTTTATACTTTGCATGGTATAAAAGTGTACAGAAACCATTAAGAGACAGACTAATGCTTATTTTATTTTATTTTATTTTTTAATAAAAGACAAAGATGAATCATAAAGCAACAATATTTTCCACCATCTAAAATCTATTTTTCCCATGTGAAATTCCAAGTTTCTTCTGGGGAGGTTGCTGTTGTTGTAGCTACCAAGTTTGCGACCAAGACGAAGAAACACGTGGTCTAAAAGGGAACTGGTGTGTTTGACAGCTTCTATCTTCTACAGAAAAGCACATTAGACAGCAAGTGAGAGCAAATCTACTCGGACTATCTGGTAAAAGGCTTTACAAACTTTCTTGATATAAACTTTGTGACATCTCTAAATGGAAGCCTGGAAATCAGCTTTTTCCTTGAAACATCACAGTACATGAAAATCACATGAAACAGTTGCTACTTTACAAATAATTTACTGTATAGTAGAACATGTAAAAAAAAAAAAAAAAAAAAAAAAAAAAAAACTAACAAAAGAAATTGTGCTCCTATGACAAAAAAAAAAAAAAGCCACATTTACCAAGACAGCTGCCTTCACCTTCCACTTGCGCTTCACTGAGACGAGCCACAAGCGTAACGTGTTCCCGCAAGAGTTTAGTTGGAAATTGTACAAAAAGTTAAGAACAATATTCGGTCAAATGTGACTGTTTTCCAGCAACGTGAAGACAAAATGTATTTCCCATTAAATGTAAATAGGTAGGAGGTGAGGGCATAGGGTGGGTGGAAAATATGATTAAAAAATGTATTATTAAAAAGAAAGCTTTTTGAATTAACCCCCATTTTTTTTTGTACACATTCCTCCGAAATTCTCGTGAGAACAGGCTCTTTCAATGTATTGACTTCACACGGCTGAAAATGAATGTACATTAAAGGAGGGACAGATATAAGTGTATGGACATTCCTCATACATTCTGATTGAGGTCTGTGGTCTTGCAAAGTACATTAAAACCTGAGAGAAACAGACCAAAGCTTGAAACGTGTATCAATGAAATATATTCAAAACATCATGGCTGAGGGAAGCACAATGTTAATGAATGGTGGGCCGATTAACATGACGTTGAGGAATTGAGTAAGAACAAATCATGGAAGAAAATCTTCAATAGAGACCGCAAATTTAGACAACAGCACAATTTAAGTCAGTGAGGGATATGAATAACTTAAAACATTTCGATTTGTACAAACACTATAAAAGCATTAAACCTATAAAATAGAGAAATATGTCAAAATAGATCAAGTTTTAATTCAAACTTTACAAGAACATGTAGGCTACAGGTGGTCGGCTGCTCATAAAAGAAGCAAATTTTGGTTATATTTCCTGAGTGAAACCAAACAGCTGTCCGAATTAGGGCACAAAATTATATTTATGTTTGAATCATTGTACATCAAGTACACGATTTCATGCAACGTTTCTCCTGAATGTAAACAACCAGAAAGAAGAGTTCCCTTGAGAGTAGTCGCTACGTTCCAAGTAGTACCAAGGGAATGAACGCTGACAATCAAAACTAACTCCGAAACAGTGCCTTGGTGAAACGAATAATCATAATAATAATAATAATTAAAAAGGGAAGTAAACATGTTTAAAAGCAAACATATCTGCTACAATTGGAAAGAAAGAGAAATATGTTTTAAAACAATGGAAGTGGAAGTTCTGAGAAGCTTTTCAAGGTTTGAGGTTTGATCAGCACGATGCAAGCCCTCCTCTAACTTTCTATGAACAGCTCAAACCACAAAGAGAAAGAAAACAAAACACGATCTAGTCAGACTCTGCTACTGGGTGCACATTCATGAGATATGTGTGCGTGCGTCAAAGAGTGGGTCAGTCAGTGTGTGTGGCGTACGGCACTCTGACCGAGGGAAACGGGAGATGGGCAGTCAAAGGAGGAGCTGCTTGTGGTGCATCGGTTACAATGCCGATGCGCCGCCGTCTTTCCCCTGCGAGAGAAAACCCAAATTCAGTCAAGGCCAAATTAGAATCTATTATGATTATTATTTGTCAGGATTATGCTAAAATATATTTTCCCCAACCATATGTAGGACAACCATCAATTTGGCAAATTGCTGGTTTATTCCCACAAATCCGTGACGTTGCACAGAAGATGCTGTGAAATGTATTCGATCGCTCACACCAGACGCTGACACTAAGGGTGTTGCGCTGGAGGGCAGACCGTGTGAAATTGCACAGTTGCGGTAATAGCCCGATTCACTGTGTAAAATGTAAAGGCGGAAAAATGTCTTCTGTTATGGCTCCAATACGGCAAATTGTCCAGGAGCTCTAAGAATCAAATCTCGGAGGCTAAAAGAGGCTGTCGCGTGTTTTATGGAGATTAACAAAATACTGAAGCCACTCCTCTCCTCTCAATCATGAACAAAATTATTTCCTGTAGATTCTGTAGATGTGGCGTTTTTCTGTTCCGACATTTTTCTCAAGCCGCTGTGCCTCCCCTTCCTCGAAAGTCATGGCTCACGTTGCTGATAGACCATACAGAATATGGATACTCTTTGTAAGATTGTCTGATCATTTATGACAAGCAGTGCTTGTAAATTACTATTATTATCTCTTATTTAATTTGTATAACTCCCTCTAAATCCTCCTTTTCTCTGGTATGGTCTGAAATTTGAGACAAATATTTATCGACGGAAATTTTTGAATTATGTCATCGAGTCTGCCAATGTTTTGTTTCACGAATTCATGTGCTCGTTCGGTGAATGAAGCTTTGTACCTTATCCTGATCAACGTCACTGTCAGCAGTTATGACGATTCTTTTCTCCACACGAGTCTCTGAGGAGCCACTTTTCACAATCTATTTTGGGGGATAACGCAAATAATGACCATCTTAAAAATTTAAAACACGAGAACCAAAGCGCAGATTGAAAAAAAACATAAATGAGTCGCTGACCTTCGAGATGTGTGTCGTGGTAGTAGTGACGGTGGTGCCACTGGTGGTTTCTGAGGTCTGAGAGATGGAAACTGTGCTTTCTTTTTCCTCTTCTGTCCCATCAACTGCACCCTGAGAAAGACAAAGCCAAAAAATGAAAAGGATATTTTGCGCGGTGGCTCAAGAGCGTGCAGTGAGAGTTCATTATCCAATTTTACTTCATTGGTCCAAAATTGATTAATTTACTTTAAATGAATTAATATACAGTGGTGCCTTGAGATAGGAGTTTAATCCGTTCAGTAATCAGTAAACATGCTTGTAATTGAAAACACTATTTCAAATCATCTTTGCCCATAGAAATGAGTAGAAATGCCATTAATCTGTTCCACCTCCCGTCGCTTACCCCGAAAAAAAAAGATTGATTGTAAATAAAAAAGCACTTTATAATATTTGAATTTATAAAAACAGCAATAACATAATTCAATTGACTATAAAGAATTACGGTAAACAGTTTGTGCATCACGATTTCATTCCTCAATCCAATTCAATGTGCTGTTGCCCTCTTTGGCCACCGGGAGGCAGTACAGTATACTACAGTCTGGCAGACACAAACGAAGAACAACCTTATTTTCTTTTATTACTACTGTGAATAACTCAGTAAAATGCTGTAATAGTATTTTTTCGTAGAGGGCAAATAACATATGCATGACTATTTTTGTATCTGTATCCGTTTTGTTGTTCTACAGACCGTGTTCGAATATCCATTACTTTAAAGTTTCTAAAATAGCAACTATCGATGCAAACTGTTAGCCTGTAAATGGCCTTTTCCCATATATGTTAGTATTGAGCTAAACTGACTCTCATAAGGCAGAGCTATGTAGTTGATTAATAATTGTCAAGTTGAAATAATGTCCTGTTTTTAAAGGTATAAACATTTTAGGTTTTTAAAGAAATCAGACTAATCAAATAAAAAAAAAAAAAATCGAGATTAATCAATTATTAAATTAAAACTTAGTTGCAGCCCTAGTCCAAGTCTTGGCATCCTATTTCAATATATATACTTTCTTGTGACTTTTTTTTTTTTCAAACTATGTGCATTGGGTCAATAAATAGTCTCTACTCAATGGCAACATTGAACACCGTGCTCATCAACCATTTTACATAAAAATGCATGTGACAGGCACCATTTTTGCCCAATGTTGACATAACAACTGCGAAGGACACACAAAAAGTGAACATTTTCTAAATATAGCTGGAACCAGTCTTCTTTCACACTTTGACAGACATGACAAACAATTAACTATATCTTCATTGTAGTTCACTGAGAATGATCATTTCATAAGCATCAACCGGGTACGGGACTCGGTCACCTGGACTTATTCCGAGCAGACCTACTCACAGATGGAACAGAAGCGGGCTAGGCCTGTGCTGGAGCCCCTACCTTTGCAGACTCGTAGGTGACGGTCTTGGTTGGGACGATAGGGACCTCTGTGGTGGAGATGCCACTGGGTAAGGAGTTGGGGACAGCTGTGATGGTGACTGTCTGGGTCTGCACCAGAGGGGGCTGTGGATGGGAGCATAGCCCCGTGAGTGGCTGTTGAACCAGACACCTTGTACCCCACAGCAAACCTTTCACACCATGCATGCCTTTCTCGGCCATTCCCAGAACGGGTTGATTCAAAATGAAACAACCCCTTTTTCGAATCATTCCCTTTCCATCACCAGTGATTACAAAAGGAAAGCAGAAAATATGAACCAGGCTCCCGGAAATGAAACAAAAGATGACAGAAAAACCAAGACGGTAAAAGAAAGTCAGCCGTTTCGTGGCGGCGTACAGAGCACCATCACCATATCAGCACCACTGTGCAATGACTCTGCAGCATCGTAAGTAGTAATCATCACGCATGATTTGCTACAGTGCCGCAGTGGTGAGAAAGGTTTGGCAAACACTGAAATAGCACAAAGTTCAAGAGAGAGACAGAGAATAAGCCTGAAGGGGACGGGAGGCTACCTGGAAGCTGCGTATGACCTGTGGACCACCGCCCCTGAAATAGGAAGCAGGGGAAAATCCGACTTTATTCCCAGAGTGCTCCGATAATCTGGGACATGAACCTTCTGCTTTCTGGGTCTCATTTAAATATGTACTGCTGGGTTCGAGAGAGGGAACCAGATGCACCATCTCCACCTCTGGCATTGGCACCGGGGATGATTCAATCACCACAAGTGTTTCCTGATCACATGACTTGTCAAAAGGAACTCTGGGAGCCGCGGCACTATGACAGAGGCTCACAGCGGGACTGGTCTTGTTGGAAAAGCCCAAACTCACAGGGGTTTCCTCGAGTGCAGCCTTGGTCGCTGAAACTCTGCACAGCGGACTAATGCGGACGCTCTAAAAGAAAAAAGAAAAATGCCAATCCATTTAAACGATAACAATGTGAAAACACTGTGTGTACTGCAGTAGTACCTTTGCCAAAGGTCCTTGAGTTTAAATGACACGCAACATTGAAATGCTACGTCTTAACAAAACGTGCATGTATAGCAGCCGGTGTACTGCAGTGACCAAATTCAATTAACCCAAGAGTCTAAAAGTTAACATGACACCAAACAATACAGGTTGAGATGAATATGTTATTATTATTGGGACAAAGAATCCATATTCATGGCTACTACCAAACCTATTTCTGTACACCGTATTTCCTCAAACAGTGATTTACCCAAATGCGGAGTACCAGGCGTTGGACTGCAGTTTATATGTGCGCACTTCACATAGTATAGACGGACTTGCCTGATTACTGCAGCTGAAGCAGATGAGAGCAAACTCTCTGGCAAAGTTGTTTATTTAAGTTTGCACCTTCTCCACGGCTGTAAGAACATGCTGATGTCCATTTTGTTTAGTATGTTTTATGAGGTGACTTTCAAAGACAGTACTCATGGCTACTAGTCTAAAGAATAAAGCAGTGTTTTTTTTCAACCAGCATAGGATTTAATGTTTACAAAGAATGTCCAGAGTCAAAGGACTAACTGTGTTCAGTTTTTTATCATATTGAATTCCCTGGCGAGTTACACACTGTCCCACTGCTATAATGTTCACACAACTGATAGGTGTCCTGCCTTTACACCTGTGGCGGAAACGTTAACTAAATCAAGGTGCCGTGCATAAAACAAACTGTACCACTTGTTAGAAATGTAGCTATAGTAAATGCTACAAGATACTTTTTTCCTGGAAAGGAAAAATGAGACATCTATGTGAGGGGAGGTGTTCTTGTTCGAAGAAGAGAATACATCCGCTGATCAATTGCGACACTGCGTCTATTAGAGCAGAGCTCACTATTTGAGGACGTACAGTACACTCCACAAGACAATAGTTTAAAAATAATAATAATAATAATTTTAAAAACTTGTGCTGCTACTTGGTTGCTTACATCAGACTTCGATCTACCATGATGATAAAGCCATGTGTTCCTTAGCTTTTCTGGAGTTACACAAACACTGTAACAAATGGTATTTTTTTTTTTTTTTTTTTTACTTTTTCTTTCACTAACCGGGTGCTCATTCACTTTTATATACCAATTAAATTTTATTAAACATCTTGACACATGATAAAATGCATACCCAAACAAATACAAAATGCATGAATACACAACCAGTGACATGTAAATGGAATGCCTTTATTCTTTGGTCATGCACAAGTACTCATGCAGTTGCTATATACTGCCTTGTCCAACATTAGAGAAAGATATAAAAAAGTTTAAGTATTACAATTTAGCTGCCTCGTGGATTTTGATGAATGTCTCAGTACACCAGAACGACAAATCAATATCCAAGTTTAAATACCACCATTTCTCTCATTGGTCAGCTTTAAAATGACTTTACTTCACAGTGTGGATAAAAGTAGGTAAAAGAAATGTGCGTCGGCAAGACGCGAAATTAAAATCTAGAATTAAAAAGAAAGTCAGAGAAGATGTAAAAGAGTGCTGGACGCAATTCCAGTTCCAATCAGCCCGTTTAAGAATTGGTAACATGTTGAGAAAGGGAAAAGGGGACAGTCTTGTTCCGTGAAGGAGAGGGGGGAAAAAATGGTGGCTTCTCGTGTGGAACGGAGGATGAGCAATGAGGAATGCTATGGTGATGTCAAAGAGTAGGCGGAGGACGCAGAAGAGAAAGCGAGATGGTAAGGTGATGGGGTTCTGTCTCCGCAGGTCACACTCACGCCTGTATGGGACTTCCAGAGTGCAGACGGCCCCTCAGCTGCGTTTGGAGTAGAAGTCTAGCAGGGGGCCGCGCGGGAGGCGGGTGACAAACTGAAGGGGGCGGGGGGAGCAGGGGAGAGAGATGAGAGGGAGGAGTTTGGACGGCCATTGAACTTGCAAAAATGCCAAACGTCAATATTGGAAACTTTGAAATGTAGATAACATGGCAAGTGTTTGGGTGATTTCGATTGCAGGTCATGTTATTCCAAGCATGGAATTTCTAGCACATGCATTATAGCATGCAAGTTGTTATTTAATTTTTATTTTTTTCACTTCCACGTACTACATCTCACTGAAGATTGAAAAGACAGAGCCGTCCTCACTTTTACCATTCCAAGCAAGAAACCGACATCTCTACATTGTTGACTGTACAGTTAAATAACTGTTCTTTTAAGTATGATACATAACAGCTCACTGTATTGTATTCGATTAGTTTGATCTGGCTACATTTGTTTTGATTCTCCTGCTTATTACAGATAACATTATTAAGTTGGTGCGGGTTCTCCACAAAAACAGATGCGTCTTAGTGCAGACATTATGCCAGCAGTTAAGAGGGAGCTATACGAAAAAGTATTCAAAGTCAACCTTCATCCATCTGAAAGATGATGGTGTGATGTCTCGGATCAGATAAGGCTAATGCAAGATACAATTGAAGATTTCCTTCTATTCTGGTATAGACTTAGTTACTGATTTGGAGTGTGTCTAGAGGGTAAAAGCATCTAGCACAGTTGTGAATCAGACCTTGTCTCTTCAGGAACAAACAAGGTTTGGAGAAAGCAGCAGTGAAGTGTAAAAGTAGCGGGGGAAGAAAAGAGTGCAAAACAAAAGGCATAGAAGCAGGAAAAAGTAGGATGAAGGGAGCAAGGAAGGTAAACTTTGTTCTGTGTGAGAACGTGCAAATCTTCTGGGGAGGGGCGGGGTCATATCCTGTTGCCATGCGTGACTACGTCTGTCAGCATGCGATGTGGACATGTCAAAACATCTGATGCGTGTGCGATGAAGCATGTCGGTGGAAAGCGCAAGATGCCTCATCCACATCGGACTTTTGACCCAGTGAGAATATACAAGTGCAGAACCTATTCAACCAGTCCAACCTCTATTCTTCATCAGATCATGCTCATGCCTCATCTTACATGCTATTTATTGCCATCAATAGGTCTGAACATGCGCACGTAGTCCAATACCATCAAACTGTCAAACAACCAAGAAAGCAACCTGGAGGAGCCTCATCAATTACTATGCCATTTTAGACTATTGGTCACATGGAACAGTGATAAAAACTGGAAACAAAATAAAATAAAAATCATCCAACTTGGACATGGATAAATAGCACAGAATCAAGTGATGCTTTCCAAACACACAACAACCTTGACAGCTTTCAAGCTATGAGCAGATGTCTGATATCTGATGACATGGCGCATGCATATACAGTATGCATCACGTTTTCTGTATTTGATTCAACGTGTATGTGTTTCTCTTTTTCGTTTTATTGCCCTGTTGTTTGGTGTGTGAGACTTACCCCATCGGCACTGGGCTGGCCATTGACACCCAGAGTACGTAAAGGTGAGTGCGTGGACAGACGCTTGTCCCATTCACTGGGCCTGGGCTCAGGTACAGCTTCCATGAAATTCCTCTTCAGCTCGCTGATACTGGCGTGATGCCTGAGCAGGTCCTCCTGAGGCTTATCAAACTCCTATAAAGCGAGAGGTCAGGTGGTGGGCGGGCAGTACAGTGAATGGAGAGAGATGATTCAGAAAGGTCGGCCAAAATAAATAGAGGGAAGAAAGAGTGAAAGAGTAAAAGGAAAGATTGAGAAATATGGAATATTGGCAGTAGGGCAACAAGGAAAGGATCAAAAGGATGGAGGGAGGGAGGAAGACAATCAGACAGTATTACATTTGGCAATTGTTTGAATAAATATGATTGATTAAGCAAAAGCAAAGTTAGTGATTTAATTTCGACAAGCAGATGAGCCACATTTGAGATATTCTAGATTATTTGTTTAACATTCTCAATCAATAATCATACTAAATGCGTGATGCAAGATTTGTGGCTTGTTCAATTCATGATATTCCGAGCTGTGCCATGATTTGCAAACAGTTGATTGCGAAGCTTTAAATCAGACGGGTTAAGAGCGCAGCATGAGGCTTGCAAAAATCTGAACAACAACTGCAAATCAGTAAGTAAGGAAGTGAAAACTGCAGGTATGACTCAGGTGGCTGAAGGTGAGGCTTCAGTAAAGAAACAAAACAAATTTGTATTTAACACAAACGAACCAAGCAGCAATAACAATGCTGAACATTTAGCATCAAGTTGATTCTATGGATGTGCAATCACACATAATGTAGTCAAAGTTTTAGTAAGGAACTACTGTTAAGACCTGTTAAGCATTCCCCAAGAGCAACTTCCCCAACTGTAAATCCTTAAATGCATAGCAACACAGCTGTATGACAGCCTATAATTATTTGAAAGTTCAATTCATAATTTATCATAATTAACAATAAATGCAACTTCAATTAGTAGATTCATTTTAATGGCAAAACTGCAGAGACTGTCAGGGCAGTGCATCTCAAGCAAATTAGCAAATGAGATGACGAAAGGATGCAAAGAGAAAGGAGGAGCCAACTGATGGGCAAATGAAGCTTCTGTTAAGCACTGAACCACTTGGGATAACTTTGGAAAACGGCTTCATTACTTGAACCATCAGTCCCAGTGACCGCTTCTGGTGAAAAAGCAAGGCTGTAGTGGATTGAAAACATTTTTGCTTTTAAAAAATGTTTGACACACACACACACACACACACACACACACACATTGAATATCATGTTCTACACTGGACCTGACCTCAAAACATGTTAAAAAAATATTTTAAAACAAGACATTTTGTCCCAAAAATTAGTTTAAAAAAAATAAAGAAATAAAATCTGCCAATACAACTGGTATGAATTGACTTTTTGTCTTTTTTGTCTTTTTGTCTTGGTGAAAATTTTGGGTCAAAAAAGTATAAACTGTCTTACTTGTAAAATAAGTACGGAAGATTGATAGTTTTGGCCAAAAAATTTCATAGTTGGGGTGTGCTTTTCTAACTGCGGCAGGGGGTGGTTATGAGGGATGGGGAACACAAATATTTTGATTGAGGTATATTATTTATGAAACACTTGGTCTGAGACAGTTTCTTTTTTTCACTCACAAGTTCTCCAGATTTGGAAAAGAATATAATATATAAATAGGAGTCAGAAAAAAAGTGAAAATCTCTTTATGGGAATCAAACCTCTAAGACCATAAAATTGTTGGATTGATGCTCTACCAACTGAGCTCGCCAGGTCCTGTATATGGCTATACCCATTACTGAACATACACTCAATCCATATATAAATAGATGAGGATAATGTGATAATTGTGACTACAGGAAAGCACGCTGGGAAACAATATCTAAACGCAACAATATAACAATATCTAAACGCAACAATATCTTTTTATGGTGCGATATGAAGCACTGATGACACCCAAACTCTAAATCCCACAATGTAAAAAAAAAAATCCGTAAAGATTTGATTTTTATCTTTACTATAAAGCAAAATGTTTCTTTATACATTCACCTTTAGAGTTTAAGTTGATTTATGTTGGTATAATATGGTATCCTGTCTGTTTCCGTTAACATTGTGAATTGAAACATCAAATTAAAAAAAACAAAATGATGATGATTATTATATTACTGTTTTATGTTCCATATTTATGTACAGAACTTTGTTTCAGCTTCCCCTTTCTTAAAGTGTTCTATAAATGAAGTTGAGTTGAGTTTAAAAAAAAAAAAAGAAAACATTTCATCTTAGTCAGTTCAATAAACGTTTATCCTGTTTGGCCTGCGACTGAAGTGTGCTTTGAGTTTTGGACCCGTGTACAATTGAGTTTGACACCCCGTCTAGATAAAAGAAAAATCTGCGTGTGAAATCGGTTTTGCTTGGTGCCCCTTACTAGAAGGACCGTTTTATGGACTGTAAAATAAATCATGAAAGGTATCAAGACTAACAGCCCTATTGGTAGATGCCTTTAGTTCAGTTGCACTCTCCAGGAACAAGTGGATTAGAGTTGGCACAAACACACATTTGATTAGTAATCTACACAGCCAATCAGATGTGCCGAATGCTGATGCGAGTTCAAAATCAAGCCATCATGCAAGCGTGATATGAAACAGCAGCCAGTGCACCAGAGAGCAAGAAAACAAATCGAGAGACTGACATCTCCAGTAGGGATACAAACCTCCAACATTAAAAGGCTATGTCTCATATAAATTGAGTCACCCTCAATTTTCTTAGCTCTTTTCTGTGAAAAATAAAAAGAACAAAAAGGGAGGAGTCAAGGAGTCAGTTTCCTATGACGGTAGCTACATGTCGGACATGCAGATTATGATGTTCACTTAAGTGTTAATTAAAAAAAAGCTGCGAAGAGTCGACATGCAAAAAAGCTTGAGGCTAAGGGACGTAGGCTAGTAATAAGGTTACAGACTACAGGTATAAGTCCTCTAGTCTGATGTTAAAGAAACAAGCATACGTGTGGTGAACCAAGTGGGTATAAAACCCTGGTTATCATGCCCTATTTAATTGCAAGTATAAACATGCAAATGCATTCCAAGGATTGCAACAGTATGCGATGAGGATATTAATCCCATTTAAGGTAAATGTGTATACAATCTTAAACCAATAATACAACTATGTATGGTCCATATGGCTTGTAAATAATATATTTCTTGCAAGTTCTATCAAATAAACTGCAGATGCCGATATGGATGCATATGAGAAGAAGATGAAATTATTGTTTTGGACGGAGCAAATTGTCATCAGAAATGGAGAAATGACAAACACGGCTCAGAATCTGACCTTTCGCAACTGCACCACCTCTCTGCTTGTCACCTCAGACTGTGAGGAGAGAGGGAGATACGTTAGCATAGCTGCCACTTGTGGTCTTGAAGGGAACCGTGACTCTGAGTCTGACACTAACCTGAATGTCCCCATTGATGGAAAGTGTCAGTGAGGAGTCAGTTCTCTGGTCATTCCATACTGACTACAGCAGCAAGAGACATAGTTCAGAGAACAATCCCTGCTCTGTCGTTTAGCATTTCTTAATCGTGAAAATACTATTTTTGAAACATCTCAGGACAAATTTAATGTGGTACCAACTGTTCAACTAGTGTAAACATTTCATACTTTTGTCATACAGTAAACCCTTGAAGCTTTTAGCGTAAAAATGAAGTGACTACCTTGTCCTCGGTTTTGGATGGCTCAACAGCTTCAAAAGTGACATCGAGCTTCCTTTCCTCTTTGACGCCTGTCCTGATTGGAGTGGAGGTCTGGGGCTGGTCCAAGGGTGCCATTGGAATTCCAGCCTCGGCCAGAGCAGCTTGGGAGAAGACTGGAGCGCTCACTGGACGGGTGCTTCTCTGTGTAATCGCCACTGAACACAATACAGACAAAGTAAAAGGGAGCTTTTTTTTATCATGATCAATGCTGAAACATTTTCTAAAAAATACCACACACAAACTCCACACTGCCAATTTGCGTTGTCGTACTTTATCGCAAGCCTCTAGAGAAAGAGCACACACTGTAGTATACTTTACCTTGAATTCGCCCCCGCTGACAACTTGCAGAGCGCACACAACACCGATCGAAAAGAATGAGAAGCTGCAGTACAGTTCTTATTAGGAAGCAAGGAGCTACAAAGCTCAATGTGACTGAGAAAGTGAGATTAGGAAGCGATATTTCTTCCGTCTGAAAAACAAAGTGCAGTCAGATGTCCTTAAGTGACGGTCGGGTCAACCATCTTGACTCGGTGTTAATTAGCAGGGGTGAAAAAAAGCAAGCTCATGTGCAAGTTGCACATAAAAAAGGCAGAATACCTGACTCTCTGGGGCCAACGTCTAGTAGAACAAACCAATCATCACTGACACGAGTGTGTTTGAGGGGCCGTCTTTGTTCCTGGATCTTTTTCTCAAACTGGGGTCTTGTCTCAAAAGTAGAAATCCTTGTTTTGGTCTCAGCCCTTTTAACTCTTGGAACCTCTGCCGGGAATCTGAGGCGCTCAGGGACAGCAGCTAATTTCATACAATATCATTAAATGATTAGGACACAAACATTTACAGTGAACTTGAGCAACCATAACCTATGTAGCCAATTGAGAAGCCAAATAGCTGCAGAAACTGACACAGTAATGTGACAAATGCTAGCAAAAAGGACTGAGTCCTCTCAAATATACCTGTTTTCTTAGGAGCCACATCGAATAGAGTAAACCAATCATCCTCAATCTTTCTCTCTTTTTGACCTGGTTTCTGCTGCAACATCTCTTGCATCCACATCTGCTCCACTACAGTAATTCTCTGCAGCGATCTCTTCTCTATGACGGCAAAAGCTTCAGACGCAGCTACTTTAGGATACTTTTGCACAGCTTCAGCCACTATTGTAGAATAATAATAATATTTTTTAAAAAGTCCAATTAAGCTTAGCCGCAAAGGTGATCTGTGTTACTTATACCTAAAAAGAATAAGTGGACTGAGATTAAACTTTGATTTGTGTGATGTAAAAAAAAAAAAGACATACCTGGTACTTTTACTGCATCTAAAAACACAAACCAGTCATCATCCAACTTTTGCGGTTGTGGTTTAATCTTGACTAACTTCACTGGCAGCCTCACTTCTTCTATGCTGGATTTTTCTTTTGTTGCTTTAACTGCGGCCACATCCACAATATGCTCAACCATGGCAACTGACAGAAAATAAGTTCATATATAACGAAAATTTGAAATAAAACTTGCTGTGGTTGTAGTATATGACTGAATATTTCTCATGAATTTGTTGAGTTTAAAAAATTGTTCTTGAAAATACATTGACAGATGGATACCTGATGGTACATGGGCTGTCTTTTCTGGGATGGTTTGTTTTGGGAACAATTCAAACCAGTCATCTTCTTCTCCTCTCCCTGACGTTGGTCTAACTGGTCTCATTTCCGAAA
Organism: Phycodurus eques; assembly: GCF_024500275.1. Classification (NCBI taxonomy): domain Eukaryota; kingdom Metazoa; phylum Chordata; class Actinopteri; order Syngnathiformes; family Syngnathidae; genus Phycodurus; species Phycodurus eques. Next base: position 29,108,389 of record NC_084528.1, on the reverse strand, counting down.
TTCGTGTCTCATCATGTCTGGTGTTCTCACCAATTATCATCATCTCCCATGTTCTAGTCTCAGTAGTTAAAACGTCAGCCTCAAAGGGTTTCCTCATTGCTGGAGTAATTTCGACAGGGGTGTCTGGCAAAAGCAGACAAATTCAAAAGAAGGTGAGCATCTCTATCGGCGTATCAATCAAAGCCAGATAAGGTTTGTTGGCTGTCAGCGCAAACACAAACTAAACTGTGTACCTGGTAGTCGTTTAACCGCCTCATCACGAGCAGCGTCAAATGACACAAACCAGTCATCTTTGTCTCGCTGTGGTTGAGATGGCTGCTCTCTCATTTGGTCCAAACCAACTGGTAGTGGTTTCAGCTCGATGCCTTTCACTTCAATCACAGGTCCAACATCTGGATACATTTTGGCCACCACTGGTAGGGTAGCTATTATTAGAATTGAAAATTAGGTGTACTGATTTGGTGTACTGATGTGTGTAAGAAGCACACAAAAAACGAAAGCGAGATGAGGGTACCTGGTGGTACAAAGGCAGTTTCTCTGGGAACTACATCCAGCAGTAGAAGCCAGTCATCATCTGTCTTTATGACTGGGGGGACTATTTTTAGCTCGGGATACATTTTCTTTGGAGCCTCTTCTTTTTGCATCTCTTCTACTTCAACATCCACTTTTTCTTCAACCAAAGCAGAAATGCTTTTTCCAGCATAAGCCTGAACATACCCAGCCAAGGTCACTTGACAAAAAGAGGGATGTGAAGATATTAAAGCACTGAAGCCTTTATGTACTAAGAAAGAACATGTGAGATTTCAGCAATACCTGGCGTTACAACTTGTGGTTCTCTTGTGGGAACGTCCAGCAGTAAAAACCAATCATCTTCTATTTCTCTTACATTATCTGATAGCATAGTGACTTCATTTTGCCTCAGATCCTCTTTTATTTGTGGTTCCTCGACTACTACGATATCCATGGGTTTTTCGCTCATTTCAACTGTCCCATCACTCAGAGAGACATCATTTTTAGCAGACACATCAACAGCAGCTACAAGAAGAAGATACAAATCCTCATTCTGTGCACGTTGCAGAAGGGTGTTCAGATAAAAATGCCAGCAAAGCTCAACACGACTGTTTGCTTTAGTGAAGCTTTGAAGGCAATACCTGGTGCTCTATAAGTCGTTTCTTTGGACACAACATCCACCAACACAAACCAGTCATCCTTGTACTCTTTCACCGGCTGTTGTTGGATATGTGGAAGATATGTTGGCACCTCTTCCCTTAGCTCTGTCTCTTCAATTTGCACCTCCCTAATCTCCTCAGGCTTTGCAGCCACCGAGGTCAAACTTTCAGCCCCCATCTGGCCTGGTTCTTTCAAGGTAACTGATAGGAGCAAAATATGAGAGCATGACAACAAGGCACAAGAAAGTGCTCTACAAAGCGGCACAGGGGAAGTACCTGGTTTTACATATCTGGGAACAGAATCCAGCAACGCAAACCAGTCATCTTCTCTGTCTAGAATTGTCTGCGATGGCGAAATGTCTTCTACTGGTCGTTCTTCTAGTAAGGCTCTTTTATCCTCAACTGATTCTGAAGTGTAAAACTTCCCCTCATCCAACTCAACACATTTCACTGATGTAACTGAACAAGGTGAAGAAACACAAATGAAATACATGAACATAAGTAATAAACAGGTGGCACCAACGCTCTAAAGGAAGCAGAGCAGGTTGACATTAGGAGGAAGCAGTTGAAAATAATGTAACAAGAAAGAAATTGAAGAAAAAAAAAATTTAACAAGTGCAAAACACTGTTTATGGCTTTTCAACTGTGTTTTTCAACTGTCATCTCAGATGTATCAGGGTAGTGAATTCAGCCAATTATTTCAAAGTTAGTGCTACTGTTTACAACAAGTTAGCCAGAAGAGATTTAAATTGCTCAATGCACAATGCCATACTGTACCTGCTGGTTTGATAATTGGCACGTACGGCGGACCGTCAAAAAGCGTGGACCACGTATCCTTATCTTTGTCTAGTGAAAATCCATCTTCAACCTCACTAACTTTCCTCTCAGCTGTTTTCTCCAACATTTCTGTTTTCAGTCCAATCTCAGCGTTTTGGGAGGTCTTTTCTGAGATTATTCTTAGAAGGGCATCTTCCATTGCATCAAGCCTTTGTGGCCTCTGATCCATAAAAGCAACTCTCTTCTTAGTCCTTACAACTGTCTTTGAAGATACCTGAGAAGAGGTACTGAGAGGTGGAAAATTAAGCTTTTCCTCCACATCATCTTTCCATTCATCTTCTATCTGACGTAGTTTCTCTCTCAGACTATAATCAAACAAATGCTCATCTTTCTTAGCCTCGTCTTCCTCGGGCAAAAGGCCCTTTAAAAACACCTCTTTTATTTGCTCCTCTAATTCATCCTTCACATCTCCCCCATTTATGTGCTTCACAATCATCACAGAATTTTTCAATACAGTCCGTGTTATGGCTTTACTTTCTTTCTGTAGTTCTTCCTCTTTTAGTATGGCAACCTCTTGTTCCCCTAATTCCTCTTCTATCACTTCCTGGATCATCTCTGACATCTCTTCTACTTCTTGGAGCCTCTCTTCTAAATCTCTAATTTTCCTCAGCCTCCTCTCAATATCTTCCATCTCTTCTAGCTTGTTCACAGTCATCACCATCTCCTCTAGCCATTCAATGACCTCCTCATCTGTCAATTCTTGCTCTTTAACACACACAGTCTCCTCATCCTTCACCTGGAGCTTGGCTAGAGGAGGATGGAGGGGAAACAGTAAGGACCATGAAACGTGGTGCAAAAATGAGTGTTACATCTCATTAAAGACATGCAATGTCTGTTTGCAAATCATACCATCACACAGTGACTCACGCTGAGGTTTATCGACATGCTTATACAATGGCAGGCTGGGGATTCGATCAAAGTGGAGGAACCAGTCATGGGGCTGTTCCTGTGCTGGTTGCAATAGCCTGTCAAGAGAGCTCATGTTTGCCAAGCCGAGTTTAGCTGACAATATGAGAAGAAAAAATATTTGCACCAATTAAGAAAAAATACACAAAGGCAGAAGTGTTTAATAAATGGATATTCAGCACACCTAGAAGGTAAATATGCTCACAAAGCAAGCAGCTATTACAAATGCGCATACCTGGCTGGTTAACAAAATCAAAAGACGGGGAAAATGGGAAAGGAGGATCTCGTTCGACCAGGGTAGACCATTCATCTTCTTTTCTCGTCTGTAGCTTTGCATCAGATGAAAGCTCCCACCACGGCCGACTGCCTGCCTGAGTATTCCAGGACTGAATAAATGTCTGTTCAAACTCACCTCTGGCTGTGAAAAGATGATCAAGTGATGCAGTTATGTGATGATGCTTCCTGGTGTTTCAAGCCACATGAAAAACGTGTAAGCAAGAGCTCGGTGAGTCCAGTAAGCAGAGGTTAGTGAAGAAGCTCAAGGACAAGTGTTTCTAACGTAGCCATTTAGCTATAACAAAATATGCTACATCCAAAAAGGCCAGTGCTGTCTGAGTAAGTCATGGAAGCAGAGATGGTAACAAAAAGGGGAGCCAAGCTAAGATGATGACCAAAGAGCTATTGAAGACATAGCATATAAAACTTCAAGCTGCAACTTCTGAGTAAGCTGAAAAAGAGATGTCAAGCCTGAATGAGGCAGCGTATAGTATTTAGTGCAGTGACCAAAGATACCCTGAGATCATGCCAGGGAAAGGACAAAGTGGCTGTCTGAACAGTTCACTGCAGTGACATCAACACCAGAGTCGAATGGTCTTTCTGGTCTCAGTGTTAAACATGGATGGGCACATTAAATGAAACCGTATAGCCATTAGTGAGCGCATTGAATGTAATGGGGATTGGGGGTTAGCAAAGCGCCACACAATTCCAGGTACCTGGAAATTTGAGGGAAGGGTGGGGGTTTTCAGAAGCAAGTATCAACGACCAGTCATCAACCTCAGACCTGGTTGATGCTGTGAGGCTCTGAAGAGTCTGGTCTACAGCTGTTGGATCGAAAGAAGACTATCTTTCTGCATCTGCGTTATATGACTAAACGTTTGTGGAGCACAAAGATTGGGCTCCGGAACATACCTCCATCTAAATTGCGGGAGAGGCGTTTGCTTGCAGAGCGTGTGAAGCGAGGCGCAGGGCGGTCGATCATGGAACTGGCTTGCCGGGTCTGGGCTTGGGTGCGCCCGCTGTACCTGAACTTGGAGCCCAGGACGAGGAAGCGACGTGACGAGGGAGGCTCAATTGCCGAAACCCTAAGGGACAGATGCATTTGTTCAATTTTCACTCACGGGCCTCCTCCATCGAAGCAACAAGCCGACAGATGCGCTACGTGATTTCGAATTCCAAAATTGGTGATGTTGTGTAACTTGGTAATCAACCACTTTGACCCTTAGATGGTTCATTCTAAGGTTAGCGAGTTCACAAGTGCACTGTAGCTGGTCAAACGGACATGGAGCCAATTTCACGGATTAGGCTGCAGTTAGCCAATTATGCAGAGGACAGGCATGTGTTGGCAAGATGGCGCGTGACATTCAAAAGGACCAAGATCAATCTGTTCTTACCTGAAGAAGGTGTGATGTTCAACACAAACTTTCCACAACTTCTTCGAGGCTTTGTAGTTTGGTAGTTTGAAGCCGATTGTGCTTTCATACTGCTCTTGCTGTGTGCAAAGAAAACAAAACAATTAAGGCAGGGTCAAATTGGGTCACATCCAGTTGATCACATTAGTCTGCCACACAGCTTGATGCATGACATTTACCCCAGAGCAAGGTCGCATTAGTACATTAAAAATCCCATCCACCCAGACAGATTACCATATTCAAGTTAAGTAATTTAAAAAATTAAGACTATGAATACTTTATATGACCTCATTTCAAAAAGTAAGAAAAACGGAAAAAGCCTTGAATAGTAAAGTAAAGCAGGTGTGCTCTGTAATTTAGGGAGAAAACCCCGTCATGATATATAAAAAAAAAAAAAAAAAGGTTTAATTCGATAAAGGAACCAATGGATAACGTGTATTTTGATTTACCTCGGACGGCCGAATCTTAATGAAGAAGCTGCTGCGTTTGTAAGAGATCTTGAGAACTTTCGGCCAAGGGAAACGGTTGATTCTCAGCTTCTCCTTATAAACCATCAGACCACCAGAGCAAACTCCAAGTGTAATGTCAACACCATCAAGATCCTGCAGAAGTACAATCACACGACACAGTGCCGCATGCAATTACAAAGTCCTGCATTTTCAAAACATGTCCACTGAGGGGCAGATTTGCAAACACTTTGAGGCGATGGAGTTCAATTGCATACTGTGAGAGACATCACATCAATTGGATTTTGTAATTAAAATCTGGATGTTATTGATGTGAAGCACAAGCGTTGTCACAAAATAATGGAAGGTATTTTACAAATAAAAGGAAGTGGACACATTAAAATGTGAAAACCTTTAGACCCGCCGTGGTGTCAAATGCAATCATAAGGGGGCCAAAAATCAAAGCAAAGCTTAGGTCACGGGCCGAACAGGATCAACATTTATTGAACAAACTAAACCTAAACGCTGTCGAACATAAATATGAATAGAAACCGACAGGATAATTTTTTTATTTTTTTTTAAAAACTAAATATTCTTAAATATAATTTATCTCGTCAAAATTATACAAATTCAAAATATGAACATGTTGCAAAAAAAAACCAAAAAATTAGTTAAAAGTTAAAATAATTATAAATCAAAACTTTCGCATTTCTTTTTGCTTATGCCATTTTTTTCCAGTGCTGGATACTTGGCATCTTCTTTTGGCAACACATTTGTTTGCGTGTAAGGTTTTGTGTGAAACAGACGTTTTCAGGATGGATTGAACGTGCTCATCAGCGAGGTTACCCCAATGTGATATTTTGTTAATGTACAGATGTGTGGTAACAAAGATACACAGCGTTTAGACGACACACAGCGTTTTTTGATTGCAAGTAGCCTATCAGTTGAGAAGTCTGTTGTTGCGCTGCTTTGTGGGATTTGTAGTTTGTGTGTCATCAGCACTTCACAGAAATATTGTGGTGTGTGTGAGGGAATCGGAAGAGGAGGCGTTTCCCAGGATGCTTAACTATGGGTGCAACTATCCCCTTTGGCTGTGTCAAAGACATGGTGTATTAATTAAAGTAGTGTTCTTTCTAGTCCTTTAGAGTACAGTTAAATTATTGCTACTTTTGGTGGTTGTGAATATGGCACACTGAGTTACAATATTAGTGCAATTAATGACACTCGTTTTTTGCACAAGTTGCAGCATCAGCAAACTATAAGCGTATATATGGGTAATAATAAGGAAGGCCTTATCACTCCATCAATCCACGCTAATTACCAAATGCTTCCGCGGGCCGGATGTAATTACAATATGAGCCAGATGTGGCCTGCAGGCGGGGACTTTGTCAACTAGGTAATTGCTAGAGCCAGATATTACCTTGGCTTGATGAAGGTCCACACCATACATTGCAAGTTTCTTGGCATTTTCCAGGAACAGCATGTCTGCTTGGGCTGGACTCATTGACCTTCCACACAAAGAGGAGATGGATTCTGAATCAAATCTAGTAAACCAGTTCTGAGTCTTCAAATGACTTTATCTTCTGGTGGCTTACCTATATGTACGATGTAACTCGATCACCTTTTCCTCCAGCTCTTTGCTCTGTCCAGGAGCAAGACGTAGATCTTTAACATAGTCCGCTCCATGGAGTTCTGGGTCATATTCACCAAGCTCTGACTGTGCTGTGTAAGAGCCCAGCAGGGACAGCGTGACAAAGGAACATGGAAGAACCCCACTCATGATGTCCTTCCTCAGCTGGAGACACAGATAGTACCTGGAGAAGAGATTATAATGTAGCAAACATTTACACAGTAGTTCACATTTCCTTGGGAAAAATACTTTTTTGCTTCCCACTTAAGTGGTTAAGGAGGCTAATTCATTACCAGCGTTATCTACGTATATCCTAAATATGAAGCTACGACAAGAAGCCGGTCTCGCTCAAGCATTCGCATCTAAGTGAAATTCACCTTGTGAGGTCTTCAGTAAGCTGTGCCGGGTCAGGAGGATAGAACTTTATGTTGAAAGTAAACTCGTAGACAGCACCTGGCACCTGTTTCCGGATTTCCTTGGCGGGTTCCAGCCATGTCTGATGGAATAAAAGATACATTATTGTCAATACCTCACAATAGATTTTATAATACATTTAAATACTTTTCACATGTACTTATTGTTGACAGATGCACTGGATGTGATTGTGAAGGAGGAGGAACTTGGCTTCGTTTCATTTACAGTAACTCACGTAGTAATTTCAACGCAGGTCTCGTAAGATTAGATATTTTACGAACGGCATTAGTACAACATTAGTCCCTCATGAATCATTGAGCATCTAACAATTATACAGTATTACAAAGCTGATACGTACAGAGAATGTAGAGATGGGCGATATACTGTAGCCTTAAAATAAAATCCATGATTTATTTTCATAAAATAATCCGATTTCCGTTTTTAATGATTCTTCAATTAAAAACAATGACATTGAAAAGTTTTGTATTTTGTTTTGTTTGCTCTGAGATTTGTTTTATTTCTCCTGATATCAAACGAGCTATTTTTTTATAGATATATTTTTTTGAGCATTAACTTGCATCAACTTCCACATAAATTATACGAATATGTATTTTTTCTACATTCCAGATAATGTGAAAATAAGTCTGTTGGGAAAATATTCCTTTTGTGAAAATGTGTATGTAATGACGGAACATTTTAAATCCATCCATCCATTTTTTTTTTTATATCGCGCTTATCCTCATTAGGGTTGCAAGTGTGCTGGACATAGTGTACAGTCGTACTGCGCATTACTGTATGTTTAAGAGTTCAAAATGTGCTTAAGCGTATACAAACTGTTTATAAAAGTATGGTAGAAGTTATAGGAGTGTGGGGAAGATTAATGATCGCCTGGGAAGCATCCAGCTTTAAAATGTGTAAATACTCGTGAAAATATGTGGTCGCTACTTTGCAGGTTTCACCAATTGCGGGGGTGGTCCGGAACCAAACCCCCGCGATAAACGAGGGATTACTGTAGTTGCTCAGCTCTAAAGGAATGGCACACGAACAAACCCATGCGAATGATCGTCGACGTTTCAAGCTGACCTTGCTGGTCGGTGTTTCCCAGTGAGCAAGGCCAAAGTAATCTTTCTCCAGCAGGTTGAGGTTGTCACACACTTTCGTGATGAGCTCCTGTCCTTTAGCATGTTTCTAAACGAGAAGATGCGATCAGAAAGACGAACCCAAACAACAGCGAATATCCCGTTACGTGTGCGATCGCTTACGTCGAGCTCACACGCATACTGAGTGTCATCCAGTAAAGTGATTTTGCACTGAATTGTTTTCTGTCGTTTGGAGCCTTTGGTATCGTCGCCCTTCTTCTCAGTCTTCTTTTCTTTCGCGGGCTTTTCCTCCTTGGGTTCCTCCTTAGGCTTCTCATCATCTCCCTTCGCTTCCTTCTCCTCTGCCTCTTTCTTCTCTGCGTCCTCCTCCTCTTCCACTACTTCGTCTTCTTCGGGCTCCTTGATTGCAACTTTTTCCTTGGGTTCCTCTGGAGCTGGCTGGAACAGATAAATGCATATACAAGTTTGAAGATTACTATAACAATGCTATAGATAACCATTCATATTTGCGCTTTTTGCACTGACCTGCATTTCTGCGCTGTTGAGTGAGTGCTGATCAGGAGCTTTTTCAGTTTCAGGCTCGGTTTTAAGTTCTGGTTCTGGGGCAGCAATTGGTGCTTTCACCCGCTCCTCACTTGACCCCTTCTCCTCTTCCTTCTTTCCTTTTTTCACCTTTTCTTTTTTCTTCCCTTTGTCTTCTACCCGTTTATCATCTGCCTTCTTATCCCCCTTCTCTTCTTTCTTTTTGGCCTCTTTTGATTTCTCCTCTTCTTTCTTTTTGGCCTCTTTTGATTTCTCCTCTTCTTTCTTTTTGGCCTCTTTTGATTTCTCCTCCTCTTTCTTTTTGGCCTCCTTCAACTTTTCCTCCTCTTTCTTTTTGAATTTCTCCTCCTTTGCCTTATCCTCCTCCTCCTTCTTTTTCGCCTTTTCCTCCTCTTTCTTCTTTGCTTTTTCTGCCTCTTTGGCCTTCTCTTCCTTCCTCTTCTTCTCTTTCTCCTCCTCCCTTTTCTTTGCCCTTTCTTCCTCCTCTGCTTTTTTCTTAGCTTTTTCTTCTTCTCTTTTGTTCACTCTTTCCTCTTTTTCTTTTTTCTTTGCCACCTTTTTATCAACCTTTTCCTCCTCTAGAGTCTCCTTTTCAGGATCTGTTTCAGTGCCTTTTTCTTCTGTAGTTTTCTTCTTCACTTCTTGTGTCTCCAATTTTTCTTCTATTACGAAAGCTTCCTCCACCTTTGCATCTCCTTTTTGCCCCTCTTTCTTCTCCTCCTCTTTCTTCTTCTCTTTTTGCTCCTCTTTTTTCTCCTCCTCTTTCTTCTCTGGATCCTCTTCCTTTTTCTCCTCTGTGGTTTTCACTTTCTCTGGATCCCCTTCTGTTTTCTTCTTGGTTTCTTTCTTTTTCTTCTTACTGCCCTTCTTCTCTATTTTCTCTGGCTCAGTCTCCTTTTCCTCTTTTTGTTGTTTCTCTTCGCTCTTTTTTGCCTCTTTCGAGTCTGTCGCCTCTACGAGAGTATCCTTCTCTTCAGTTTTTACTCTTTCTTCCTTTCCTTCTTCTGCTTTAGTGGCCTGTTCTTCTTTATCCTCCTTTTCCTCCCTTGCGTTCTCTGCCTCAAAGCCCTCTCCTTCTGAGCACTGCGAACGGCGTTTAAGAAAAGAGGAAAAGAGGCGAGAGAGGCCTTTGCCAGCAGAGGTTCGGGTGCGAGGTTTCAGCTGTTCTTCTTCAGGGGAGGAGGCTGCATCGGCAGAGCCAGGCTCAGGGGCCTGTCCCTGGGCCTTCTTGCTCGACTGCTCCCCCTCTGGCTCAGATGCGGTCGCCTCTGGACTCTGCTTGTTCTCAGGTTCAGCGGCGCTAGCCTTCTGCTTGCCTTCAGTGTCTGCCTCACTTACGGCACTTGCCTCTGTTGTCATGGTAGCCACTGGGATGGAGAACAAGAAACAAATGAAAAATGTGGAGGACACAGCGCAGTTCAGAAAGTGGCAGAGCACAGCAGTGCAGCACAACAAACAAGATTAGGATCAATTAACTATAATCTTGTGTGTCGTAAACATGATAATTCTGTTTGGCAAACAAATGCAATAAATAGACACGCTTCACCGAGCTTGTGCATGCATGTAACCCTAGTCAAGTATAGAAACCAAAACATTTTGCTTTTGTAATTCTCAAAAATTATTAAAACATGCTTCTCAGATTTCATAACTAATAATGATATAATTAAAATTGCCTATTTTGTCTCTTCATGCCATTCAATAAATTGAATTAGAATCAAGAATTAACCAATCCTGTGTTGTTTTATGTAGTTTTGCTCCCCTTTTTAGTGGCATTTGGCCAACTATCAGACAAAGACTACATCCACAATACAATACAAATTCCTGCAATGCACGCACATGCACAGACTCCTACAATAGTTGTCCTTGCTGGACAGTGTGTCCGATTTCACATCACCACCTGTTACAGACTCATTCAATTTTTCGGACACAAAGGAGGCATTCTACACTGTGTAGGTGCCTATTAGCATCGCTTGTATCATCCGTGCCAACATCACACACCAACCTGTGTAGGTCAAGAACAGTTTGACTACAGGGAAACGCAGAATGTCAGCATACCAAATGACAGAGTGCTGCTTTGCAGACAAATGTTACAGCACATTGAATGAAAATAATATTTTGATATAAAATATACAAAATATGAAATTCCCACATCAAAGTCTCACCAACCTTCTCTTTTTTTTTTTATTAACCTACAATAACAGCCATAGCAGCCTCCGCAATGAAGCTGGGGGATTCCTTGCATCTTGAGATTGTTCACTGATGAGTGCCGTGTAATCCTGAGTGACCCGGAAGCATGGAGTAGTGGATGGCCACCATGTCCCAACAAGGCTGCGACATCAGCAAACAGGTGGAGGATTTATGTTTTGGGCCAGATTCATGAAGAAAGAGCTGGTTGTATCCTTTGGGTCCATGAAGGTGTGAAAATGACCACTGAAAATTTTCAATTTGCATTTATTTGAAAAGTTCCTAAAAAATATATTCTTATCATTGGGAAGTTTGTTTAAAAAAACATTCCAATTATGCATCAACAGTTGATAACTTGAAAATTATGCTGACTGTCATTTGCATTGACTATTTCGCAAAATAAAAGAAAAATACCATTTGCATAATAATTTGTAACACAGTGTACAGAGAATTGTACACTTGACCGTTGCAGCAAAGCAGCCTTGCAGTTTGACGAACACAACTATGTTGGGGGTTGTGGAGAGGACAGATCTCACATGTTTATATAGGTCTTACTTGCCGAATAAAGGCTTTGACTGGCTGAAATAAGCATTATGAAATTGCGCAACCTGTACTCGCTGAGATACCTCCCTTACAGGACTAAGTCTTGCCTAATTAGTTATTGCAGTGTTAATGTCCGCCATATAAGTTCAAGTCCCCCCGCCATGTATGAATGAGGGGGAGGGGAAAGAAGATGCTAGGCAGGCAGACAGAGGGGTAGGCCAATCTTCCAGATGTACAGGGCCGCCCCAAAGGGTGCAAGCTTTGGCCCACTATACCATGCATGAACCTCCCATTGGAACTGCAGGAGAGGAGGAGGGGGGGGGGGAGGGGGTACACACACGCACACACACTAAAATCCTCTTTAGCCCTCCCATTGTTTGTGTCCAGTGACCAATAACTGCACTGCACTCTATAACTAATCCTGACCACCCTTCCCCCCAAGGGACCCCCCATAGGCATTTTCCCTAGGTCACCACACACACACACACACACACTCACACACACACACAGCTATGCATCAGTGCTCACAGCCTCCACTGGGTCTTTTAATGCTCTGTCATCTCAATTCTGATTGTCAGGAAGCAGACATGCTCCTAATGGACCAGCTGAGCTTGTGCTTGCTGCCTCCTCCATTTTGTGTTGCCTATCTAACATCTCAGCTATCAGGCAGCTGAGCAGGGGGAGCCTCCATCGCTTGACTGATGGAGATAACAGGAGCGGTCTTCCTATGCATGAAGTACTGAATCTCTCTTTCACACTGTGGAACCAAAGAAACAAAAAACACTGCGCTGTAAAGTAAAAGGCTGCCCTCAATACTACATAATTAGTCTCTCTAATGAGCTAAATTATAGATGAAGTAGGCCACCCTCTAGCAAGAGTGAGTTGAATTAATTACCCAACAGAAATATTGTGATTGAAATGTTATGCGATTGAATAAGAGATCCTGCAGAGCTTTCTTAGAAGTTATTCTTTTTATTTCCTTAACTGTACTTGTTCAATTAGATTGGATGATTGCCAATTCCAGCCAATGTATCCAATTTGACAAGAATCCAATTTCAAAGACATTCATTTTTAAATGCAGTCATATCATGTCAGTGATGCGTCACAGCTGCTTTGAGCCGGTGTGCAAATTTGAGTTGAAGTGAGACAGGAGGGCTGAATGGGGAAGAGGAGGAGGTATGGTATATAAATAGCTGTTTGTGTTCAGGATGCTTGGACTCATTAGTTAGCCTTTACTGACGAGCTCACGTCTATTTATGTTCACAGCGTTCTGCAGCCCATGGCACGCATATGCACATGTACACATATGCACCTTCGCTTGCCCAAACATGCATTCAATTCTAGCAATTTGTGTTAATGTTCTTTTCTCACAAACATGCATACATGAACAGGAATGGTGATGCATGTTGTGAACATCTATTATATTGTCAATTTAAACTAAAGAAAGCATGTTACCTTGCCACCAGGAGTAGGCTTAAGGAATTAGCAGGAGTTTAGAGTTAATCGGGCCCCAAGTTACCAAGTGAGATTATCTCTACCTACCTGCCTCCATTAGTCATCTCACTGTCCCCATGCACTTGGACTCACTGCCAGCCCCACTACGCAGCTAGAGTCTGTGGAGGTGTGCAATGGAGACGAGCTGGCGAAGACACAGAGACAATCAGCTGTGCTGATTCACGGTTTTACAAGGAGCTCTGCCCTCCTGGCTAAAAAAAACAAGAGAATTCCGCTAAGGCCCAGATATTTGCCCTCAGACCACATGGTCACTCCCAGTATTCAACTCGCTCAGTAAACACATACAGTACACAAATGCCGACATAACGCCAACACGTGCCTTGTTGCAAACAGACCTGCCCCAAACAACATAAAGAATACTTACGACATGAGGGTGGACTGACTATGACAGCCATCAATCCGAAAGTAAATAAGCTATACAACGCTACAATCTTCAAAGTAGTTAATGTGGATACACACATTTAGTGAAAATGGATAATGAAACAGTATTCTAAGGACATTCTACCACATTGATGTCGTTTCTAAGTTGGGTACACAGTTACAAAGTTTTATTTCGGTGTTAACCTAACCAAATCCGGTTCTCAATGAATCAATACACACAGATGGTAGGTGCTCCCGATAGTGTAACATGAACCACCATGGGAAATGAGCGAAGCAGCCCGATTGATTTAGTACGGTCGGCCTGTAAGTGATTCCAAAACCATTTCCGACATCAGCTCAGCCAAAGCCTAGTTGCAAGGACGGTGTGCATCAGAGCATATTGAGGAAGAAGCCTTCCAAACATTGAGCATTTTGTCCAGATATTTTGGATTTATTGGCCAACTACGGTATAACAAAAAATATATAATACCGCAGTATATAGCCATTTGAAAATACAATATTGTATACAAAAGTGAGTAAATTCCTGAGTCATTCACAAGGAAAGGACTGTACATGTGGAGTTTGTTTATTTAGCACAACACAGTAGTAGTCTAACTGCCCAAACGCATCATAACTCCCAAAAGAGGATTAACAGCAGCAAGCTCCTATGGGACCTCAATGACCTCACTCTCACACAGCAGAGCCACAAACATCCTTCAGCATCTGTTCCATGCGCTCAACACTGCTGATTCAGCACAAGAATGAAGACCCCCAGCAACTGAATCCCATCATTGTCATTCCTTAACCTCGCTCTTTACTCTTGCTGCTACTGCTGGGTGCACCACATGAACCCTGACTGCCTCTGCCTCATCCTCCACACGTGATATCTTGCAACTTCATGAAAGATTATCTTATTATATTATATCCAGCAGTATCATCAATGGAAACGACACAATGGAAACGACACTATGTATGTTAGGCACATACATACATACATTTTATATTGTGTGGCAAGTGGGTGTGGGTATTTGAACACAACTCCCCTCTTGGGGTGAAAGCAAGTCAAGCAGAAAATTGCATTCAATAGCAGAGGCATCTTTAAGGCAGCGTGAAGAACAACTGCACTTCAGATAAGTGTCTTGTGGAATAACCGTTATGTAAGATTTAGAGCAGGGGTGCCAAACTCATTTTTTGTCGCAGGCCACATTCTAGTTACGGTTTCCCTCAGAGGGCCGTTATGACTGTGAAAACATAAAAGTCTTTAATCGTTTCATCATATTTAGACACTAGTTTTGGAATGAGAAATCAAGGGTAATGAGGTTTTCAACCATTATTATTGTTTGGTAACACAAACATGCTTGCAATATTTCAACGTTATCATTTATGATATATGAGAATTTCAAATTTTGGTACAGATTTTAACAAGAATCATGGAAGTTGACACACATGATTTGCCTTTGCGGGCCGCATAAAATCATGTGGCGGGCTGGATGTGGCTCCCGGGCCTTGAGTTTGACACCTGTGATTTAGAGTGATAAACCGCCATCAAATGAGTCCACAATAGTTTAATAGAGAATACTGAGTTGAAAATGTGTTGTTGTTGTTTTTTTCCCAACAGGCAATAATCCACACTTATTTACCAAATCCTGAATTATTGCGCTGGATGTCTTGCATGGTGCTAAATGAAATACACACATAAAATAAAATTTAAAAAGTCTTATTTGAGTCTTACAATTGAGTGAAAACATGCACCCCCAACCATGTTTACCCATACAACTCACATTTGAGGTGATGTTCCCTATCAGGCTATAATTTCACTCTGAAAAAATACACAATTCATTGTTATACTTCTAGCAAAATTAAGGTTGAGATGCAATATGCTAAAACAACACCGACTGGATTTGATTTGTAACTTTTACCGCAAATCGAGCGCAGATGTGAGCGGGCTGTGTCGCACCACCGTGCGGCGGCTATTTAAACAATCCGAGTACGAAAATGGCGCCGAATGTGCGACTAAACAAAAATAAACAACAAACCCTTCGCGTCATCATCACCAATACATTCGGACTCACCTTCTGCAGGTTGCGCATTAAAGTGAGGGGGCGGAAAATCGCAAAGAAGGAGCGAAAAAGGAGACAAATCCGGTATTCGGCACGTTCAGAGAAGGAACAATGTTGTGGCGCCACACATGCTTTGTTGTGCTGGAGGTGTCCGACGCTCGTAAAGGGGCGGAGCCTCTCCGAGGCTGCCTCGGACCCGACTGCAAGCACGACCCCGCCACACATGCAAGGTGCACATCAACTCCATAATTGATGCTATTTCGTAGAGAAAAATGTACTGGATTCGCAATAGAATCCATTCACAAATCATACAATTCAGTCCCCCACTAAATATTATAATTGTATGTACTGTATCTATTTTTCCATGAATCTATCCAACCATCGCAATGTCCTGAGCTTCTGCTGGGAAAGGTCAGATGAGGGTATGCACTAAAATGCTAAATGTAAAACTTTTAGCCTGCAGTACATTACAATAGTTATTATAATTAGTATTATTATTATTTACTTTCATACATTTAAAAAATGTGCAATCATCCATGAAGCCATTTTACATACCGCGTCCTCTCATTTGGCTCATGAGTCTGCTGGAGCAGCAAACAAACACAAATTGACACTCAAATTCACACCTCGGGACGAGTTAGGTTCTTCAACTAGCCTGACGTGCGTGTTTTGGATGGGAGGAAGCTAGCATAACCAGAGAAAAGCCACACATGCGTGGGGAGAACACGCAAACTCCACACAGAAAGCCTGGAACCCCCCCACCTCAGAACTGTGAAGTGGCTGAGAAAACAGCATCTTTATAATTGAGATATGACTGTGTAAGTAGTTTTCATTATATACAGTACATAATATAACATTGTCCTTATTTCATTTATTTGCTCATTGTCTATAAATGAAGTGGTTCTGTTTCCTTACAGTGAGCAGTATGCCATCTATTTAGATTTAGTTACCAAATATTTATGTCATACTACCAACGAACATAAAGGCAACACCAGACAAACCATTTGGACACACTCATCCCAAAGGCACTAAAAGGAAGACACACATACTACCAACGTTCAGTTGTAGAGTCCAACCCATCAATCTGAAATTCAAACACAAACAAACACATTCATAAATGTGTGCACACATTCCAGCCGTCTTATTGGAGCCCACCCATCTGCCTGACCCCATTAGGGCCATACGGCTGATAGGCAGCGGGCGGCTGGGACGGGGGGCAGTGAAGGGGTTCATTATTCCCTCTCAAACACCGTCACCTTTGTCTCACAGTGACGAGTTCATGTGCTATGCCCAGCAGTGCCACCAGTTAGCTGTTCAAACAAAGACCTTACCAGTTAAATAGATTGATTCTGTTAATCCAATGAGTCAAAATCGGTCAATCCACTGAGGAAACCCCAAAAATGTATACCTCCAGCACTGCAAGTCACTTTTTTTTTTTCCTTCTTGTAGACTTTAGTCACAGAGTAAAGTGACGCCACATCAGGATGTTGAAAGTGGTGTTAAACATTGACTAATGCGTTCCCGGAAGAGACCCGACTAATCCTGCCCCGATACAGAGGGAAAACTAGTCCTTAGTTTGTTTGTTCCGCTTATCCCACTTGGATGCGTCCAGGTCTGAGAGAGAAAAACAAAAAGGCATATGAAGCAGCGGTGCTGCAGCTGAGTTGCTTAGGAGACTGTCGTGCGCCGGTGCAAGGAGCAGGTGTTGTGCTGTACCCAGGAGAGCAAGCAGAACCAGGAGGGGAGGAGGGCCACTCACAGACCCACAATCCCCTGAGACCACACCAGACTGGAACCACAGACCAACTCGGGCTCACACGCCGGACACACCCTAAAAAAAAAAGTGACGCAGGCTCTCGGGTTTCTTCTTCGTTTGCCCCCCACCACCACCACCACCACCACTCCAAAATGGCACATGTATGATGGTGCAGTGCATCATTCAGCTCCAGCAGAGTGCACAGTGGTGGGGGTGGGGAAGGGACCGTGTTTGTTTGGAACATCTTTATCCCTCTCTGGCTCCATCACTCACTGATTACGTAATAAAGTCTCACACCGCTTCCACCCGAATCATCTCCCTTTGACTTTCAGCACCGCATCCGGGTGCACGTTACACACCATAGAGCGCTTCCCTCCCGCATCTTACGTAAAGCCACACGCCGCTACGAAGAACGCTTGCAAAATATGAATCTTGAGTGCACGCACGGAAGCACGCTCACCGCGGTTTTTGTTTGTGCTCACGCCCTGAGCTCTCACGAGCACTAATGGGATGGCAGCGGCATATCAATATTCATGAGGCACTGTTATATCATGAAGAATTCATAAAGCAGGAATGTTGCTGTCTACAAAGCAGACATCTTTGGTCTGCCCTGCGTTCATGAACTTGCATCAAGCCACAGTTTTTCAAGAAAACGTGTCTTCTCTTAGGTACATTCAGCCATAAAATTAACTTGTTTTAACTAAAGTGCTTATTTATCTAATAAGGGCATATCTGAACTGTATCCCAAAAAAAACCAAAAGTATGTAAAGTAAAGGGCTATTGTTTGGTCTGCTTGGTATTTAAATCAACAACTCTATAAGCAAAAGACACCACTAACCAAATTGTGATGGCCATTTCTGGCCATCTGAGTACATCATCCTCATGTGTCCAGTAGAATTATACTGGATGACAAGTGTGTGCTGCCACCTAGTGCAGAAACAAAAGAGTACACTTATCAAGTGCATGGTGTTGAGACAACAAGTGCACTTGGTATTACTAAAGTGCACTACACTGTGGTACATTACGATATATATCCTTTTTTTTTGTTAGTAACCTGAAAACATTCATTAGGACAGTGCACTAGTGGTTGGCTTATCTGCCTTACAGTTCTGAGGTACAGGGTTCCAACTCTCAGAATGTTCTCGTGAAAAGAAAGCAGAAATAGAAAATAAGAAATGAAAATAATTTTACAATATTTTTATAATATATATATATATAATTACCTAATAATTGAATTTAAAACATAGAAAATATATTATTTACTTTGTTTGGTACTATATGCAATAAATCCCATGTACAAACGGTCTGTAGTGAGGCGTGTGGCAACCATTTTGATCAAATGGTCTCCACAACTGTTGTCTCTTGATAAAAAGATGAAAAGTTGAAACATAAGACATAAATGGCATGCAGCAAGAGTGAGGGAATCCCTCCGCCATTTCCTGGCTGACACAGAGCTGCCAAAGCATTTCGTGAGCGCGTGTTATCGTAAGATAAAGATGTGTTTGCGTCCACATGCCTCGGGGTGATTCGGTGACCCCACCCTCCAAAAATAGTGAAGAAATACCATACTGCAGCTCTTGCATTGAATTACAATGTCCTGACTTGCACCACTGTGTTGCATAAAAACAAGATTTGATATTTGTAACACAAAAGCAGCAACCTCAAATTGGACATTTATGAGACCATATATCACATTTTACAAGGTTAAAAGGTAATGGATACTCACAACATGTTCATGTCGTCCAAGAGAGTGTGACCACATGAAAAAGCAAGAAAGAAGACTGTTAATTGAGCAAACAGACAAACAGTGTAGGCCTGTGTAGCAATACAAATACAAATACAAATGGAGTACAAAATATATTTACATTTGTATCTCATTACACAACAATCAAACGTCTCATGTAACAAAATGTTGCATTGATTGGAATGGGTTACATAGTGCTGGTATACTTTTAAGAACAGTGACGTTACCCAAAGTTATTAAGGTTGAATTAGTAGGCCCATGTCAAAGGTTATAATAATTACTATGATAACAGAAAAAGAACATAAGTACAGTCTGGATACACTTTAAATCGTTAACGCTCACGATAGTGTTTTATACATTTCCGATAAGTACAACAGCAAGTGGTGCTTAGCTTTTAAACAAAGTGCTTGGAGGCAAAATACTTACAACTGGGACGAACCGACAGGATAAACTTCAGTTTAAAAAAAAAAAAAAAAAAAAAAACGTATAAATATCAAGTGTGCATGATGAAGGTTTCGTACCTGAGCGACGACATGTTTGAAAGATGTGTGCGCGCCATCTTTAGTGAGGAGCCACGACATTTTAGTTCCGGTGCTTCCAGGTTTCCACGGGGGCGGTGTCGCAGCCGCAATGACCGACCTGGAGGGTGAAGCTATGGAGTAATTTAATCGTAAACACGACGCTAACTTTTTTTTTTTTTGGAGTCAATTTAAGCGTCTTGCTGCGACAAAGTCACCGCACACATATTATGCTGCCATTAAGTTTGTGACATTAGCACAGGTGAGGGAGTCACTTATGAGGGGAGTCGCGCATGCGCAGTTGAAGGGCTCCGCTCAAACTATGTTCAGTATTGTCACTAGGCAACACACAATTAGCGTGGTTTAATTAGATTTTTTTTTAAACATATATTTTATTATTACATAAATACATAAATGACCAATTATGTTGTAATGTATTATTTGGACGCCAAAACCATGATTATCACACAAAGTTGCAGTATAGTAGTAGAGTATTATCAGGCATTGCAGTGTGGATCCACCCCGCTGGGATTCATACACGCAAACGCGCACGCTGTTTCTGCATCTGGCTGCTTGCAAATGAAGATAAGGGCAACTGTCACTTGACGGACACAGTCAACGAACTGCACTGTACTGAATGTATGTTTGTGGAAAGCTCACCTCGCACGCTGAGATGCACGCTCGTGTGACGTCGTACCGTATCGTAAAAAAAAACAAAAACATTTTAACACGCATGATAAACTTTTTTAAATTATTTTATTTTATTTATTTATTTATTTTGCTTTGCCTCTCCAACCAATCACCTGCCAAAGCAAGCAGGTACGAGTTATTTACGTAACGCGGGTGAACAATAGAGAGGCGTGTGCAAGCCTACCATTAAGTTTTTTTGTTGTTTTTTTTCCAGGAAGAACGTTGAAAAAAGGACGGTGCCTGTTGGCGTGTAAAGTTATGACTTGAACATGGCTGACCAGGGCCCCCTTTTAACATCCTGTATTATCTTTTATTTGTCCATTGGGGCCGCGATATTCCAAATTCTCGAGGAGTCCAACTGGGAGTTGGCCAGGAGCAAATATGATTTCCAAAAAGAACAGGTTTTGAAGAAGTACCCCTGCCTTAGGAAAGAGGATCTGGATGAAATTCTCGAGGTATGGAGCGACAGACGGTTGATTTATAATTAAACAGACAAAACTCACCCAAGGATCATTTAAGTTGAACTAACGAGGTAGAGCTATTTCCACGTGTAATTATTACTCCGTGGTGGGCTAATAAAGCGGTCTAGATAGAGGTTTGTCACATTAAACACTAAAGTGATCCGCAACATAAAGTTCATTTTGTCTTATTTTTATGGTTGAGGATTAAAAAAAAAAAAAAAAAAGCGTGGGGATATTTAAATCGTGGACATGAAGCTACACGTCTTATTCAAATGCTGGAATGTTTGCACAAGGTGTGTCTCGCCTGCATTGGCTCAGAGAAGTTTTAAAGACCTTTTTATTCACACAAACTTCAAACTTGCACATCCGATGGAATCTCGTGCAAGATGTGTCCCACATTCAGCCTGTCCAAAGTTGATCATGTTCAGTTTTGAGAGGAATGAAAATGACAATATTCCTTGTGAAACTAAACTGTATTGCACTCTCTGTTTTGGCCCTCTTATGCTGCTACTAGCCTAAATATTATCTATTTATGTTTGTACAGGCAGCACGGTGAACCAGTGACTAGCACGTCTGCCTCACATTTCTTACATTTATGGTTGGAATCTCCTCTCTTTTGTTTGTGTCCTTGTCAATATGGTATTATGATTTTATTTTTTGTAATACCTTCCAGGTAGTGTCAGATGCTGCAGGTCGAGGTGTGGTCATCAATGGGGACAACCATCGAAACATGTGGGACTGGGGGAACTCTGTCATCTTTGCAGCAACTATTGTCACAACTATTGGTTTGTGTGTCGATTATTCCACCTTCCTGGGCCACCACGCTTGGATTAGTCTTTGACATAAGAACAACTATTTATTTTACATGCAGTGCAAAGAGAAGAGTTGGTTTTTGTCACAATAACATATCTATATAGCGCCAAATGTAAGAACTTGTTCATCCAAAATGAGCTTTCACATGGAAGCAAGATTTTTTTCACCAACGTGGAAAACAGTTGTCTCATTGGGCGTGTGTGCAAAACTATGTTTGGGCTAAATATAGTATGCAATACAGTACAGTTGCAGCATACTGTGTCCCATCCCAAAACACGTTGGATCAATTCATTATTAAGTAGACAACAAAGTTCCCTGACTGACTCCCTCTTTGCATTGAATATGCCACTCATAAGCTGTATGAAAATTAGGAAATAAAACTAATTAGCGCATAATAAGTGAGACATAAACAATCATCTGGTCAGTGTTTACAGCTACTATATCGAAACTCTGCTGCTTTCTACTGATTTTTAGACTTAAACTCATTTGTTATCATCATGCGTGGGTCATTAGTCTAAATACAAGCGGATGTGGGAGGAAGTACCTGGAGAAAACCCAAGCAAGCACGGGGAGAAGATGCAAAAACAGCACAGGCGCATTTTAAAGTAACATATTTCTGGCCTACGCTCTTGGAAGCATACAAATAAGTTAACTTTGTCGATAATAGATGTAACTATAAGGACAAATGACAAAGGCGTAGTGTGAAGGTTCATTCATTTAAAAAAAACAAAAAAGATTGTTACGTGTCACCAAGTTTAAAAGAAACTAACCACTGTAAAATGTCAAAACAACGCTCTGCCTTAATTTGGATAACAAATAACGACGCATGTGTTCGGTTTTGAATGTCAGTCCACATGCTTCAGGCAACTTCCTTCTCCTAATCCGCCTTGTAATTTGAGATTGGTCGAAATAAATGGAGAGAAAAAAAAAAAAGAACCAAAAGAAAGTCAAGGTTAAAGCCGAGTTAATCCTGCGCTGCTTGCTGAACTGAGCTCCCGAGGTACACTGAGCTCTGACAGGACATGCCACTGTCTTGTTACGCTATGCCTGACAGCAGGATGAACTTTGATGGTCGATTTGATGACGGATCACGGCGGACATACAGACCGCCAAACATTCACGCTCATGTTCACATCTAACGGCAATTCAGTCTTCAATTATTGGAATGTAGCATGCAAGAGAGAACAAGCGAGCACGGGCAACGGGGCCAAGATTCAAACCTAGAACCTCAGAACTGTGAGGCAGACGTGCTCACCACGAGAGTACTGTGCTGCCCTACAATATTTGACTAGTTATTATAATAATGTGTTATCAAAATACCTCACATGTCAAGGAAATTTCTCTTTTTTTACTTGAAAGATAGAAAGATTACTTGAATACAATTCCGATAATTGTATTCTCTATGTATCGGGGCACAACAATGCATTTGTGTTGTTGTCGTATTGTTTAGGCTATGGTAATGTGGCCCCAAAGACTAAAGGAGGTCGAGTGTTCTGCATCCTGTACGGTTTGTGCGGCATCCCACTATGTCTGGTATGGATAAGTAAGCTGGGTTCATTCTTTGGAGATCGGGCAAAACGTCTATCTCAGATCCTCATCCGCAAAAACGTGCCAGTGGTAAGTCTCAACGCCCGTGCCGGGATTTAGATATTAAGTGTCAAGAAGTTTGGAAATCCCATCAGGATATTTATCTTTAATTTTGTCTTCTTTTTTTTTTTCCCCCCCCATTTCAGAAACGTGTACAGCTTATCTGCACAGTTATATTCCTGTTATGGGGACTCTTCGTGCACCTGGTGATCCCGCCGCTCCTTTTCATGTCGCTGGAAGGATGGAGCTACTTGGAAGGCTTCTACTTTTCTTTCATCACCCTCACAACTGTCGGCTTCGGAGATTACGTGGCAGGTAGACTTTATATTTTCATCGTAGCTTCCTCTTTAATGTAGTTTGAGCGTGCACATTCTGTGATTTAACACACGCACGTTGATTTCAGGTGTGAATCCAAATATTGAGTACCCGAGGCTATACCGAGTGTTTGTGGAGATATGGATCTACATGGGCCTGGCTTGGCTGTCTCTGTTCTTCGGCTGGAATGTAAACATGGTCGTGGAAGCGCACAAGGTGTTGAAGAAACGACGACACAAACGCCGACCCTTCCAGGATGACGAACCTCAGCCTGAAGAGGACACGCCCAAGTCGGACACGCCCAGGCCGAGCGTTATCGATATTTTTAGCTTCTTATCGGACAAAGAGGAAGACTACAGCACTGTTATCAAGGAGATTGGAATGGCGGCAAAACCAAGTTCCATTGACGTTTTCAGTCGCTCCAAGAGCTGCAGTGACATCTTGACCACCAACATCGAGATGCTGGACCACTCGCCGCGGCACAGATGCCTGATGAGCATCAGTGAAGTATTTATGAATCCAAAGAACAACGACTGCCAAGAAAAAGAGAATCAGTCTCTTTTACAAGAAGACTCGACAACGGGAGAACCAGCAGAGTGTGCGGGAACCGATGAAACACTCAAGGAAGTCAACGGGACAAATGATTCACCAAATGTTGGCATGTCATTTACTGTGCCAGCCGTAGGAAGAATCCAAGAAGAAAATGCACAACCAAGTAATGGTGTGACCCGGTTTACAATTTCTAAAGTACAAGAGGAAGATGCATTACTCAATAAGGATGAAAATGGGTAAAGTTGAATATAAGAAATACCATGAACTGTTCTGCATGGTTTGAGGAAATAATGCAGTATAAGTATTGATATTATAACAGAGACAATATGCAGTTGGTCCTAATCTGTGCTGTGGTTCATAACAACGGTGCTTGGTGGGGTTGAGGTCAGGGTTGAAATTCTTCTACACCACACTGATGTATGTTGGGATTTGAATGATAAACCTGCCATATCATCTTGTTACATTTCATGGCTAAGTGATACTTCGGACTTTAATTGCAGTGTATTTCATACTTTCTTGAATTAGTTTTCTCTTCATTCTTCCAAATTACTGTTTGTATTTGCATCTCACACTAAATTACATCAAGTGCTGTCAACATATATATTTACAGACAACCTAAAATCCGTGTATGTAATTTTTCGAATTTCTGTTTCTTTATTGAATTATTGTTCAAGGCCCCACTTTTTCTCGAATGCCATTTTTCAAGCTAAATCACAGCATAAAGCTTTATGAAACACCGATCCAATGAGCAGCTTCCCTTCGTAGATCGTAGCAACGGATGAGCCCATAATCACATGACCATCATCGGCATACACCTGCGTCACCACTGGCTCCTCGGAAAGAATGTTCTGGATGCGAAGGACCTGGAGAACACAGCATCATGGGAAATAGAAAGAAATAGGGAATCTGATATGGATGCCGACACGTCACATTTTCAGTGAGTTTCCTAATGAAAGAAGCGTGACGAGACAAACCTCTGATCCCGGTGGGTTTTTGGGGTCGAATTGGAAAATTCTCAACACGTTGGGGTGGCAGCCCAACCACAGGTCACCAGTTTTCCCGTCGACTTCGATGTTGTCACAAAGTGAACCCAAAGCCACAGACTGGTGAAATTGTCGACGATAAAAGTAGAATGAAACATACGTTTATTAATCACAAGGCATTATCTAATTTGTTATTTACATAAATATCCTGATTTTTAAAATATTTTTAAATAATATAACATCTCTTAGAATACATAAATACTATTCTTATTATTTAAATTTACCTTGACAGAGGCCAATGCATTGTCTTCTTTCCGCTCCAACAAATGTACATTATGGGCAAATAAATCCGCCACATATATATGCCTATAAATAAAAAATGAGGGAAAAAATATCTTTAGCATCTTGATATTCATATGTAAATACACAACTCTTAAAGAACTCCCTAACCTTTTGTCTGGTGAGATATTGATCCCATTAGCAAAGTAATATCCCTCAGAGACCACTTTGACCATCTCTGTACTGTAATAAACAACATTAGTCAAAGGTTGACCCAGAAGAGGCTCCACAACACTTTTCAGGAGTTCATCTGAAAAGTAGTGATCATTGGTGGCATAGAAACAGTCCACACCCAAAGCCACGATATCATTCACACTTGGGAAGAAAAAAGAGAGGAAAAAAAAGTTACCGATTATAAGTGATATAGAGAACATTTTGTAAACATCCGCTGTAGCCTTGCAGTACCTGTGAAGAAGTTTATGTTTGAAGGTCTTCAGATGCAAAAGGGAAAATCCCCTCTCATCAAATTGAAACAACTCTACTTGGCTCTTGTGGTGAGGATGATTCACAACAAACAAGTACACCGTGCCATCTAAAGATGATGAGGGGAAAACAGTATGAGCGACATCACTGACGTATGCATTTGTTTATGTGTAAAAAGAGGATGGCCATGCATTGATTTAAATGTCAGACAACAGGCCACAGTCATTATACAGTGGTAAATGTGTTTTACACTTTTAAATGCTTTACATTTGTTTTAAAAGCGTGTGAAAGAATATTAAACTGACTGGGCCAACAGCAGACGGTCTCCAAAACGTTTTATGCATATACTCAACAATGCTTGCATGCAAAGTGGGAAAAAAAACAAAAAAAATCCTCTATCGTTGTGTTTCATCCATTTTCTGAGCCGCTTCTCCTCGCCAGGGTCGCGGGCGTGCTGGAGCCTATCCCAGCTGGCAGGAGGCGGGGTACACCCTGAACTGGTTGCCAGCCAATCGCAGGGCACATAGAAACAAACAACCATTCGCACGCACAGTCCCACTATGGGCAATTTATAGTCTCCAATTAATGCATGTCTTTGGGATGTGGGAGGAAACCGGAGTGCCCGGAGAAAACCCACGCAGGCACGGGGAGAACATGCAAACTCCACACAGGCGGGGCCGGGGATTGAACCCAGGGTCCTCAGAACTGTGAGGCTGACGCTCTAACCAGTCGGCCACTGTTGTGTTGTCAAATAAATTGTGGTCACACGGTATTACAAAAGGTCAACGAATGCAATTCAAAGCAGGACGGCTCATACTAGTCGGGTCTGTGTAGACACTGATGCCGTGAGGGTTGAACGTCTCCAGGTCAAAGTTCCTCGATATGGGCAGCTCCACTGGCTCCATGTCAGACTCTTTTAGATTGAGGAGGAAGATCTTACCAAGAGCGTCAGAGGATGGCACTCCAGGATACTTTAAACCCTGGCAATGTTGACAATATGCAGGGAGACATCATTAATTTATGACTGGGAGTATGAAATTGTCTCCCAGGTCAACGCACGAACAGCCGAAGAGACTGGAGCCCAAGTTGTGTTCACTATGTATGTGTACGGTGTGTTGTGTCGGTCATCTGGAGTAAAAGTCACGTGACCTCATACTGTAAGAGCAGTCAGCACACACAGACACACACATCATGTGTGTTGTCTCCACATTTTAAAAATCTGTTAAGATGCGAAACATCTGTATGAATAAATATCTCACTTTTGATATCCACTTGAAAGATCCACAGGGTCAGATGGTAAAGTAGTCGGAAACATTACAGGACACCGACGTGACATCAGCAGGCATTGTCCTGATATCCTCTTGGCTCGGTATCAGGAAAGGTTCAAATAAGGGCAATGACCTCGCTGTGGTTCCGTGTTCGGTGGGAGCAGGTCCAAGCCACCCTTTGTTTTAAGCGAGTGAGCCCTCTTTATGTTCGACATGAATGGTTAAGAATGGGACACAAGCTGACAAGGATCTTTCTAAGACCGGGGTCAGCCAAAAATATCATGGTCCTTAACCATGATCAGCTGGCTTTCTAGAGGCAGAAGACCAGCCCAAGGGCACACAGTATACAGATACCCGTGTGCAAAATCCTTCTAAACTCAGAAGAACATTAAAACATAAAAGACAAATATACTATTCAGTACAGGTCCAATTCAACTTACAGTGCTGATAAAAGCGAGTCCATCTCCAAAGACAGTTATATCCTCGGAACCATGACCTAAAATAAAATGCTCTCTTTAATTGCATGCCTAAGGAGTACGCAGTTGTCCGATTTTCACTTGTTCTTACTCAGATTTTTGAGAAGTACACAGTTGGGGAGATGATTCTTGACTGGTTCTCGAGACGCAAGATACATTTTCCTGCGATGTTTGCAAGGGAGACGTCAGTGATAGTGCATAAACGTAGAGAAATACAAAATACAAATGTACTGTATATGCCAAAAGTGAATGCTGCTCACCTCACATTGACCATCCTCTCGCCAAGGAGCAAATAAAACAATGTTATAGACACTGAGACGAAGCTCAGTGTTTCCATGTTTAAATTACACAGCAAGCTGTACAAAAGACAGCAAACTATTGAATCGTCAGCCGGATAAATATACTCGGCTTAACCAATACAATTTGAACAAAGAGAGAGAGTAAATAAACAGAGGAATGGCTGACGCCTGGTTTATCTGCCTGCTAGTCAGGTTTGATATAATGGCTGTAGGATTTATGCCAGGAATTTAAAACTGTGGTCTTGTGTCTAAAAATGAGTAAACCAAGATCGCAAGGGACTTTTTCTTTTGACTATGACTGGAAACTGACAGCTGATCAGCACAGGATCAATATTATGGCTTGACAATGACCTGGGATACACTTTACAAACTGGAGTACAGTAAATACAAAAACCACCAAAGGTCCTTTTTGTTTTTATTTCAACATGACAGTTGCAAGAGTAGTAGTAAAATAAGGGAATGGAAACACATACCTTTTAATCAACAATTTAGCACGGAATACATTAAACCAATTGACCTTCTGCTTTTACTATTGTACCTAAAAAAATAAATAAATAAAAAATAATGAAGAAAATGTTTTTCAAATTTCAAATCGTTGGGGTTGCTTTGACAGAACTAGTGAATGAATTCTCATTCTGAACAGTAAATAAATGCCGGGGATTTCAAAGAGTTTGTATTGAATTGTAAATTTTGACAGGAGGATCCAAAATAAACCTCCACGGTTGGTATAAGGGTGTAAACCCTGACAATTATCGAACCTAAATCAAATGATTAATTTGACATGAGTGAATGAGTAGTTAGCGCTTGCGCCTCACAGTTCTGTGGTTTGGGGTTTGAATCCCGTGTGCCTCAGCGCTGCTTCAATGGCCTTTTGAAAATGACTAAATAAATTCAACTGCTGAAGCATGATGGCTGATGACATTCAAGAGAATTACTCAAGAAGTCTCCCAAAAACTGTTGCATTTTAGATGAGCATAAGAAAAAAAGATGATGGCCATCTCTTCGGATATATATTAAAATTATATGCGCGTGTGTGTGTGTTCGCTTTCGAGTCTGACAATTTCCTCTGCTTGCCCTCTGGTGTCCTTTTCAGGAAATGCATGCAATTTCTGCCTTCCCGTCTGGAATTCACGAGACGACTTATGACAAGCAACAGGCAGTGATGCACCAAACTTCATTTGAAAAACTTTTACAGTACAAATGTTGGACCAAAAGATGTCCTTTGTAGTGTTCTAATATACAATTCTGTAGTAGCTTATTCATCTATTTTTCCATAGATCAATTTTCTATTGGATTTGTGCGCTTTGGTTGCAGGTTAGCTGGGACCTATCCCAGCAGACTTTGGATGAGCTGGACTGGTTTCCAGTCAATCACACGGCAAACAGCTTCTTTAAAAAAAATAAAATAAAAAAAAAAATAAAAATAAAAATAAAAAAAGATCCACCACAGCTTATAAAACTTTTACCGCCACTAAAAATGAATGTAATGTTAACGATCCAACAAACTATTTATCAGAGGATTCAAACAAATCCTCTTCATACTCAATTTGTGTCTCCACCTGCTCCAAATCGCAGCATAAGGCTTTATGAAATACGGATCCAATGATCAGTTTCCCTCCATAGGTCGTAGCTACCGAGGAGCCAATAATCACGTGACCATCATCGGCATACACCTGCGTCACCACGGGCTCGTCCGAATGAATGTTCTGAATGGAGATGACCTGAAGGAAACAACATCACAGGAGATATATATATCCAAATATCTAGATGAATAATAGTTTGTGAATGAATGAATGAATTGGAATTTGATATGTGTTGAGAGTAGCATCCTTGATGAGTTTTCGCATACAAACCTCTGATCCGGGTGGATCTTGGAGGTCATACATGACGGCTTTCCATCCGTTGGGGTGGCAGCCTAACCACAGGTCACCTGTTTTAGGGTCAACTTCAATGTTGTCGCAGAGTGAACCCACGGCCACAGACTGGTGACATCGTAAGACAAAATTAAACGTTATCCACTTTGTCTGAATGGGCTACCTGAGTTATTTGTATTATGTAAAAAAATAATAATAAATTCTGAAGCTCTCGTAACCATCAAAATAACTGAGAAAATTTTCCTCCAGATTTTGCACTTCATTACCTTCACGGAGACCAATGCATTATCTTCTTTCCTCTCCAGCACATGCACATTATGGTCAAGTAGATCCGCCACATAAATATACCTATTAATAGCAGAAAATCAATGTTTAATTCATGACAAATAATTAGTACAAATAAAATCATGACCAAGATGCAAAGCGCTTGCTAACTTGCCCAACCTTTTGTCCGGTGAGATGTTGATGCCGTTTGCAAAGTAATATCCTTCAGAGACCACTTTGACCGTCTCTGCACTGTAGTAGACAACGTTGGACCAAGGTTGACCCAGGATAGGCTCCACAATCGTTTTAAGGAGTTTATGAGAAAAATAGTGATCATTGGTGGCATAGAAATGATCCACTCCTAAAGCCACAATATCATTCAGACTAGAAAAACATGGAGAAAACAAACTGATTATTTGTTTGATTGTAAGGAATACATAGTTATGTTTTGACATCTGAGCTGTCATCTGTGTTTAAGGTTCGCACGAGCTGTAGCTTATAAGCAGCGTTTCCCCGACCTTAACACATTCACTGCCATTGACGGCTTTAGAAGTCAAATATCCATGCTAACTGGAAAGGCTGGTGGTGATTGAGCCGAGGTACATATTTTACAACTCATAGCACATCACCGAATAAAAATATCAAAAGAAGGCGACAAAGTTGAATTTATGTATCTTCTGCCATCTAGTGGAAGAGTATTTAATAGAGCTGCCTGTCGCTATTTGCCACTGGTGTAGCTAGATGGAGAAAGATTAATTTTGTGGTGAACAAATGATAACTTGGGAATCACTGGTTTATGGCGTGCCATTCGTAAGTATTGGGATTCTGCGTTTCCATAGATGTTCTTCTTATAGACTTTCTGGGTCTTTGCACAGATATTTCCTAAAATTGAGTGATATCTTCCATTTTAGATTGTGATAAAAAAAAAAAAAGTATCTCTCTTTCTTAAACTTCTTGAGATCGTTTGAGCAAGAATTGGCTTTGTTATTAAATAAGACTGCAAAATGATGCAATTTTTTTGCGACACTGTTTATGTCACAAAGTTGAACCCCTAAAATCAAACATTCCTGAGATTGTACAACTCGGAATAAATAATACACCTCTGAAATTGTGCCAAACGTTTGGAGTTCACCCTCGTGCCTGATATCATGTGAGACGTAACGAGAGCTAAGGCAGAGTGGTTTGTTATTTTTACATTTCAAAATTAAAATGTTCAAAGACGACGTGTGAGGCGCAGCAGCTTCTGCATTATACATTCACCAATCATTTTAAGTTTAAATTTAAGTTCAAACTAAATGTTCTATTATTCTTAATCGCAGTGGGTAACGTTTCCCCCCCCCCCACACATAGGACAGCTATGAGTGTTAAAGTTACTTATAACACTGTCTTTATAGTTATTTAGGGTTTTATTATGGTGACAGTTTTCCCCATGAACAGAATAGAATATTTCCAAAACTACCCATTAGGAGATTACCCACCCTCATTGAATAGTGTTTGACCTTACAGATTCCATGGTAATACAAGTTAAACATGAATAAAAATATATAAAAATGAGAAGGCCTTGAATGGTGTACCTATTAAGAAGTTTGTGTTTGAAGGTCTTTAGATGCAACAGGGAGAATTCCTCTTCAACAAATTTAAATAACTCTACTTGGCTTTTGAGGTGAGGATGATTCACAACAAAGAGGTACACTGTGCCATCTGAAAAACAGACCAAGCATTGTGTTAATATAGAATTGGCGACAGGGTGTAATTGTGTTAAAGGGAGGACAGACGCGGCTTCAAAGGCCTTCATGACATCCACCAAGCATCATGTGTTGTTACTTTGGGGGCAGAATACACCATTCGTGAAATGAAACCACACCTTTGCCCATCAGATTAAGCAGAAAATGGATACAGTAAAGTACTGCATTGGACATCATATTAGGATGCATATCTAAAGATAAGTTAGCTGACAGAACAGACACACCCAGGGTAAGGTTTTGCAGAATATTGGATTGGTAACAGGTTTTTACACATGCTTAACGTATCAACTCCCATGCCAACAGCTGG
The DNA here is from genome assembly GCF_024500275.1 of Phycodurus eques. NCBI lineage: Eukaryota > Metazoa > Chordata > Actinopteri > Syngnathiformes > Syngnathidae > Phycodurus > Phycodurus eques. The sequence goes on along the minus strand of NC_084528.1, from coordinate 29,076,581 downwards.
TTTTGGAAAAAAGAAAAAAAAGAAAAAAGAAATCATCAAGTGCTATTGTTCTCAAGATGAATCTTGAGAACTTTTCTTTTTCTTTTCATATTTATGAATGCGATGCACGACTGGCTCGTACCGGTTGGGTCTGTGTAGACGCTGATGCCGTGTGGGTTGAACGTCTCCAGGTCGAAGTTTCTCGGCATGCGCAGCTCCGTCGGCCTCAGCAGAGAGTGTTTTAGATCAAGGAGAAAGATCTTTCCGGGCGCATCGGAAGACATGATCCCTGTGTACTTTAGACCCTGCGAGTACAAGGACAAAAATGATGACCGGCTTGTGATCTGATCCTATCCCCGCGGACCGATCGCAGCTCCGTTTTCCCATTGGGGAAAAAAACAAAAATAGGTAGTAACCATAATTACTGTTAAAAAGTGAACCGCTGAGCTCATTTCCATGCGATTGCTAACCAAAACAGCAGCACATACCAAAACATGCAAGCATTCTTTCAGCCGGGGAATTAAAGGGAAGTCTTACCTGCATGTTGTTAACATAGCGATCCCCACTCTGTCCCGCACATGCCCATAACCATAAGGCGGCCAACTGAACCAAATATTGTGTTTGGGAATTGATGTTGGATGTATTAAGCGGCATTAGTCAGCCACTTTGCAAAATGGAAAAAAAGGCAGAAGAGAACCGCAGAGGAGGGGGATCGTTGGCGAAATCCAAATTTCTTATCACTGCTACACTTGGAAGTCACCCTATCAACATTCATTACATACACAGTACGAATGCAATGGCTCTTATATTGTGCAACTTGTTTTTCTTTTTTAAATTGTTTATTCAAAAAAAAGTTTCGAGTCAAATGCTTACAGTGCTGACAAAGGCGAGCCCATCCCCAAAGACAGTGATATCCTCTGAACCGTCGTCTGTGAGAAGAGCACATTTAACCATTTATTCCTTGTGGAATAATAAGAATAATAATGTTGACTTGGGCTTGCTTACTCAGATTCTTCAGTGGAACACAATTGGGGAGGTGATTCTTGAGCAGCTCTCGAGAAGCGAGGGCCCTCTTCCTTTTATTGTTTACGAACGATAAGGTTAGGAAAGAGCACATTACTATATGATTGAACGGTGGAAGTGTGGTTTACCTTAAGCTGACGATCCTCTCCCCGAGTAGCACAGATAACACCGCCACAGCAAGTGCGATGAGGCCACACGTGCCCATGTTTAAAACCGCACGGCAGCTTTGGCAAAGTGCAGCACACTTTTGGGAACCTTTCAACTAACACACAAAGTTACAAGCAGACGACAGGGAGTGCCAAAGAAGACACGGCAAGGGTTGCCTTCAAGTTCTGCTTGGAGAGAAAAAAAAATATTACAAGGCAGAGTACCACCGTTCGGGATGTTTAATTGGATTTATTTAAATATGAACAGAAGTGAAGATACATTATAGCTTGCTGCACTTTGCCACCCGGTGAAAAATCCACTGAACTGTTTTAACAAATGTTAGGTCTGTAATTTCCCACGTGTTAGACGTACCTGAATGCAGCATCGCCTCGAACAGGAAACCGGAAACATTTCGCCCGCGATTTATTTTTTTTATCAGTTAAAAAATGATTTACTTTTCGCATTACTGTGTTTCATAGAACACATTTATTGCTGTAAATTTAATAGAGGTATGGCTAAAAGCTTTGACATCGAGACAAAATACACAGCAGTGGTCGAACGTGTTTACGACGGTCCCGAAATCACGAACACTGGCTTTCCGTCTGATTCTTTTAGAAATAGGATGTGATGTTTCATCCGACTATTTACTGTAATTGTGCTGCGTTTGCGTAGACAATTGCGAGGAGCAAAACTGAGGAGCCACTGCCTTGTCCAGCCTGAACTGCCGTTGTTTATATTATTATTATTATTTTTTTTAAACACGTCATCTAGTTACATTTAATTGCAATTTGCAAGGCCCTAAAATAGTTTGGAATGCCTTTCACAACACTGATAAGGAGATAATTTTAAATCTCTCATCCCACTCCAAAGTTTGAACACACCGGCTCATGCTATTGAATGAAAAGGTGTTTTTGACTGGTACTGCAGTTAAAAGGTCGTCCTATACAGTTTTGGCTTCAAACTGTAAATGCAAAGGTGCTGAAATAGATTGAAATAGTCACCAGATCTGTGACATACTGAGGTGCCAATAGGGGAGGGTTATACTCAAAAACACCGTCCCTGCAAACCCGTTTAAACTGTTTTATTTTTTTCCAAGTTGTTTTCTGTAGGTGATGCCTCTTCCCAACATAAAACAAAAAGTTACAAAATTATCTGTCATCAAAATCATTTGTAAGAGACTTCATAAAAAAACAAACATGAACACATACATACACGTACAGAAGTGAACGTAACATAAAATTGGCAATCTATCGACCCTGTGATATTCAGCATTGGGTGCATGCAACCTGACAGTTACTGTAGAATATCTACAAAAGTCCAATTCTTGAATTATAGCAACTAACAACTTCAAAAGACCGACAACCCCTGCACATAGCGATGTGTGTGTGTGTGTGTGTGTTGTGTGCGCACAACACTGAGCACACCAGAGTCCTGACTGTCACGTGAAGTCGTGGGGAGGTTCACAGTGTCGTACAGAAGGATCCTGCACCAAAACAGTTTCAAGCAAGACTGTATATTCGGAACATACAAAATAAATTTTATTATCCATTCTCTTCATGTCTACATCTTATTAGAATTGTCAAATAACACACCCAAATTAATTCTAATAATCCTGACAGGTGCAACGATACATGTTCTGTCAAGTCCAGGTGTCAAAATATAAATGAATGTGAAAAGCAATTTAAATCTTTGTTATTGTCGACATAAAAAGGGGAACCGTGGCCTGGGGGCCACAGCGAGAACTAGGCAGGATGTGGCCATGAGCACACACAAACACAGGACTAGGGGGCAATAGAGGAGGGGGGAGGTGTGCAGTCCCTCAGGGCTGGGCCCCAGTGGCTGCAGGGACTTGTGTGGCCAGAGTGCTGGGGGCGGAGATGACGGGTGATCCAGCGATGTTCGCCAGCGGCTGTGCGGAGGTCATTGAGCTGATGCCTGAGACACACAACAAAGGTGGCTTACTCATGTGGGCTCAGGCCGGGGTGGGGACTATTCTCGATCGGGGATAGCACAACCTACCAGCCATCATACTTGAAGAGCTGACTGGTGTTGAGCTGGCCGCCATCCCTCCAGGAGTGGCCCCTCTTCCCTGATCTCGGACGATGGGAACTAGAATGAAGATGGGGTTCATATCACAGGATGCAGGCTAATACACATGCGCCCCGTTTAGGTCAGCTGCCCCAATCAATACAATACAATACAACAACAAAAAGGTGCACTAACAGAAGTATGGATGATCCATGGCCTCTTTGGCTGTCAGCCGGGCTTGATGGTCGTAGCGCAGCAGTTTGTCCAGGAAGTCCAGGGCCTCTGTGCTGACCAAGTGCTGGTTCTCACTGTGCACGAACCTCTCCCACCTTTTACGGGAGTGTCTAAAGAAAGGGAAAGCATGGAAAGGAATGGTAAAAAGTTGCGGACCACCAACTGTTAAGGGTTTTTCATGATGCAGTCCGCACATCGTCCACCAGCCCGTTCATTGTATGTAAAATAAATTATCAGTGGGAATGGGATGCTGAAAACGTTTTTAGAAGGACGGCCTCTTTGTCTTACCTTCCCAAGATGTCGTTGAACCGTGGATCCAATTCAATGTTGTATTTGTCGATGTAGTCGTACAGGTCTTCTGTGCCTAAGACTTTTGCAATTCGCACAAGCTGCAAATTCATGGAACCGTTATTTGATGCCAACCACACTACCGTATTTTCACGACCATAAGGCGCACTTATAAGTCTTACATTTTCTCCAAAATGGACGGGGCTCCTTATGTGTGCACCGAGTTCCAAAATCTGTAAATGTTGTGTGACTTTGATGAGCGCTCCGCTTGACTGACTGGGAGCATTTCCTGCCGACACGCTGCTTATACAGAGGAAAAGCGGACGTGACTGAGGATAGTATGCGGACGTTAAAGGGGGAAGGGTGCGCGGGAAAGAGGACGCTAAATGCACTCCCCCAGTCGGTATATAGTGCATTGTGCAAAACAACACAGGTTTGGCTAAGGATCCCCGAAAATGGCACCTACGAAGAGACACGCTTATGGATTGTGGATGCCTGGGCTAAGGTATCTGCTTTGACTGTTGTCCGAGCTTTCGCGAAAGCCGGCATCATTGCTGAACAGCCCCCTGACAACGAGACTGACTCAAACAATGACGAGAGGGAACCCAGCATGTTTGATGGAGAACTTGCCCAGCTGTTCATTTCGGATACAGAAGATGAGGACTTTGATGGATTTGTGGATGAGGATTGATAAAAAAATAACGTGAGTACATTGTTAAATACTTCAATAAAGTACAACCGAACTCACTGTTTACATGGTTAAATACTTGAATAAAGTACAACCGAACTCAGTTTTGCTTCCGCTGCCTTTTTAAAAACATACGCTAGCAGGTATGTTTTAGCGTGCATGCTACCGTGTGTTTTAAGCTAGCGTATGTTTTACCGTGCCTGCGTCCTATAATACGGTGCGCCTTTTGTGTGTGTTAAATACAGTAATAGACCCCGTAATTGAGACTGCACCTTTTAATACGGTGCGCCTTATGGTCGCGAAAACACGGTATATTAAAAAAACCATTGCAGAACAATGCCGGTCGTCGTCCTACCTGATCGTAGTTGTCGTGACCATGAAAGAAAGGTTCCTTTCTGAAGATCATGCTCGCCAACATGCAGCCCAAACTCCACATGTCAAGACTGTAGTCATACATCTGCGGGAGACAAGAAACTGGTTATGTTTTGCATTTAATCAGTCTTAAAAATAAATAAATAAATAAATACATAAAAAAAAAAAAAAACTCTCACTCAAAAACATGCTATCCTCACCTGGTAATCTACCAGTAGTTCAGGTCCTTTGAAGTACCTGGAGGCCACTCGCACGTTGTATTCCTGGTTTGGGTGGTAGAACTCAGCCAAGCCCCAGTCGATTAGGCGGAGCTGAACATTGACAACAGTACATATTAAATGTTTTCAAAACATGACATTGAATTGAATGTTGTCACTTGAGTGCAGAAAAGTGAGCCGGTACCTTTCTGTGTTCGTGGTCGATCATTACATTGTGTGGCTTGACATCCCTGTGCATAATGCCCATACTATGGCAGTAATCCAGAGCCTAAATAACAGCGACGTAATATGTTCAGATTACACAGACACAAAGTGCTTAAAAACAAACTGATAAATTTTACTTACCTTTAAGATTTCATACATGTAAAACCGTATGTCAAAGTCAGATAGGGTTTGATACAATTGCTGTGAAATAATAAAAAAAAAAAACACATACAGGTCAATTGTAAATGAATTGCTATTTGATGGCTGTTGTGCTCTAGAATGAGATGAAAAGTCAAGTTGAGCCATACCTTGAAGTCTGTATTGTTCACATGTTCAAAAACCAGAGCAGGGGTTCGGGACTACAAAAAAAAAAAAAAAAAAAAAAAAAAAATTGGCCAAGTGAATAGATGCACTTGATCATAGAGCAAATGGACCTCGTTTGACCTCATTTAACTCGGTGTGCGTTTTCATTTTCCTTTTGGCTGCACTTCCTAATAGAAAGATAGTGTAAGAGAACAATATCCAGCGCAGGTTACTGGGAAGTATGGAGACTTGTCTGAAGCGGGGTATGTGCATACTGACAATTGGGCCACAATTTGGGCAATTTCCCTGCCTTGCGATCCAAGTCAGCAAAGGTCAGATTCTCAGATGTCTCTGAAACATGATCCTGAGGTGTGGGGTGTGTTACGAGTGGTATTTCCTCCGCGATCTGCTTAGAAAACAGTTGGGGCCATCAATCATAAATAGTTAACCGGTTCTTAAGATAGTCTTCAAAGAATTAAAAATTGTATTTTTCATTTGTTGGACAATGTCATTTGAGCCGTCACCTTATTGTGGTGGAGGGGTTTGTGTGTCCCAATGATCCTAGGAGCTAAGTTGTCTGGGGCTTCACGCCCCTGGTAGGGTCACCCATGGCAAACAGGTCCGAGGTGAGGGACCAGACAAAGCACGGCTCTAAAAAACCCTATGACCAACAAAATATATGGATCGAGGTTGCCCTTGCCCGCACGTGGGTCACCGGGGGCCCCCTCTGGAGCCAGGCCTGGAGGTGAGGCTCAAAGGCGAGCGCCTGGTGGCCGGGCCTGCAGCCAAGGGGCCCGGCCAGGCACAGCCCGAAAGGGCAACCTGGGTCCCCCTTCCCATGGGCTCACCACCTGTGGGAGGGGCCGTAGGGGTTGGGTGCAGTGTGAGCTGGGCAGTGGCCGAAGGCGGGGACCTTGGCAATCCGATCCCCGGCTACAGAAGCTGACTCTAGGGACGTGGAATGTCACCTCTCTGGCAGGGAAGGAGCCCGAGCTGGTGTGTGAGGTTGAGAAGTTCAGACTAGATATAGTCGGGCTCGCCTCCACACGTGGCTTGGGCTCTGGTGGGAGTGTCGGGCTCTTCACACCGGTGGACGATAGGGTAGCCTCCCTCCGCCTTCGGGTGGGGGGGACGGGTCCTAACTGTTATTGTGCCTATGCACCAAACAGCAGTTCAGAGTACCCACCCTTTTTGGAGTCCTTAGAGGGGGTGCTGAAGAGCGCTCCTACTACATTCTGATGGGGGACTTCAATGCTCAGGTGGGTAATGACAGTGAGACCTGGAAGGGCATGATTGGGAGGAACGCCCCCCCCCGATCAGAACCCGAGCGGTGTACTGTTATTGGAGTTCTGTGATCACCACTGATTGTCCATAACGAACACCATGTTCAAGCATAAGGGTGTCCATGCGTGCATTTGGCACCAGGACACCCTAGGTCGCCGTTCGATGCTGGACTTGGTGGTCGTGTCATCGGACTTACGGCCGCATGTCTTGGAGACTCGGTGAAGAGAGGCGCGGAGCTGTGAACTGATCACCACCTGGTGGTGAGTTGGCTCCGATGGTGGGGGAAGATGCCGGTCCGACGTGCCAGGCCCAAACGTATTGTGAGGGTCTGCTGGGAACGTCTGGCAGAATCCCCTGTCAGAAGGAGTTTCAACCCCCACCTCCGGCATAACTTCACCCATGTCCTGGGGGAGGCGGGGGATATTGAGTCCGAGTGAGCCATGTTCTGCGCCTTTATTGCCGAGGTGGCCGACCGGGGCTGTGGCCATAAGGTAGTTGGTGCCTGTCGTGGCGACAATCCCTGAACCCGTTGGTGAGGGATGCCGTCAAGCTGAAGAAGGAGTCTTATCGGGCCTTTTTGGCCTGTGAGACTCCTGAGGCAGCTGATGGGTACCGGATGGCCAAGCGGAAAGCGGCTTTAGTGGTCGCTGAGGCAAAAACCCGGGCGTGGGAGGAGTTCGGTGAGGCCATGGAGAACGACTTCCGGATGGCTTCGAGGAAATTCTGGTGCACCATCCGGCGTCTCAGGAGGGGGAAGCAGTACACCATCAACACTGTGTATAGTGGAGATGGGGCGCTGCTGACGTCGACTCGGGACGTTTTGAATCGGTGGAGAGAATACTTCGAAGACTTCCTCAATTCCACCGACACGCCTTCCCACGAGGAAGCAGAGTCTGGGGTATCTGAGGCGGGCTCTCTTATCTGGGGTTGAGGTCACCGAGGTGGTTAACAAGCTCCTCGGTGGCAATGCCCCGGAGGTGGATGATATTCGCCTGGAGTTCCTCAAGGCTCTGGGTGTTGTAGGGCTGTCCTGGTTGACACGCCTCTGCAACATTAGGCGGACATCGGGGACAGTGCCTATGGATTGGCAGACTGGGGTGGTGGTCCCCCTTTTTAAGAAGGTGGACCGGAGGGTATGTTCCAACTACAGTGGGGGATCACACTCCTCAGCCTCCCTGGTAAGGTCTATTCAAGGGAGCTGGAGAGGAGGGTCCGTCGGGAAGTCGAATCTCAGATTCAGGAGGAGCAGTGTGGTTTTTGTCCTGGCCGTGGAACAGTGGACCAGCACTGGCAGGGTCCTCGAGGGTGCATGGGAGTTCGCCCAACCAGTCTACATGTGGTTTGTGGACTTGGAGAAGGCGTTCGACCGTGTCCCTCGTGGAGGCCTGAGCGGGGTGCTTCAGGAGTATGGGGTACCGAACCACCTGATACGGGCTGTTCGGTCCCTGTACGACCGGTGTCAGAGTTTGGTACGCATTGCCGTCAGTAAGTCGGACTCGTTTCCGGTGAGGGTTGGACTCTGCCAAGGCTGCCCTTTGTCACAGATTCTGTTCATAACCTTTATGGACAGAATTTCTAGGCACAGCCGAGGTGTAGAGGGGGTCCGGTTTGGTGGCCTCAGTATTCCATCTCTGCTTTTTGCAGATGATGTGGTTCTGTTGGCTTTATCAGGCTGTGATCTCCAACTCTCACTGGAGCGGTTCGCAGCAGTGTGTGAAGCGGCTTGGATAAAAATCAGCACCTCTAAATCTGACACCGTGGTCCTTCGTCGGAAAAGGATGGAGTGCCCTCTCCAGGTCGGGGATGAGATCCTTCCCCAAGTGGAGGAGTTCAAATATCTTGGGTTCTTGTTCACGAGTGAGGGAAGAATGGAACGGGAGATCGACAGGCGGATCGGGGCACCGTCTGCAGTGATGCAGTTTGTATCGGTCTGTTGTAGTGAAGAAGGAGCTAAGCCGAAAGGCGAAGCTCTTGATTTACCAGTCAATCTACGTTCCTATCCTCACCTATGGTCACGAGCTGAAGAACAAGATCCTGGGTACAAGCGGCCGAAAAGAGTTTCCTCCGCAGGGTGTCCGGGCTCTCCCTTAGAGATACGGTGAGAAGCTGCTCCTCCGCATTGAGAGGAGCCAGATGAGGTGGCTCGGGCATCTGTTTAGGATGCCTCCTGGACGCCTCCCTGGTGAGGTGTTCCGGGGACGTCCCACCGGGAGGAGACCCCGGGGACGACCCAGGATACGCTGGAGAGACTACGTCTCTCTGCTTGCCTGGGAACGCCTCGGGATCCCCTCGGAAGCGTTAGAGGAAGTGGCTGGGGAGAGAGAAGCCTCGGCTTCCCTGCTGAGGCTGCTGCCCCCACGACCCGACCTCGGATAAGCGGAAGACAATGGATGGATTGATGTCATATCTTTATTCCTGAATAGTACAAGGAGTAACGATTCGACTGTGATTCGCTAGTCATTCGTAACTGTCAATGCGAACAGTGATTGGGGATTTACCCGCCGAGTACGAACTCTAGTATGCTGCTACGTTAGCTTCATGAACTAGCCAGCATATGCTTATCACTTGTGTTCACGTATGTGAGATAAGCGTGTTATATGCGCGTGTAATAGGGATAGGGTAAGATTTTAACAATACTACTAGTCTTAACAATACTCTAATATCTGTCAAATATATGTGTCGCCAAACAATCTATCTAGAAATCTTTGCGGGTCTGGCTAGCATACCTGTGGAACTGCTGGAAGACGAGGCAGCGACTGATGAACTAGCAGGTCTCGTGGTTAGTTGAAAAATGGTGCATTTCTCCACTAAATAGGACGCGTATTTTGCTCAATGTTTGTTAAGGTTGCGTATGTTTCCCCCATTATATTCGATTGACTGGACTTATGGAAACATGCATTGTCACCATAAACCTTTGAGAAACGTAAATCACACTTCATGATTGTCAATCACTTGGAGCACCTTCTGAAGCCGAGAGATTTGCGCGTGATGAAAATAAATGATCATCATCCTTCTGTCACTCTTTCAGGCATGACAACTCAAACCAAGAATAACCAAACATTCACATTAGTGTAAATGTTGGATTGAGTGTAAACCAATTAGTTATGGCTCGAGAGTGAGACGCAATGATGACGACTGTTGAGCTAAGCTGAATTTAAATGCTGGGATACGGCGTTAGTATAGCACCAGAGCTACCCTAACAGCCCACACATCAAAATAATGTAAACGCTATAGGGTTATATGGCACCATAGACGTTTTTATATAACATTACGAATCATATCGGAGGATGATCGCCCAGCACTGCAAGGGAAGGAGCCAGCCATGCCTCTCACGTGTGGAGCTGATTGTGAAAATACTTCTTAGACAGATACCTTAATTTTATTGTAAGTTAGAAACGAGCTCAGAGAGGTAAAAGGTGCAAAATAACATTTATGTAGCCTAAATAAATGAAAGAGTGGAGCTTATTGATACTATGTCTTTAATAATTTAGCCCTGGGGCCTGTTTAAAACCGGGGCTCGCACACTTTACATTAGTGGTTGATATTGAGATGAACTAGGTACATCAGTGTTTATTACCCCTCTTCATTTGTCATTGAAGTGCTTTTTACCATATTATTATACTGTAACATTTAACTCTTTATAATTGAGAGTTGCCAATGTTAAGATGATTATTAAAACATTGCCTGTCCAGTTTATAAAGGTTTTATGATGCCAAACATTTATACTGTTGAACCAACTATTCCAAATCTCAGTGGGAATTTTTGTTTTGCAAGTTGATCAAATCGGAGGTCGAGAGCATCACAGAACACATTGTGGAGGAACTTGGAGGCCCAAATATATTGTGTTGAGTGCAAACACATACCACGGGATCCTTGACAATATCTAACAGCGAGATGATATTTGGGCCGCCCCGGAGGTTCTCCAGGATCTTTATTTCTCTCTTGATTTTCTTTTTCTTCACCGGCTTTGAAAGTACAGAAGAGAGGAACAATGACGGAACATTTGCGACACATTTTGCTTTAGCGCTAGTCCACATCCTGATGAGTGTCATACCTTTAGTATTTTTACGACCACTTTTTCATTGTTGGTGATGTTTATAGCTTCGAACACTTCGCTATATTTGCCTCGACCGAGTTTTCTGACTAGCTGATAGTCGTCCTGGTTTCTACAAGGCGACAATGTAGAAATGAATAATCAATTGGCAAACGCAACTAAAATGCTTAACAGCGCGTCTTTGCCTTACCCCCACTCAACAACATGGGACTCATAATCCCAGTATTCTCGAGGTCTCTGCGTGTTCACATCGGGGTAAACTCGAGAGCGGCTTGGAACAGGGCCAGACATATTCTACACAGAATCTTCTCGAGATCTCCTTTAAAAAAACAGCAACGAGGTCATGGAAGTGCACATTCCCTCAACAAATACAGTGGAGCAGGGGTGTCAAACTCATTTTTGTCACGGGCCACATTGTAGTTACGGTTTCCCTCAGAGGGCCGCTATGACTGTGAAACCATAAAAATCTTTTAATCGCCTCATCGTATTGCCACACAAAATTTATGAACTAGTTTTGGAATCAGAAATCAAGGGTAAAGGGGTTTTCAACTATTCTTCATGTCTTGTAACAAAAACGCTTTCAATATCTCAACGTTATCATTTATGCTATATGACAATTAGAAATTTTGATGCAGATTTTAGCAAGAATCATGGAAGCACATGATTTGCCTTCGCGGGCCACATAAAATCATGTGGCAGGCCGGTTCTGGCCCCGGGGCCTTGAGTTTGACACCTGTGCAGTAGAGGATCTACTGTACATATTTGGAATATTTTCTCGCTGCGTACAAGATTACACAATACCTGGGAGGTTCCCTCCAGGAAGATGGTGACAGATGAAGGGCAACGAGATTAGTTGAGAGGCCTCTAAAGTTCGAGAGCTACGCTGGCAATCAAATATGAGAAGAAATATTTTAAGTGTGGATAGAACAATTGCAACCAATTTACATACAGTAACACAGAGGGACTTGGACTAGTTACCAAGACAAAGGAAGCTAATGTAGATTTGCTTACCATAAAAATAGAGGCGTCACAGTTAATCAAAAATTCATCGATCAAATTAATCGATAACTATATTGATAATCGATTCATCCTTTAGAGTCACTGTTTAACTTAAAATGGCTAATTCTCTGCTTTCTCAAAAGTATATAATCTGATTTCTTTCCTTCGTGATAGGAAATTTATTATCTTTGCCTTTAATCAAAATCACACATTTGCCAACATCTCTTTTTACTTTGAAAAACAATGATCAATATTTTTCCTTATTTCCTGGCATGGTACGGACCAAACCGGTAACTAAATCATAATCAATTTATGGAAAAAAAGGATCTAATGATCTAGTCTAATCTACTATGAAAATAATTGCTTTTTACAGCCGTAGTATGAATAACCTGTGATTGACATGTACTGTAGTTGAACCTGAAGCAGCCTCACAAGTGCATCTCACATTAGGAGGCCTTCACATTAATCAGTTAATCTAATACATGATAAAGCTAGACAGCCACACAGGGACCGGAATCGGAAGCCGGAAATGAATTAGTGCTTCGCCGCTAGTCCGCTACGTCACCTGAGAAAACATATGTACATTAATATAATAACTATTTATAATTTAAGATAACCTTTATTAGTACCACATAGGGGGAATTTGCACCCTATCAGCAGCAACAGTGGATACACGAAATACAAAAATAGCATGCAAGAGAAGACATTTGTCTGTAAATGTGCCCACCATTACGGTGATGCCAAAAATACATTAAAACAAAAAAAATATATCGTAGTCATAATTTAATAATAATGACAATGATAGAGTAATGATTATTTTGTGGTAAATTCAGACAAATTGTTCTGGAAGTGAATTTCTACAGGTTGGGAGCTTTGCAGTCATAGCGAAAAATACAATTTTAATAATAATAGGCCTAGTAATTTCGTCCAGTGTTTCGGGTTTCGCTTTTCGGCCTTGGGTTCCTCATTTTTAGTTTTGTTCAGTAATTTTCTTTTCGGTGCATCGCTACCAGCCAAGTTGCCGCTACATTTCGGCAGTTTGACACATCGGCGAATCATCATGCGGATCACAGGAAGAAAGGTCTTTGATCACAATTATCTGTCACTGGGTTAATTGAACTTTTAATATATCAAAAGCACTAGTGGTATCAGTACTAGGTATCGGTGAGTACTCAAGAGTGAATGTGAATAGTCGTACTGGCATTGGTCTGAAAAAAAAAAGTGGTATCGCACATCCATACTAAAAATATTCAATAGTGACAGCCCCTATAAAATTGTAATTGCTTTAAAAGGCAATAAATTATTACACAACCAAATAGAGGCATGAGAACGTCAATTCACCTGAATGTTAAATGGGGGCATCCAACCAGTTTAATCGGGACGTACAGGGTTCAATACAGTCATCACTGGGGACAACAACCAGGCAATATCTCCTGTAAGGGGAAAAACAAAAGTAGGTTGATTACAATCAATCCTGTCAATGAGGCTAACGCACGCCAACCATTATGGCTCATACGACTAAGTATCTTTGATGTAACAAAAGGTGTCAAAGACCTGCGTGGGGATGTGGCCAATAATTTGGTCGCTTCACGCTTTAACGACCCCGGCGAAAGCCCAATGGTCAACGGCCTGCACAAGTGCAATGCAGCTCCGGAGCTAACGTTAGCCGAGCAGGGCAAGCCGGCTAGCTGGCCGGGCTGCTAAAAAGTTAGCATTAGCTCGTCAAGTGGAGAAGGAAAAGCCGGCTGGAAGTCACATTTTACAGGACGAGCCACCGCCACAAGGACGCGAGCCCACGACAAATTCCATTTTCGCCACCGGGAGGGGCGAACCGCCGATGTGTATGATTATCGTTTATGTTTAGCCGAGCCACAAGCTTCATAAAAATGTATTTCCTAGAGCTAAAAAAGTGCTAAGCTAACAGGCTCATGGGGGACTTGAATAGCCTGCTTGAATGGCGAGGCGACTGGCTGACAACGCCTTAAAAACGCACCCCGCAAAGACGAATGTGGCCGCAGAGAGGTGGCGAGACTGCGCTACGTGCTCCCCGTCGCCCCTCGAATGGAGAACGGTCAACGGTGGTCACAAACGGACGACGATTCGTGTTCGAATACGATTACCTCTCAGCGTTGCTGGGACGTCAATATGGCGATGCTTGGGATCAGGAGCTTAGCTCGGGCGCCGTTTGCGCCAGGGGGCGCTCTCCCTTTTCTTTTTCCCATGACTTTTTTGGGGCTGGATCAGCCAACAACAGGTCGCGTTGAAGGTGCACATCATAATTCCTCTTCCCTCGGCTGCATTATTAGACTTTTCTACAGTGAGTAACACACAATTACATTAAAAACAGTATTTCCTAGCCTTCTATCGAAGCTAAGGCACCCATGTTGCATTAAAAAAAGAATCTCACAGCACAAGACCAATAAAGGTCACAAAAAGTATGAATAATGATGATTTCATGTCATTGTGGTTTGAAATGTGGGCCTGTTTAGTCACAGGAAGCCATGACCTATTCGGTTTTAAAAATGGCAACGTGGATATACACTTTTGTTGCACCTTTTGCCATTTAATGGAAGAGCATTTAATTGTGCCTGTCACGATACGTCGCCGGCATAGATCGAGGAACAACGCTATATTTGTAATAAATAAATAATCATTTCCAGACAAATTAAATGAACTTGGATAATTTACCACAGCACCTCTGATGATCTCCCTAGGGCACCTTGGTTGGAAATCACTGCATTAAACCATTGCAAATGCTCACATATTGTCACTGAATGTCGGCAGTGGCAAAAGTGCTCACACTCTGGACTTAAGTCGCAGTGAACATACTTAAAAAAAAAAGACTGGTAAAAGTACAAGTACTGCTTAAAATCCTTAAGTATAGGAAACAAAGTGCAGACTGAAATGTACTTAAGTACAAAAGTAAAAATGACTTTTTACTGCCAATTACATACACAATCAGAGATGGCAAAAGTACTCACCCTCCGTAAAAGTACAGTTAAGAAAGTAAAGAAAAGAGAAGTCGTGATTCAACTCCCATTTGTTGAAATAAAAGAAAAAAGAACAAACTGTGAAAACAAAAATATATTTTACAATCAATTATTTACAAAATTCATGTTGACAAATTGAAAAGAAAAAACCTTCTGCACCCAAAACTGTTTCCCTTTTTTATTATCTTATATAGATGGGGGGGAATCCATAACATGGCCATTCTGTATTGTAAACTGTCTAACAAAAATGCTAAATTAGCTAATAATGTGAACTGAAAAATGCACCTTATTATGTATTTCCCACAAATCATTCCTGGAGCCGACAATATCAAACAATTCTTTTAAATAAGCCCATGGATGGGGATTATCTTGCTTCTTCGAATCTGTTCATTTTTGTTACGTCTCCCTTGTTCACGTTCCTCCGATTTTCCACTGTCTCTGTTTTTCCTGCCTTGAAAGTCCCGACTAGCTCAATTAAGCAATCAAGATCTCAACCCCCATGTACTATACTTTTCTCTATTTAATTATTCTTTACGTTGTGTCGTCCATCCATGCAGGTTGAAAAAAGTAACGAGCCTGTTTTGACAAAGTAAGAAGTAGAACGTATCGATATATTTGTTTTCAAATTTAGGGGTAAAAGTAAAAAGTTGACCGCAAAACATTCAAGTAAAGTACGGCGATACCTGAAAAATCGAGTTAAGTACAATAAAAACGTATTTGTACTTTGCCACTTGCCACCACTGGTGAATGTCCATTAAGATACTTGTGAAGAAGACCTTTGTTTTGTCAGCGGTCACATCTGTTTACAATAGTGATAGTGTAGCTGTAACAAGGAACAATATGCGAGCGGTCGAGTATCTATTTTGTTGAAAGGTTACATTGGTGGGGGGAAAAAACTAAACAAAAAACAGCCGCAGGCATTTCCCCCCGAGATAATGAACCCCATCCGACCACTCGAGACAAGACATTATTTTGAAACTGTGAATGGAGCTTTGTCAACTTTGCGGGCTCTTCTTTGCGCAGTCAAGCCGTGCACCGTCAAACAAAGACAATGATCTTTCATTCAAAGACAAAGGCCTGCTGGAGGAGAACAAATCAATAAAAAGCCTCAGTTGCAATCCTGACTCTTTAACGGTGGCTGCCAGACACCGACGTCAACAATGAGGCTGTGAGTTTTGATATTTCAAATTTTATTTCCATCAGGACATTGTGCTGAACTTTGAACTCTTACCGTTTTTCAGTGTAATATGTTGGCTGATGCTCCTTCCGCTTGTGACAGCAGCTCCAATCAGAGGTGAGACAATATTTTGGATTCAAGAAAGATCTAATAATTTTCTTGCAGATAACTGCTTTTATTTTTTATTTGTAGCTCGAAGAGAAAATGTTCTAAGCTTTCTGAAAGGTGAGATATATTCAACCCAGGATTTGTCACGACCTACATAACATTTTCTTTTTATTCCCTTGCTTTATTTGATTACAATTGATGTTATCCATGGTGTCCCCTCAAAATGTACATCAATTCATCATCAACTAACAAGTCAAATATTCTGTGTAAAAACTAAGTAAGTTTAAAGCAGACCTATTGTGCATTTTTATTTCACATTTTAAAACAGATCCCAGCTGTCTTTAGAACATGCCTGTCACATACTTTTCATCATCTTGGACCGGAGTGTGTCGTGTCACAGGCATATTTAACATTTGTGAAGCTTTATAAAATTTGTATCCATTTGAATACGTTGTATTGATTTTGATAAATAAAGACTTTTATTTATTCATTAAAAAAAAAAAAAAAATGATGTCCATTTCCGGGGACACCCTGTATTACTGTGAACCCCTTGACCATAATTAACACAAAACTTCAATGGTTCATCGCTGTTGTTGTAGAGGCCCTCGGCACCACCGCGGGAAAGACCATATCTGCAATTATGACAGGTCTCTGACTCCAACACTTAATCCACATATACACTCAAATAATAGTCAGTTACAAGTGATAGTAAGGCCAAAAGAATGTACTGTATGTATTAAGATTTGTCTCACACAGATCGAGTGGAAGCAAAATCAGAACACAATTTTTCACGCTTTTGCTTGTTTGTCAAACACTTTAGATATGATGTGACATGAATTTTAAAATTATGGGTAAATAATTTGTTTTCTGTTGTAGCACACAAAAATCCTCCCAGCGAACCAAAGAAAGAACATGATTCACAAGGTAGTTAACAAAATATGTTTCTACTGCTTACAGATGAATATTAAGAGAATACAAATGTAAGTATAATTGGCTCAGTTAATCCATTCATTGTTTTTAATATTCTTTCACAGATCTTTCAGAGGATCAGTCTTTTGAGAGTGCCAATCAAGACACACTTGCAGGTATGTGCTAACATTTTTTTAATACATGAAAATGATGTCATATATGGACTTCAGATCAAATTACTAATAATAATCCTAATATTGCGGAACCTGATGCAAACCTTGGAGGGGAAAGAAAAGGTAGATTTTTAAAAATAAGCCGATAGTTATACAGCGTATACGATGCTTTATAATTTCACTTATTTAAGTAAAAAAACATGGGAATAAATAGGAATTTATGGGAAGTAAAAGCGGAATTGTAATGGGTAATTTGCAAAACTGCCGGTTAATCTTTAACGAGGAACTTCAATTAACAATATTGCAATAATTGCAATTAATAGATAACTGAACATTTTGTCGATGCTTTCAAAGACCTTGACAGCGATGAGATGCCTCAAACAAAGGAGAACGCTAAAGCTCCGCCTCGCAGGCAAACGGGAGCAGTGCGTACGAGCAGCAGACGAGCTCAAGATCAACAAAGTGGAGAACACGCTGATCTTCACAGTGAGACGGACATTACTGACGGTGTCAACATGTCAAGCATAGCGTCCGTCCAAGGCAGCAGTCTCCAGAGGAAAGCATCTGCTGAAGGGTTGCGCTCGTTGGCCCCGAGCAGAGAAACGGTGGACCAGGCCAGTTTGGAGACGAGACCTGCTGCGGTCGTCGGAGAAACGGACGATGATGGTGAGTTTAAAAGTCACAGAAAACAACAGAAGAGCGCTCGCAGTGATCAAAATTCTGAGCACTTCATCGCAATATTCCCCCAGAAACGAAAGAATTGATGACCTCTGAATCACATTCATTTGGTAAGTCAACATCGTAACTCCTGCTATGACTGTATTTTGAAAATAATGCATGTTCTGTATATTTTAGCGATACCAGCAAGACTACAGCTTCCTGATGGGAACATTCCTCTGTCTTCATCATCTAACTCTGTGCGCTAGCTGGATTAGGAGACATATTTTGAATTCAACCTCTTGGCCTTTTATTTGTGGACATGTGTACAAGCTGCTTGTCATTCAGCTATTATGAATTCAATGTTGACCGTAGTTGGTCCCACTTTTGATGACTCAGTCGCTCCCGTCTGTTGACTCAGAATCGCAGTCAGCTGACCGGCTGATTCCCAATGTTATCCAAATTTACATTTGTATTCCTTTTTAGCTTCACCATGAGAAGGGAAAATATTTTAAATGAATTTGGAACCAATAATTCTTTTTGTTTTTTAGTCTAACTTTACGGTGCTATAGCACAAAGATAATATACTGAAAATACGTGAGAAAAGATGACAAACGGACAAAATTGACAACATTTATCCATTCATTTTCTATATTAATCTTTTCAGGGCCAGGATTGCGGAGAGTTGGCATCTATCCCAGCTGACTTTGGACAAAAGACGGACTACACCCTGGGCTGCTTGCCAATCAGTCGCATGGCACATAGAGAGACACACAACCCCATCACACTCACATCTACACCATCACTGAGTGGGAACTAAAATGCAAGCGGGTGTGTGAACCAAAATGGATGACTTTTGTTACCTTTTTTTTTTCTTCTTAAAAATAGAAATTGGGTTTTAGTGAAGCTTTTTCTTCTTCTTATCTTGTGTTACAGTAGTCTTTAAAAATGGTGCAAATTTGGTTATAGTACAAAGAATACAGGAAGACAGAAGAAGATGACAAGAGGTCTGGACAAAATTTACTTTGGATTCCTTTTTGTTTTACCTTAATGCATTTCTATGTTTAAGAATACCTGTTAATTTTGTTATGGTTGGTATGGTATGTGTTAAGCTATGACACAAAGGTTATATTCAAAACAGCGGGCCAAGAGAATGATTATGATTTTCTTTAGCCTTCATAATTTTTTTCATGTTTCCAATAATCTTGAAAATAAAAGCATAAGGGACGAAATGGTGCAAGCTTTGCATTCTTTTCATTCAGTGTCTCTCTTTAGTTACTTAGTTATACATGTACCCAATATGTAATTAATGAACTTTAATTGTACCTAGTATCTAGGACACGAAAAATAGCAGTACATACTACAGTGGAACAAGGCATAAAGTTAATGTTACATGGAATTGAAAAAAAACCTTACGTTTTATTTCCTGAGGTGTTGAAGTTCACTATACACATCTGACTGGATTCCATGTAACTCCTACAAAACAAGAGCACATTTATATGCCATCAGTTTCTTTACTTTTATTTTTAATGAGGATTGTCAAAGAAAATGAAATTACACCTAACCTGATAGGGAGATTCTGTTATTTCTTCTGGTTCTCGTACATGTATTTTTGCTGTTAATTGAAAATGAAAATGTGAAATTACTGATTGATAGCTCAACAACAAAAACAAATCGACATTTATTCTCATAAACGTAATGCTCACCAGCTTGCTCTGTCCTTTTCTTGTGGACGGTCAGCAAGTAGAAGAGAGAAACAGCGATGAAGACAGTCAACAGGAGGTCAGAGGCAATAATGCCTATGACGGACTGCATACTGATGAGATAACAAGATCCACATTCTGCCAGAGACATGAATACATAACCGAAAGATAAAGCAAAACATTACTAGGACAAAAAGAAATAACAATGTACCTTGTTGTCCTGCAGATCCTGCAAGATATGTTCAGAATCAGGGCATCGTACAAATACTGTACAGTACAGTGGATGTAGCGTACAACTCACCAAATAGTGACCCAGCAATACAAAATGTGTCTTCCATGCTGAATTGAGTCTCATCCATAAAGGAGAGGTTGTCAATCAGCAGGGATGTTCCAATTGGAAAAGTAGGAGGCAGACCTCCAGTGTGTAGAAGTGCGGCTTACATGTGGACATGTGATTGTGTTTGCAGGAGGAAACATTAAGAGGAGTCACCATTTGCGTTTCCTCATTTATTGCAGGAACAACATAACATTTCTTTTTTTTCCCATTAGTATAGAGTAGCTAGAAAATGATGATGGATATTATTTGTTGTAATAATGGACAGACAGATACTAGACCTTTCTGTCTATATCTATATATCTATCTATCTATCTATCTATCTATCTATCTATCTATCTATCTATCTATCTATCTATCTATCTATCTATATCTATATATATATAGATATATATAGATATATATACTCTACTGGACTGTACTGTTTTACATATTTTGAGAATAAAGTAAGAATAATACAAGAAAAAAAGGCCAAAATATTGTGAGAATAAAATTATAATATCACAACAAAAAGTTGTAATTCTAAAGTAACACTAAAGTCATAATATTGTGAGAAAAAAAGGTACATTTACAAGAATAAAGTAAAAACATGCAAAAAAAAAGTAGAATTATGAGAATGAAGGCAGAATATGAGATAAATTGTAATTTTTAAAGACTAAAGTCACATTATGAAACAAATGTTGAAATATAAGAATAAAATCATATTATTAGAATGAATTAAAATATATATATATGATTGTAATATTCCAAAAACTCTCATCATGTTATGAGAAACACCATGCAATTTCATTAGAATAAAGTTAAAACATTATGGAAAAAAGATTCCCTCGTTCAAGTTGTTTAGTCCTCAGATTGATATTGATCAATCTGAGGACTAAACAACTTGAACGAGGGAATGAATAATATTTTTAAAAAAATACATTAAAAAAATATGACTCTATTCTCATGATGGATTTGAGTGTCATTACAACTTAATTCTTACAACTTTATTAAGATTTTACAAACAACAAATTTTTTTTTTCTTTTCAGAGTGAGTCAAAGATCCATAAGTCAGTGACATCCAAACATGATGCTTGAATGTAACAGTATTATTTTTTTTCTTGATTTGAGGATAAAAGTTAAAAAAAAAAAAAAAGTTAAATTTTTTTTAGTTTTTTTTTTTTTTTTTAGTTAAAACCCATGAATATGTGTGGAAATAAATCACAAGTCTTCCTGACACAGTCAGGTCTTTCTGGAGGCGCGGACATTCATATACGTGCTGTGGTTGTCTGTGAAGAGATGTCGCACAGAGGGGAAAAAGTTAATGAATCATCTTTACCAGAACACACTCACGCAGGCACTCACACGTATCACACAACTGCTGCCTTACTCTTTTCTTCGCACTTGTGATTTTTGCGCCATTGAATGCTGCCGCATTGGTAGGCGATGTTGATGAGGATGAGGGTCAGCAGCAAATCTGCACAGACAACGCCTGCCAGCACGCCAGGCTCGATCTTGTAGCATGGCACGGGGCTCTCTGGCGAGTAGACGACACACAACGCGTTGTGATGAGTGGGCGCAACAGAGAAGGCTGGAAAAATTGAATCAAGCCTGATTGCTCATCAGAGAGATGTTCATCTAACATTGTGTTTATTATTGTGGGTGAAGTTTGCAGGGAATTATTTTTTTGCGAGAGGACAAATGACCACAAACACATTTTATTGTGATGAAATGTTACTACTATGTTGTAAGTTGACAGCGTTTTACTCCCCGATAAAAATGGACCCCAGAAACATTTTGTGTCGTGGCCAGTGGTGGATATGGTACGCAATTCCAAATGTTATACCATTAAAAGTCAAAGTAGCTGGCCCTGACAACTCACCACTGGATATACTTAAGGCGTGTGTGCAAGATACGTACAGTAAAGTGCATGCAATTCATTTATCTTGTGAGCACAAGTTATAACCATAAGTTCATAAGTTTTCCATAAATTTTTGTAGGCCACTGTGAAATTTGTTTTAGTATCTAACGGGAAAAAACAAACAAACAAAACAAAACACTTATTTAAATTGCAGATCCTCAAAAACTGTACTTTCAGTAAGTACAGTACTTCAGTAAATGTACTTCCCTTACTGTGCATCACTGGTCCTGAGCATACGTTTGGGAAACCCTGCATGAGACTTTGCGGGTTTTTGCACGTTCAAATGACCTGCTGAACATTGTGTGCTTCTTCGCATCGACTTACCTGAACGTGCCACAGTCAGGTCTGAAAGAGAGAGGGGGGTGGGGGTGGGGGGGGGGGGGGGAAAGAAGAAAAGAAAATGATGTCACATTCATAACATCTTGGAGCAGTTTGCCGTTTGATAGTTCACGAGTTTCGTATTGAAAATATTTTGTGGTTTTCTCTTCCTGCAAATGAGAAGCCAGACAACATGTCACAAAGAAAGTGGGCCCACTTACTGCACAGTGCACAGATGAACAGGGCAAATGCTTTGCTAGACGACATCGTCGATGCGCTTGACTGTGGGCTTGCTGGAGGGCAAAATAAAGAATAAGACAGACAGACAGATAGATAGATAGATAGATAGATAGATAGATAGATAGATAGATAGATAGATAGATAGATAGATAGATAGATAGATAGATAGATAGATAGATAGATAGATAGATAGATAGATAGATAGACATAAATGCGCTTACTTTTGGTAATGTGCCATCCACGAAGATGATGAAGTTGAAGTGACTGGAACTGCGGCTCTAGTTATTAGTTTCTTTCGCCTTCTTTTTTTTTCTTCTTTTTTCTACCCCGCCCTCTTTGGCGGCACAACGCACTTCCTGTTTGTTTCAATATTGTTTGTTTCTCCTAAGAGCGGCGGGCGCTGCAATTGTGTATTGCTTCTACAGTCAGTGCGCCGCTTCTCTGTGTGCCAGAGGTAGCATATATTCACACTCTCTACTTAAGTAGAAATACAGATACTTAAATTAAAACAAATGAAAATACATACTTTAGTAAACATACATGCTAATTCAACTACTTTAATTGATTAGGTAAAGGTGGAAAGATACATATTTGGAAATATACTACAAAAAGGTAAAAGGGTTTACTGTCTCTAGTAAACAAATTGCTGAAGCAAACAATACCAATCTAAAATAAAATAATCTAAGACTAAAGCAAAATCAAAGATAAGAACAATAAAAAGACAAAAACATTACACTTTAAACATTAAATCATTGATTTTCAAAAAAATGGATATTGAGGGGGCTTGTCTGCTGTGCAAAGGGAGGTCATTCCATAGTTTGGGACCACCGACAGAAAATGCGCTAATCCCCTTCGACTTTGCTGGTCCTCTGACCTGAGAGTAGAGATGGAGCACAAGACCATTCAAAGACTTAAAAGCAAACAAACAAACAAACATCTTCAAATGAACTCTTAAGTGCTTTGGCATGTTAACATGTTTCTATTCAAGATTTAGTTGAGTACAATTTTCATTGAACTTTTTATGTGCAATGCATTTTAATTGAACCATTATTTAAGTGCAGGGTTGTTGCTTTTTTTCCCCGTCCAATTTTTCCAATGAGCAGCACTAATGTTCAAACCGTGCATAATGTTACAGTGATTTACAATAATAAATATAGATTTTAGGAATAAAACCTGTTTTTTTCCCCATTAGATCTAAATATATATATATATATATATATATAAACATATATATAAACGCTATATATATATATATATATATATATATATATATATATATATAAACACTTAGGCCTACTACGCAACTGTATTTTAATGTTGTCACGATGGTGGTACTTGAAGTTTGAGAACCAGTAATGTAAAGCAATTCAGAGCACTACCACTAGTGGCCACAAGGTGCTGTAACCGAGCCACTAAGACGTTGCAGCCCACAGCGTCAAACGCTGCACATTGGGGACACACACACAATCCTCATCCTCAATTTGCCACAAGGATGCCATTTAAAACGCAAAAATAAACCTGACTCTGCTGTGTGGAGTTTTAAAACGACAGCTTTTTTATTTTATTTTTTTTCAACCTGTCAATATACACACCCATTTTGATTGATGACTTGGCACAGCAGAAAAAAACCAAAAACATTTCTCCCACTTGTATTATCTTACGCAGTGCTCATACTGAGAAGAAGAAAAAAACAGCATACATGTGGCATGTTGTTGTTTAACAACTTTCTATAGCCTTGGCGTGACTTTTGTTTTTTCAGGTTAGACAGAATTTTTGAACACCGGAAGCCTGTTTTTTTTAAATTTATTTTTTATTTATTTAGGTTGGCACAGGACATAACACAATCTAGGAACTCTCTTGTAAAATAAGGCCAATGATGATGGGGAATATCTCGCTTCTCCAAATCAGTTGTGTCATTTTCGTTAATGTTCCCTGGTTCACGGTCCTGCGTGTCGCGGCTGTTCTTGTTTTTTTTGGTTTTTGTTATTTTTGTTATTTTTCCAATCAGTCAATCAAGATCTCAACTGCAGTTGATCTCACCTCTTTTTATTCGCATCTTTTTTTTTTAAAGTAACAATGTTTTGTATTTGTATTTTGTAGTAAAAAGTACAGATATCTCTTTGTTTTTTGTTTTTTTTTAAATATAGGAAGTAAAAGTAAAAGTCATCAGAAAAAATAATGAAGTACAGATACCAGAACAATCTACTTATGTATCTTCCCATTGCTGTGTTCATGCGATGAAACTTGTTGTTTTCATGGTCACAATGTGAATAAGTACATTATAAGGGAAATTGTAAAAGAGTTTATTCAAATGGGAAAATGTGTGAAACAAGTAGAACAGCAACATGAAATCATTTTAGGACTATCATGTTTTCTTAAGACTCAATCGGCCAGTTGTGCTAATGTGAGTGTGAATTATTATTATTATTATTATGATTGTTTTTTTTTTTTTTTGTCTATGTGCCGAGCGATTGCCTGCCTACCGGTCCAGGGCGTACGCTGCCCTTGGCCCAAAAAAGTCAGCTCTGATACAGAGACAGCTCAGTAGCAACCCTAATGAAGATAAGTGCTATGGGAAATGGATGGATCAAATTCAGCTCAAGCTTTAGATCACAGTTTATTTTTAAAGGATTTAAGTGCAATCTTTCTATCCAGCGCCCATTTTTTTTTATGTCTTCTTCTTCTTTTTTCTTGTTCTTCTTCTACCATGAATATTATTAGACAATAATTAGCTTAAATCAAATATACAGGAGAGGAGTTTACTCTCTGCGTATTAATACAGGGTGTGCAAAATAATAACATTGACATGATTTAAATGTGAATGCTGTGCCTTGTCAAGGGTGAAAGTTCAAACATGATGATGAGGATGATGATTGCATAGTTAATTACAGCCCTCTTATTTCAGAATGTTCTGTGTGTTTCAAGGAACGGCGAGAGTGTGAAGTGTACACACACACACACAGAGACACACACACGCTCGATGACACACGCGCACACATGTGTGTGGGCGGCGTGTTCAGTGTGTACAAGCAGCGGTGAGGAGTCAACAAGAAGGCAGACAGACTTGAGACACGCACACATCACACATCTGCGCGCCGCTCTTGGCCGTTGTTCCATTTCGAATCGAACACCAAGCAAGACTTCCGAGACATGCACTTTGATAAAGGTGAGTACATTTGAATCCCTCTTTTTTCCCCCCATTCGTGTTCTTCACTGAAAGTTTATGGAACGTCTTTCCTTTTCCTATTTCTTTGTGTTTGCATTTTCCTTGAATTTATCTTAAGTATGTTTCAATCATATACAGCTATTCCATTCGTAGTAGTTTATTGAGTATGTACTGTATGTCTTTGAGTGAGCAGGAACAAATCTTCCTTGTCTCTTTTTTTTTCTTTTGTCTCATGCATTCTCTGATGCTGCATGACCGCAAAAATGAGGAAACGGGGCAGAGTGCCGCTCGTTTCTTTCATTCTTTGCGTGAAGAGAGAGCCCAGAAGAGAAAGGTCGCTGGAATCCCCGTCTCCCACGCGCATGATTCAGTGTCCAGGGCTTTCCGAGGCCCGTATTTGAATACAGCAAAGGGTAGCCCAGGGCACTCCAGGCAGGGGCCATCAGTGCAAAGCCAAATAAAAGATCATACTGTTAAGTCCCGCGGTGTGGAAAAACAGATTGGGACACTTGCTCATTACAACTAGTGGACAGCACTGCTGTCCAAAACATTGGTGGCCGTTGGCTGAGGCGGCTCGCGGATCAACAAGTTCATCGTTTTGTAGCTCTTTGCGCATCCTTACAACAATGAGGGAACACATAGAAAATAAGACTCACGTGTTTTTAGACCATTTTGACTTGTTTCAAGCTCATTTTTACTGGAAATTTGTAGGGGGAAAAAATTGCCAGTGGAGTAAATAAAAAAAATGTAAAAAAGTGAATTAAAATTAGCTTGAAATAAGTGAACATTGTCTAAAAACAAGTGTCTTTCGAGGCGATGAGTCTTAAGAATAAGACCTATTCTTGGTATGATGTTGCGTTTTTAGTGCAGCAAACATGCACGCAAGTATGCCCATGCACTTTGCTGTGTGCGCTGAGAACAGAAAACGAATCGTACAAAATGTCTTGCTAAAATGAGGACTTAAGATTCAAAGTTCGTTCAAAACTATGGCATCCGCCACATCTAGTTTTTCTAAGCTGCACCAAACCGCAACTTCTTGAAACTTTTTTTGTATTTCGTGTCATGTGACCAAAGTTGATATTTCTATGTAAAGATCAAATGTCTCAGACTGAGTTATGTATTCTGATAAAGTGACCTTTTGGGGGGGGGGGGGTGCACATTCCACAACTCCACAAGAACCTGTTGTTGTAGATTTTTTGTCATTTTTAAAAGAAAAGAGCAAGGTCGCCGTTCATACAGTTGTGTCGGTTACATACACTCGTGGACATGAAAATCATATGATCATATTATCATTTTATTTGAACCGCTCTTACCACATACATCTTCAATCATTTTTGAAGAATTGAATTTCTATAGGATTTTCTTGAATCTACACATACAGGGCAAAATACTGTATATACATACTGTAAATGCACTTAATTATTTTGAATAAGTGGTGCTGAAGTATATATGTCTTTCAACGTGAACCTCTCACTTTTTTTCCCACGATCACGACGTTTAAACAATTGCACGCAAAGTACAAGCCAATTGGAGGTGTCACCACTTTGCCAAGGCACGGAAGAAGATCCCAACTGTCCAGCTCGGGTTGAAAATAAATTGGTCAGGGTGTTCAGGAACAACCCAGGAAGGATTGAATAGGCAAATGAAGAAGGAGGACTACTTTTAAAGTCTTTAACTTCACCTCAAATCAGCAGCTAGATGGCTGAAAGTTGGACACGCTTGAGTCTTCTAACAGGACAATCATCCCAAACACACAACAAAATGTTTTTTAATTATTATTTTTTTTTTTTATAGAATGGATGAAGCACAACATGAAGCTTCTGGAATGTCATTCCCAAAGCCCCAACGTCAATCTTATTATGTGCAATATACTTAAAAACTGGGTCTTTGCCACGAAACCAAACAATTTAAATGAACTCTACCAATCCTACCTGATGGTTAAAAAACAACAAAACAAACCAAAAAAAACAACATCTGGTCAAGGTGAAACTTATTTAGGGACGTTTAACAAATGTTAGATTGGGTGTATATATTTAAGCATGTATAACAAAGCATAATATTTAATTATTGTTTGGATGAGCGAAAATCCAAAATAAATGAAATCTCACAATTCTTGTTTTTAAACCTCATAGACAATGTATGTTACATATTCATTCAAACCTGGAAGAGGAATTCTTCAAATAAACAACTTCAATTCCTCCAACGAACAATGCGACGATTGCTCATGTAAACATTTGACCGCGACAGAAAGTGCAGTCGAAGGCAACCAAGCGAACGTGCCGCTGTGACGTGTGCGCGTGTGTCACATTGATTTACAGGAAGATGTGGTTTGGGTTTCTGTGAGTGACAAAGCCACACAGGAAGATGTCATAGAAAAGAAGTAGGCAATCCCATTGTCAAGGTTTTTTTCTGAGACCTAATGTGTCTTCCTAACGGAGTCGGTGTGTCACCTCACAGGGTGGAAACATCATTCTTTTTTTTGTTTTTTTGTCCTGTGGTGTGTGACTTTTCCCTATTGTTCTCATTTACCTGTCAAAGGAAATATCAACCAGACACACTTTTATATATATATATATATATATATATATATATATATATATATATATATATATATATATATATATACAAAAGCATACAAAAGCAGTGGTGGATAGTAGTACGAGTGGAGGTTTATTTAGCTATCTGGGACAAGGGTCGGCAAACTTAGATGCTCGGAAAGGCATTTCGACCGTCACCCACTTAAAACAAAAGAAGCAAATTCAACATGTTAATTTTTGGTTGCCATACAGCGCCAAAGGAGAAGCCGTGCTGCACTCTGCCCACAGTGAAGAAGCTTTTGGAACAGAAGAGGAAGCGAGAGACATCATCAGGGTTGACCCCCTACGCCGCAAACACAACTGCTCCCGCCGGTCACAACATGCTTACTGTAAGAAAACATCTTGCATCTAACATCTAACTCGATCATTCACAGTACAATATTGTGCGTGACATCACTTTTTTTTTCTTTCTGTACTTCCTCTCGCAGCAGCTGCCGGTGTCAGAACAACTGACCTGCTCAGGTAAGACTTTGACAATTCCTGGCACCACAGCAGGAAATATGCACACCAGTCTATATATAGCATCAAAAAATACAATCGAATGATCAAACCAGCAAATCCATCAACAACAATGTCCATGGAGTCAGCAGCATACCAGAGATTTGGTGTCGGCATGCAAGAAGACACAAATTGCCAAATGTTTCTCTTATTCAGGTGCATCAAGCAGCTACGCAGACATGACAGCTGTGAGCTCCGAGCACTGGGCCGCAATACAGGAGTCCGCTCTCTCTTACGACCCCAACCAACCTGGGCCGAGCTTCCCTGCGGGCTACGACGTCCCTATGGACTCAGATTTCAGCTCCCAGCAGCATCTTCAGGGATTTGCGTCTCAATCTTATGTGAGGAAAAAGTCTTCCGAAGCAATAGTCTGTCGATGAAAGCATTTGCATCCCCGATTTCCAGTCGAACTTGAGCCGGTGTTCTTTTGCGCAGGGGTGCCAGATGGCAGCCGCAGACCAGAGCACGGCTTCGACTTGGCCCCCTCTGGACCCAAGTCAGGCCCCTCAAGCTACTTTCGGGTCGTGGTTGGACACCGGCACGCTGGAGAAGGCCAGGATCATGCTGAGAGACATGGACTACGGAAGGATCATTGGCCAGGATGAGGACGGAGACACGTGAGTGCTCATCAGTGTGCTTGTGTGTCTTGGGATTTTTTGTTATTCTCAAGCGGGGGTGGGAAGAAACAAAGTACAAATACTTTGTTACTGTTTTTTTCTTCTCCTTAATTTGTCAAAATATGTTTGTTAACAGTGCTCCGATAGCTCTGATGCTCTGATTGAACTAAATATTGTCCAACCCTGGCCGTAAGGCGTGGGACAAAATATTGACAGAATAGAATTAGAAAGCCTTTAAGTATACTGTAAGTGATAAGGGGTGCTTCACTTGTTCTCTACAATATAATGAATGAAGAAAAAAAGAGGAATACAATGGATCCTCTCATTCTCATGGTTTGGGACGCACAGATTCACTGATTCGCAGATTGAAAAAAAAGAACATATATATTTTTTTCAATTTTACATAAAACATTTTTTTTTTCTTTTCTTTTTTTTCTTTTTTTGGAACACTGACAATGCTTATGGGCGGTTTATCACTCCTTATTCAAGAAAATAAATCAATAAATAAATACAATTATACAATTATAATGAGCATCAATTACAGTCTCTCTGATTTTTACTCTTCGACCCGGCCCTTACAGTCCCGCGAATGCCAGGGCTCCACTGTACATCAAATATAGATATAATAAAAAAGGGTCATAACAGAAACAGACCGGCTGTTTTAACTGTTGTTAACTATTGTTATTGAATTGGTCATGCTTTTTAACGAGCACTTCCTTTTTCTGCAAGAAGCATCCATCAAACAAAGTTTTCCTTTCCCTTTCCTTCAGATGTGGTGACGTGTTTGTTTATCGTCTAAATGTTGTGTTGCGATACTCTGGTTGTCATTGCTAAAGTACTGTGAAACTTTTAAATCACAAGTTGACAAGTTAGGGGTCAACATTGGGGATTTTGTCAGATTTGGGGGATGATGGGGAATTGGCGGACGACCGGCATATGTAAATGTTTTCATTGAACAATGGGGCACAAATGAGCGCGTCCTTTGAACTCTGCCTACCATGCAAACGGGATGTGACGAGGAAAACGACATAAAAACAGCACCGGCAACACCAACTTCTTAACACGGCTAGAAATCGAAACAACCCACACGTTGCCGTCTGCTGTATTATGAATGACTATTTATGACTATTTACTGTCTGGAGCGTGTCGACGTCTGGTAATCGTAGAAAGAAAAACAAAAGTCGGTGAGTCATACTTGGAACATGATGAGCTCTAAAAGGTAACTGGGTCAAATTTATGCGTTTAAACGCTTCCCACACGTTTACAGCCATGTGTCACAATTAAAAAGGCACTCATTGGAATACTTGAAAATACTTATACAGTGGACTGTATTTTGTCATGATTACCAGTCTTATGTTACCCAATAATTATGTTTCTTTGCCAAATTTAGTTTTTTTGTTTGTTTGTTTTTGGGTCAGGATCCTGCATATCTACACTGCTAAGGGTCTCAGGGAGTGGGCCTTCGCTGCTGCAGAGAAGCTGAGGGATCTGGGGAAGCTTGATGCTAAAGAGCACAAAGGCAAAGTATGGACAAATTATTTTAATACATGGATAAAAATGTTTTTGAGTTGTAAGCAGACATGGTATTAAAAAAAAAAAAAAAAAAAACGCCCCCCCCCCTCGCTTTTACAGACTGCTTTACTGGTGGCGGTGACGGCGAACCAGCCGGACATTGTTCAAGATCTGTTGTCATTTGGAGCAGACATCAACGCTTGTGACGTCAAAGGACAAAACGCTCTTCACCTGGCCGCCCACGACGGCTTACCTCGGATATTGCAGGTAAAGGACCGAATACACTTTTTTTTCAAGGTTTCTGTGGAAATACATTACTCAGTCAACCAGGTCATGGTTACAAATATATAATGATGCAATGTCAAATGAATGCACATAGCCACGCATATAGCCACTAGAAGCATATTTGTATGATTATCTAGGGCTTGCTGTAATCATTAATCTTCTGTAATATTCATACATAGTGTAAATGAATTATGTTTTTTTTTCCCAGGTAATTCTGTCCAACAGACCTGCAATCAACCTCGAGGCGAGAGACTTTGAAGGTAACGACTTACTTTGTGTACAATACAGTAATTACTGTCATTGTAAATGTGCAATAGTAATACGTTTTATCAATGATCAGAATATCTTACAAATGCACAATCTGTTCCGTGATGCTGTTCGGCTTCCAAGTGGTTCTAATTTTAAAACGTTTTTCTCCAATAGGAAACAATGAAAAATGGTTTGTTCAGGCTGTCGCCTCCATAAAATGTTCACTAATGACACACATAATGTTTTAAATAACATTTTAACATTCTTTCGCTGTCGTGCAAGTTAATCATGGATAATAGCGAGACTAAATAAAATAAAATAATTGTACTCTTTGATTATCGATTGGCTTGGTTTAGTTTATAACATTGACACAATTATCGTTTTTCATTCTACTGGATTTGATTTTACTGATCATTCATTTGTGTACGTATTTGTCACCGCAACAATATTGTAATCTGTGTTTTATTA